>NC_086336.1:53594376-53926402 GCF_032445375.1 Bacillus rossius redtenbacheri | reverse complement strand
AGGAATACTAATGGTTGGTATACTTGTATCCCGAAAGTAAAATTCATTAGATTTGTGAAACAAAATTTCTCCTTAATTTGCAATATTATTTTTATTTATTTTTTATTTTTTAGCATTTGACGATTTTTAGTCATGTGCTGCTTCAGAAAACCGCCACTTGTTTTACAGTTTTTACTGTAGTCAGTATTTATGTGAATTTTTATCACTATACTTTAGTAAAAAAAACATATTATTTAACATGTAATCACATATAAAAATCAATTTAACTTACCTACGGAGGCCATAAGACTAATTTTGGAACCCTTTCGGTTGTCACCACTGAGGTTGGATTATGAGGTCAATGGATTATTAAAAACTAAATAAAATTCTCTAAGCAGCATGGTTAAATTTACAATCTTATTTTTTTTTCACTACAAATTGTAATAAATAATCACGTTTTTACTCAAAACTGTGTTTTATTAATATTGAATTTTCACCTGCCAATAATTCGAAATAACCACACAACTGGTGCTAATTTTAGTGTGGTATCATAAGAAGGATATTCGTAAAGTATGCTCCGTTTGGTCATTAAAAAAATCTCGTAAGAAAAAGTTTTTTATTGGCGTTTTAACCCCTCTGCATTGAACTTCGTCGCCTGCGAAACCAGTTTGAAAATCGTAATTTTTGCTGTAATTGTTGAACCACGTTTCGTTAAGTCAACCAAAATGACGCCATTTTTCGTCCGAATAAAAATGGTAGCCATCATTTTTAGACTCGAGCACGGAGTGCCTGTACGTAGGCTACACGCATTGCATATTAAACGGCCATGATGCCTATGTCGAAGGCGTCCGTTCCATTTCCAGGAGGCGAACTTCCATGCAGAGGGGTCAAAGAAACTGGTGCAACGTTGCGAAAAGTCCTTGGAACTGAATCTAGAGTATGTAAAAATGTGAAGTAGATAGTAGAAAACCAAAATTTTCAATAAAAACTTTTTCTCGCGAGTTCAATTTTTTTTTTATTTTTAATGACCAGACGATTCTTGCTTACTCTACAAATATGCCTCGTATAATCAGAACTGCTAGTAACGTGGTTTAATTTAAAAAATTGAATTCTATTAAACACTAACTGTTGTAGGCATTGAATTAATACAGATTCTATAAATAGCTTTTTCAAAACTAAGTCTGGTATATGAGGTTCACACTTGCATTTGTATACATAACTAACCGTGTTGAAATACTTGAAATACTTGAAATAAAATAAAAAGATTTTAGTGTGTACGACATAAAAAAAATGTCAAAACATTCCTAATCCGCCAAGAATAATCTTCATGGCAAAAACTTAAGACTGGTGTTTGTAAACAAAGGTTCGTTGCACCGGAAACATTTTCTGTTGAGAATGCGGTAGTAGTCTCCAGGCTGTAAATAAATGCTATGTTTACTTTTTTTTACTTAGTTCTTTTCCCATGTTTGTCGGGGAGGAATGTATGTTGAATGTTTGGCTGTTTATTTATTCCATAATTTATAGATGTGTTTAGTGTTTGTGTTTACAGTGTCCGGACTGAACTTGGCAGTCAAGGAATGGAATCAGCGTCACGATATTAATTATTAATTGCTGTTGTATTCAATGTTCGTTTCTGTACTCTTTGTAATTAGAGCAACTTTGTATTTCACGACGCAAATAATAAAGAAATTATGACGTGTACTTTCTTTATAGTAACTCGTGCTATCATTTATTCCCCCCCCCCCCCCCCCCCGATTATGCAAAATGTCACAAACTACGAAACTACTTTGATAGACCTGAGTCGTTGAGACTAAGAAATTGTTATGAAGAGGCATATCTACTCTAAGCCCGCAGCACCAAATGCCATAATATTCGATGGCTTTAGAAATAATAATTTCTGGCTCAGATTTTTATACGGATATTTTTTTTTCAAAGGGATAAATCACATAGAAATGCAGTAGCTTTGGATGGCAGAGTTAATTGGAAAGATGTTCGGGTCAAAAAGAAGGGCTATGAAATAAAGTACAGCTGGTATAGTTAGCTAACAGTTACAAAAAAAATTAGTTCAAAAGGGAAAGGTGAAAATAAGCCACTTATAATGCTGAGCAAACCTCCGTGTTGGGACACGAGTTTGTTGAAATATTTGCTGAGACAAGTTTCTTAGTCAAACAACACTGTGGCAATGTTTGCCACAAACTAAGAGGGCTGTTTTTTTTTAAACTCCAAAGTGATATAAAAAAAGACGAATTTACGTAACATAATAATTTTACCACCAAAAGTTCACGCTTGCATTACAAGATGTTGGTTTACGATCATATGACAACCGCATGACGTTATAGACAGAACAGTAGCAGAAGGAAAAGTTAGGCCATTGGTACTTCTTTTGAGACAAGTTACGTGGGATATACTGTAGTGAAAACGGTCGTTGCACGGTTGTTGTTCCAACCCACTCGTGCAGTCATTGCCAGGAATGTTCGTCAACAGTGGGCAGGAAGGGCACTGCTCAACCCTCCAAACCCCAATTCTCCCTCCTTCCTTCAACCCCTTATATTCTCCCTATCACCTTCTCTGAATCTCTCTCTCTCTCTCTCTCTCTCTCTCTCTCTCTCTCTCTTTGTCTCTCTGGCCGAGGACTGCTTGCCATTCCGAAGGTCTTCAGTTATTTTCTGGGTGAAATGTTTCAACGTGGCGTCTACCTATACTTCTTCACTCCCCATCCTCATCGCCCTATTGGCCCCAGCGGTGATCTTCTCTTCTTCACTCCTCATCCTCATATCCTTATACGCCTCAGCGCTTACTTCCTCTTCTTCACTCCACATCCTCACAGCCCTATACAGCCCAGTGCTGACCTCCGAGGAGTTGGTTAAGGGGGTAGTATGCTAATTTATTTATTTTATTACATTTGGTGTTTTGCATGTGATTGAAAAAATCATAATATAATATTTAATTTTTCATTAAATGTGTTTACTACTAAACAAATCCTTATTCAGTGAATTTTTTGAACCAAAATGCAATTTTTAATGTCAATCGTTGCGTGTACTCAAAACATGAAAAAATAATCTGGTACACAGTCAGTATGCATCATTCATAAATAAATTAAAATTATGTTTTCCAAATAAAAACTATAAACCAGTTTTTTTTTTGGGGGGGGGGGGGGGTTTAAAAACCTAATTTGTATTGCATCATAAATAATAAAGTAAAAATAAAGAGTTATACGACGAAAACATTTTAATAACTGTAAATATAAAAACTGTGTACCACATGATTTCATGCTCTCAGCACATGATAGGTATGACACAAAAAGATCTTTAATTTCCTAAAAACCATTCAATAATGACTAGTTCGGTAGAAATAACTTTTATACTACGAATTTATGTAATTTTCTAGAAGCAAAATAATTTTTTGGTGTGTAGGGTTGGTGGCCCACCTTTCGAATCCCGGGTAAGGTTGGAGTACGTGGGCCATTTTTAACACAGACCGTGGTGCGCGTAAAAATAAAAGTGTCACCAAATGTTTTTTTTTTTTAATTTATTTATGCCTACACGAAAAAATTCAGCCATAGGTCGTTTTAGTTTTTATTATTTTTTCTACATAGTACAACAATTACCTACAACTTATTTTAACACTTCAAAATTGAAAACCAAACTGTAAACACCATTGCAGAGAAACTTAAAGCATATTAAAAGAAACACCATACAAACCCTCTAATTATAAAATAAGCCAGTTAAAACACTTAATAAAATTACCTTTAAAAATTACATCTATACAGTACGCCACATCCTGTGAAGTATTGTTGGTGATATTTGGTTGGGTGGTGTCACACTTCCAGTGCGATACCTCACAATTAATGACACAGGGTACGTGTTAAAGTTTTTTTTTGTGTGAAGCGATGCTTGTTAGTGTGTTTCGAAAAATGCGTTAGCATTGCTCTGTCGAAAGCAGTCTCGTATGTCACTCCAGATATTAGATATTACTTTCACATGCAACTAGAAGATCTATCAAAGAAGGTGCTACAATGGATTGGTGGTTGGCGCACAAGTTATGGAGATCGTATGTGCAAATGCGAACGACCAAAACACTTGTGTCACTTCCCCCCCTCCCCCCCCCCCCCCCATGGTGAGCGCAGTTGGTAACTTGTCAAGGTCATAAAATCTTAAAGCACTTCCAATAAACCACGATCAGCTTTAGCAGTGTTAGCTTACAAAATGCAAACTGATAAAGGAATGACATCATGAAATAGCTCTCTTGACCGAGTGAACACAGTTTAAACAATTGGTATCGTTTTTAAAATAACTTACGTCAGTAACAAAACCTACAACGTTTCAAAAAAAAATTATGAGCGAGTCTTTCAGTAGGTACTCGCCAGTGACATGTAAGCATTTAACTTCGGTAACGACCGAACTCATATGTTCTCATGTTCATGTTGCAAATAAACTTATAGTACGAAACTCGAACACTAATTTTAACGTATAATTCTTTAACATAATGCTAAGCTTGATAAATAAACTGATGAAAGTCGCTTTTCAGATACCAAAATTTCTGTTTGCGAATTAAACAAAAGTTCTGCACACTCGCTGCCTGAATCGTAAAGGTTGCTTGTCACCATCAAACGCACATAGTAGAGCATCACGAAACAACTGAAAATTTAAACTATTAAAAATGGCTTTGATAAAACCCGGCTATTAACCTGATTTTCGACAAGGATGTTTTACTAAAATACTGTCCATCTTGTTGAAAATTCACTAACAGCTAATATTATAGAGTTTATGAAACATCAGAAGTTATACTTACCGTATATGGAATTACTAAAATTATAACCGGAAACATTTTAAAGCAAATATTATAATACTAAGTATAAGTGTGCATGATCGCTTTTGCTTAAACAATTAAAATCAGTTTGTAAATACTTCCTACAAAAAACTTATCCTTATTGAGCTGATTCAAAATTATTATTGTATTATTATGTCATTAAAAAAAGTTTTGAAAAATTATTCCAAGGACAAGATGTCAACTATGCCCTTTGAGATTAGTAAGCACATGCTGTAACGCTTGCGCTACTAAGCCTCCTTCAAGAATATTAATTATTATCATTGTAACGCCAGTTTTCTTAGGTATTTTAAAACATGAGATTTAAACTTTAAAGTAAAGATTTGTTCTGTGAGTTAGGCCCTTGTCCTAGGTAATGGAGATTAATCAGAACATGGGGGTGGAGAACTTTTTCTCATATGTTTCAAGCATTGTCCTGGACAACCTACTCCAAAATGACTGGCAGTGTGCCAGAGTGTCTAAGTGATATAGAAATAAGTTGATGTATGCCCGGTGCCAGCTGCGTGGAAGATCAGTCACACACTCTGAGATGGGAATGTACCATCCAACCTTGTGTGGCTGACCAAAAGCACGCCCATGTCGGACAATTCAGCTGTAAAAACTTACAGGATTACAAGTTGGTCCACGTGTTGTGGGCCCAGTGACTCGCTCCTTCGACAGCCATCTTCTTCACTCTGGTACACAGACTATTGCCAGGATAGGAAATAAATGACTGGGTAGTAAGGCATTACTCACAGTTTGGTGTCCAACTGGTGGGTCTTTTACTGCCGGGAAGGGCACTGCGAAAAATGTACCAATGCCAAAATGTAAAAGTGCCACTACAAAACACACACACGACTATATGCTAAAACAAGCAAAGAGGGTTGCTCATTGTGCCAATTACTGTCATGGCTGGCCAATCCAAAAACAATAAAGCACACAACTACATGCAACTGTTCCTGCATGGTTGTGCCGTCGTCCCGGTAACGGAGGCTGCGTTAGCGGGTGAGCCTAGTAGGGAAGTCGGCTGGTATACTGTTCGGTCCGGATGGGCGCCAGGCTAGCTTGCAGCTAGGCCACGGTGGGTGTGGGTCGTCAGCCCCTGTGCAGCTCACTAGGCTCGCCGGCGGTGCGGAGTTCGCGTCCGGAAAACACTCACATATCTCACTATTCGCGTCTCACGTCTCGCGGTCTCACGTCTCGCGGTCTCACGTCTCGCGGAGTCTCACAGGGTTACACTTCCGTCCTTGGTCGCGCGCGGGCGAAGACTGACTAGTGATGGTGACTGCGCGGAGGAGGGGTGTGAGGGTGCATTTCGCCAGCGGGGGCTGGTGCTGGCGGGGTGGGGACCGGTCTTTACTGCCCACGGAGGTACGATGTCAGTTGATACTCAGCATATTATTAGGTGTAGGTATAGGTTAAGACCTGAACAACTTAGTTCCCTTACAGTGAGATCTAAAAAAAAAAAAGTCTACCCCACTTTGATGCAGTGGCACTGAGGCCACTCAATCGATACATACCTCAAACTTTTAAAGAACCAGATTTAAAACTTCTGTTAAAACAATGGACTGAAAATGTAAAATTACATATAATGAGAACAGCCCATACATGTGTGCACATGTTTAAATTACATATGTTTCAGTAGCTATGTATTCCTGTTTATTCAAGAAAAATTATTTATCTGTTTTTAATCACCGAGGCCAGTACCTATACCAAAAAAAGAAAGAAAGAAACAAAAAAGGGGTTTAGGTGTTGAATATGCTATACCTGTACTATAACCATATTACTAGTGCACGATAGGACATGGACAGTCCCTTATTTTCAGGAAACGGATTTTGGAGTCTGTTCTGTTGCTCAAATTTCGCGCAAGTGCAGAGCTAATTTATTTTTTTTTTGTATATTTCGTTCAGAAGGCTGAAAAGCATATGGCGCCATTAACTCGTAAAAAGAGATTTCTTTGATCAGCGTGGTATGTACCAAGCATGTTGTGCCAAATGAAACTTTATGATAGCGAAACTATCCTGGAATACATTTTGTACACTTTAATGGTCATAAAAACAAATAATCGCAACTTTAAAAATGCTCGAGCAATTTAAAATTACACTATTTAATTTGTGCAATGGTGCTGCTATCTGTAAAATATTTGGTGTAGCAAATGTATCTATGGTTGCTAAAAGGCAGCTTTAATGCATTGAAATCATTTTTTAGCCTCGTACAGGGCACAGATTATTCAAATGTTACCTACTTAACAGGAATTGGGTTTGGACATGTTCTGGAATATGGTCTCCGAGTTAGGTTACGGTTGTATCCCAACAAGGTAATGCTTATTCACTACCTTACTCGAATGTTTTGGAATATTGCCCCGAGTTATTTTCTCTTTTTTAAAACTAACATATTTTAATTGGGCATTCATGTCAAAATTCATGGAAGGGAACTGCCAAGATCCTATTGAAACCATTTTATTTAGAAATAATCTAATGTATGATAAATGCCTGCTTCAAGGCAATCATAATCGTAACCAGGGAGGTAAGAATTGTTAGGAAAGGCATACTATTAGGAGGTTGAAGTAATTTTTATTTTACTTCGCAATCACTACACGTAACATTGGCAAAATGGATTTAACCATGCTGATGGAAATGAGTGTGTATGAATTAGAAACTCTTGCTACAAACACAGTCATAACCATAAAATAAATTCGTTTAAAACTTTTTCCATTATTCAAAAACTACAGTTTGTATTTTAACTTTAATGTTAAGGGCATATAACCAACGTGGCGCACAACATGAGCTGATAAAAAATAACCCATGGGTTACTAACGATACTACATTTGATGTAATGCAGAGCAGGCCCTTGTTCGTAACATAGTTAGAAATTGTCAAGTGAGGGCATGTTGTGTTTTAGTTGAAGTATATTTTTAACTTCACCTTCGCCATTTGGTTCTTCCCAAAACACTGCGGAAATGGTACTTAATAATGGATACTAAGTAAAATTTAGAATATCCCTTGTTAAACACACACTTTTAAAAACAGACTTTTAAAACTGATTCCACAATCAGACACTATAATTCAACCAACATGGCGTGACAATTACCTGGAGAAAAAAAAAGCTTCACGCAATTATCACGTAAACATGCAAACTTGGCAACTGCGTGGTTCGTATCGTAATGCTATGTATATATCTATGGAACGTGATGTTTTCTGTTTGTTTTGATTTATTTTCATAGTGTAAATAAGGGTGTTTGTTTTTAAAGTGGGTGAATTATTCAAATAATTAGAATGGAATCATCTGAACAAAGTGTGAAGTTTCTTATAGAAGCAATTAAGTTGATGTCCAACGGTTCTTCAAAGCTTGTCTGTCATTATCTGTAAGTATCGATTCAGCAGTAATCATTAAGGCCTGTCAAACATAACCTTTTCAAAAGCACATCAAATATGCAATTCTTGAACTACATGTAATTCTAAGGTAAAATTCTAACTTCGCGGGGGAAAAAAATATCCGAAAATGGTGTTTTTCATTATTACAGACGGTTCAGTATTTACCCTTGTAACAGCGTTCATAAATTCCTACTGGTGTCTGAAAAATCAGCTTTCATGGATTACATTACTAAGCCTGTGCATTGACGTAGCTGCCTACATTCTGTGCTACAATTGCGTGTCGTTCCTGTGATTCTCCATTTATAAATACGTGTATATTTTGTGTTTGGGTTTTGTGACGCTGTGGGAGGTAAATTAAAATTATAAAATTAATATGTGTTTCATGAATGGACGTGGGCCGCTCGGGTATTTGAGTCCCTACTGTGCATCCAAACCCAAGCATGAACCCATGACAGGGCTGTTCTTTACAGTGGCGAGGCGTAAGGTTAACATGAGGGAAAGCAACAACTCCGTTCACCCAAAAACAAGAGGGGGGAAGGGGGGTCCGGGGGCCCTCCCCCGGGAAAATATGGTTTTCAAGGTACAAAAGGGTGCTATTTAAGTAGTTTTCTTAACTGAACATTGACTATTCCACAGGTAGAAAAATTGACATTTTTCTTTAAAAATTATAAACTATTTTTGAAAAATAATAATGTTTTGCATACATTATTCTGATAATAAAATACCTACTCTACATTATTTATATACTAAGTGGGAGTGTAGTATCATCAATATCTGGTACAAAATATATAAACAGACAACACATGGCAAAGTAAGTACTTAAAATAAAGGGAAGAAGCTCATAAAAATGTACTAGAATAGTAAAAATTAAATGTTGGTATTTTTTGTACGAACACAAACAAACCAACTTCATACGTGATCAGAAACTCTGTTAACTGGTACGTGGTTATTCACAGTCACTCCAGCGAGATTGCAACTCTCGAGCTGGGATCCCGTATCCGCCACCCGCGGGACGCGGTCAGTAGCAGTTGGCACTGCTAGACCGCCCCCAGCACGCACACAAATCCCACACGCACTGCCAGCCTTCGGTTACCCAATAGGGCGCAGGGAACTCCCAGCCAACAGCCCGCAAGAGAGATGCGCGCGCCCCGAGAGACGACCGCCGACTGAAACGCCACCTTGCCACCTGCCCTGCCGAACTGTAGCGGACATAGCCGAAGCAGTCGGCGGAAGAATTTCACCGTCTGCTTCGGCCATGTACGCTTCAGTTCGGCAAGAAAGCGCTACCTTCGTAGCTTCTACCACGTGTTTTTACAGCCAATCCCCTCCTCGAACCTTTGTACCATGCCACCCCCCTTCCGAAAGGAAACTACTGCGGCAGCCTTCCCGCTGAAAGCGGTCCTACCAGCACTTCTAAACCTAGCAACGCTTCTAAAACAGCATGTTTTGTGTGTCAACGAGTTCTTTTCTTATAGCGCACAGCGCACAGTACTTATTGGGTCCCAAGAAGATAATGTAAAAAATACATACACCTAACTGCACGAGCCAAAGTAAAATACTATTCTGAATAAAATATTTATTTAAAAAATATATTGTCTGGAAACTGCCTGGGCAAGCACTGCTTGCCCTGACGAGACGCCACTGGTTCTTTAGCAGTATGAAGGCACAGAGCACCGGCATTTGTGCAAAACCTGATGTAAAAATAGGAATTATTACATTTAATACATGTAATGGGAATTCTGGTTATGTCAGGTTACGTGCTATTGCATGTATCAATAAAAAGGAAAATATATTTTATATTCAACTTATGATCATTATTCATTGTTATATGACAAGTTTTTATGTTCAGGATATATCGACATACTAAAATTAAAACAGAAAGCATCATGTACCACAGGATCGATATTAACAGGATCATGCAATCAGGATAAAGAGTAACTTGGATACATGATACATAGAGAAACATATTTAGTGTTATAAAAAAAATCTTGAATTTTATTATTTTATTTACTGTAAAACTGCGGCATTAGAATTTTACAATAATTCCATCTGACTAGCTACACTCATACACTGCAATAAGATATACACAAACCCGTTATTAGTATAAAATAGAGTTGCTCTAGGTTTAACTCTTGCTTAATACTATATTATTTTAAAACAGTGATACTTTTTGGCCCATTAGAAGTTCTGAATGTCCAACTACGTCGTAATTTGAGAACTTTACTAATTATTTAGGGGAAATATATAATGTAATAGAAGTTGGCCATTTAAAAGATATAGTTGATATTAAAGAAGTTATCTGTATATTTTATTGTGCATGTGTGGACTAGATTGTGCAGAATATAATTTTATTTAGTTTATTATGTTTGTGTGATGAGTTACACTATAAACATCACAATTCAATTTATGAAGAAGAAAATTTTTTATGTTAAATATTGAGCACAGGGGCTCATTAAAACAAAGGCAAACAAAAATTTGAAAATGAATTTTTTTATTTCCATACCTTTTTTCATATTCATTGGGTAAAAAATCGTTGGGATATTTCTATTATTTCATTAGTTACTGCAGAATTATTTTATAGGTTGTATGTTCATACAAGGATATGATTTTGGCTATGTTGAATTCTCGAAACAAGAATACAAATCAAAAATACATTTTATTTTTAGTTCCTAGCATTTTTCCTAAAATTGAAATCCAATCGTGTGTACATTATTTTCATAAAAAAAAATTGGAGTTTAGATGCCTGTGGGTAAGAATAGCTAGATGCATTAACATCAAGCATCATCACAAACGTATAAGAAAAAACTGGAGTTGACATGAATTTCAGATATCAATAGCATATTCCAAAATATACCGCTCTTCAAGCTTACCCAATCAAATGCGTACATTGAAGTGAGCGAATCATGCCATAGTAAAAGCGTGCGAGGGAAACCTGGCATAGTAACGGCAAGCTTTCATTACAACGCGCTATGACACAATACTACAACAACCGAATGAATATGCTTTGAGATATATGAGCCATAAGCTACCAATGCTTTCATATAAGCTCACGAAAGTTGTAACAGGAGGTACAGCTCAAACGATAGCGTGGTAATAAATAGGTTTGACCCAAGGGCCAGGGTTGGCTGATTTAATCCATAATGGTGTACCTAAACCATGGTTTAAATAAAGTTTTTTTTTTTAATGTATTTTTTTATTGAAATATCTTAAATCAATTTTAATGAAAGGTTTAATTACACTCTAATAACAATAGTTTGCTCATTAATGTTTCTTGTGATTTACAGAAACTGTCGTAGGGGGGGGGGTTTTTCGGATGGACGAAAAGGAGTAATTTGGGCGCCACCACGTGGAAGGGCACGTGGACCCAGCTACGAACTCTCAGCTCAGGGCCGTGACGTGACCCGTGTGGGGCTAGGCTAATCTCCCCCCTCGTGCGTCGTGTTCGTGGGCTCTTGAGGCGTCCCACACGCCTCGGAACTCAGGGAATTATACACGTGACCACTGAACCACACATTCTGAGCTAGTGATTTTATTACCAGCGAACTTGCACAGGCGAATTATTACAAGGCACGTTACAAAAATGTTAAAAGAGTTTTACGTAAAGTACTAAAAAAACACAGTTGCGGGTGATAACCAGTTTATAGGCTGGCCAGGTCACCGCGTGGCCTGGCCTCGAGAGTCAATCACGTATTACGCGTACGAAATATCCGTAAACGGAAAACAAATATTTAGGCGAATGAGTCTACCACCTGGAGCAGGCCTTGAAGAAGTTAGAAGGTTTTTGATTTATTTAAAGATGCGACGGAAACTAATGGATCAGTGAACAAAAGAGATGAAGTCGACGAGGTGTGCAGGCCGCTCCTACTCCAGGCGGCGAACGGAAACAGACTGACGAGACCAGGGCATCATGGCCGCCGGGGAGGGTTAAGTTCCCGCTTTGTTACCGGGCCACCGTGCGGTAACATACTTAATCAAACAAATATTATTTAAAAAACAAACATAATTTAAGTACACTTATTTATAATTAACAACCTTTAGTTATGGTGTTATTTCTTATTAAAGTTTAAAAACTATTGGCAGGTAGTTCTGCGGATGCCTGCATGAGGCGCTGCGCCGTCCTTACTTACTAAAACTTGAGGCGTGACAATTAGGGATATTTTATTACATAAAAAGGTTTATACATTATGTTTATTTTAATAAAAGAAAGGGGTCGTTGCACCGCCTCTTGCCGGGCGCCCAACACACACACACACACACGCATGGGGCGGGAGGTTTGAATAGAGGGTGGTGGTGGGTGGAGAGGGGTGTCGACGGCGTGAGGCACATCGGGCTTAGGGAGGGCGTAGCCCTGGTCGACGTCAAAACAAATAATTATATATTAATCAAGATCTTATTATTTAAATTATCTGAATAAGTTGTAAATTATACCCAGCTAAATACCCCTCGAAAATTAAATAAATTAGTAAAATGTAGTTGAAAGTTTAAAAAAAGAGAAATAAATAAATTTATTATTTTTAAAAAAAATTACTATTTTGTGGGAAATCCCTGATACTGTAAATCCTTTTTCTGTGAGAACCACCTATTCTATAGACAATCCTCTTCCTGTGGGAAAATACCCTATTTGTGGGTAAGTCCCAGTCAGAAGTGCAGATTTGCTGGATTTCAGTTCTTTGATGTTATAACTTTTCTGGTTCAAAATAAATGGCAGAAAGCAGGATGTTGTATGGCTTTCATTTGAACATGTTGAGAACCAAAATAACCAATGTAATTAAAAAAAAACTGCTTTTAACAGAAAAGAAACCTGGTTTTGACCCCAAAAAAAACAGGTTTGGTTTTTTTTTAAAGAAAAACCTGGTTTTTTCCAATCCTGCCAAGGGCTTACAATCGCAAAAGATGCATAAAAACAACAACACATATGGCAGTCATCAGCATCCAGAATGCCTCCAGACTTCTGCCATAAATTAAGTTCATCAGTCACAAATTAACGTGGGAACATTATCGTGCAACAGCATTCAAAGAATTAAAAACACATTTAAACTTTGACAGTGGTGGTTGAAAAGGTAACAAAGTCAAAGGTAAATAAATTGGATTTTATATTTATGTTTACTGTGAAAGGGTGTAGCCTCGACACATCAGCAATCCAAAGATGAATGATACTGTATTACTTTTTTATGACCACTTGTGTATACCTACTTGTATTTACTATAATTTTTATTATTATTACCTATTATTATTATTGTTGTTATTACTTTAATGCCTGTACTTGTATACATATTTTATTTTAAGGACTATATTTAAAACTATATTATTAATATTATTACTATTATTATTTTAATGTCTGTACATGGATACTGTACATGTATATCTAACATTAAACTGATATTTCTTGGTGTGGCCCATACCGTTATATAAAAAAAACATTTATATGGTCAAACTGACAAATAAAATCAAGCAAACAAATAAAATATATAAATTGTAAGAACAAAAAAAAATAAAAAAGTGAACATTGAAAGAATAAAAATTCATTGGTTAAAAATTGATTTTATTATTACAATGTCTCTCATAAGAAAATAACAGTGCTACGTAAAATAAATTCTAGAAAATATCATTTTGTTTGTTAATTGATAATTTAATAAAGCAGGACTTTGATAATATAAGACATATTGTAAACAAATCATGCTACTGCTTTTGTGCAGTTAATCACTTTTATATATGTGTGTGTATGTATATGTACATATGTATGTGTGTGTGTGTATATATATATATATATATATATATATATATATATATATATATATATATATATATATATATATAATGAGCTGAAAGATAGTGATATGGCTTTAGATGAAATCAGTGGCGTAGCCAGGATTTGTGTATGGGGGGTGTTAAGAAGCATGCGCCCCCCCCCCCCCCCCCCCCCCGTATTAAAGCGGGGGGTCCGGGGGTCCTCCCCCGGGAAAATTGGGATTTTAAGGTATAAAATAGTGCTATTTTAGCAGTTTTCGGTACTTAAATTTAAATATTGTAATGGTAAAAATTTTATTAATTTTAATATGAAATTTGTTTGAGTGATGAATAAGAAATTAATTAAAGATTTGGTGTAAGGGGGGGGGTTTGAACCCCTAAAACCCCCCCCTGGCTTCGCCCCTGGATGAAATATTTATAGTTAAAAAGATTAGGCTCCTTTTGATGTTGAAGGGTGCCAAGCAATCTCCAAACAGCGCTTCAAAACACAAAGCACAAGGCTAAGGCGACACAGAAAAAAATCCTTGCTATAAAGGACAAAAAGTGAAGTGAGCTTTGCAAAGAAGGCAATTAAGTTCCATAAATATTTATTTATTACTTACGAGTGATAAATAGGCTTAACAAACTGACATGCAGTAAATAGGAAAACATGTGTTACTCGATTTGATATGCATAATGAAAAAGACGTTACAAAAATAGCCAAAGCGAAGGCAACAATGAACGTGGGATAGCATATAAACGAGGCGAGTTACAATTATGAATAGACTGCGGCAATCAAATAAGTTGAGAGCAGTCGCACGTGAAACTATCACGTGTGGAATCACTAACAGGATAACACATGTTCGTAACCGTGATCATGACAACAATTCTTTATATAGAAAGTTTTTACGTGACCAACCATTTCGGTATTTCTTAGATTCTTATTAACGCTCATTACACAATCAATGCATACATGAGCTGCAGGAAAATTTTCATCTTAATATGATAACATTAACATACATTACAAATATGGGCATACGCAAAACAGTGTATATTACCAAATTAACCACAGTATCGCGACACTGGTAGATCCCTTCCCGTCGTGAGGTTATGCCCTATCATGTTTTAAGCGCAAATAACGCTCATGGACAGAAACACAGTGAACCAACAAGAGTACCACGAGGCACAGGAAACGGCCAAACCAGCCAAGGGGGCCAAAAGACACAAAGCGAAGCGACTTATAGCACGCACGGCGACGAATTTTAAGAATCAGGTGTGACAAAGTAGCAAGCGATCGCCGCAGGAAAACTCAGTAAAACGGGGTGAGGCGACCCAACAAGAAAGTATCAGAGGTCTCAAACTCGTGGTCAGGCAAAAAAAATACGAACCACATTACTGCACGCAAAGATCAGTGAAAAACTGGCAAGGCAAGCCAGTCAACAAACATTATCCAACCAGATACGAACTGGCGCAAAGAAATAGAAACGCGTGGTTGGAGACGACACAAACCCACCAAGCAAAAGGTTAAACGAAAAAAATAATAATATAAATTTAGAAGGTGGCTGCCAAAGAAAAAAATCGTAACCAACAAACAGAAAATGGGCTGAAAGGATTAAACAAGCTACGTTACGTTAAAACACGGCCACTTCGTGTGCAATGAACAACTACCTACTTCATCCATGTCTTACATTGGCGGACTAAAGACATAGCCAGAGACTTCTCCCGACAGGAACGGAACCGGGACAAGAGGCCGATTGGGCTTAAGAAGGCAAGGCAAAGCCCTAATGCGACGCGAGCGCACAGAGGGATTTGGGAAGGGGAGGAGCAAGGCTGGATCAAACAGGAGTTTTTGACAAATGAGGGGGAAGGGGGAAAAGACCTGGAGGATGGCTGACATCATGAAGAACCTACTGTGCAGCCCGCTGCAACGTGAACCTAAAATCCATTAAATTTCAGTATTCAAAGTTTTATGCACATATACTTACTTATTTTTGTAGTTTCCAAAAAAAAAATTCGTAAAATATGATTTTCAAATGATCTTTATTATTTTAGGTCTCTATTATTCTTCAAAATAATTTATATAACAATAATCTTCTTAGCCTGTTAGCACATGTCACCCAATAAGTAAAGACTTTACTTTTGAACACAATTAATCAAGTTACTTTTATATGATGTGAGCTAAGCGTAGAAGTCAGAGCACACTAAAAAAAATGTGTAATTATTGCATTTTAGCAAAATACTAAAGTACTTTGGGAATATGGTTTTCAAAACATAATGTAGAAATATACAGAGCAAATTTTAAAAAAAAAAAAAAATTAAAAAAAAATTACATGTGTGTTATTAAGTCAAAATGTAGGAATGTTAATTTTCTTGGCAAAAATAATACTTGGAAAATTGTTTCTGGCTTTTTCTTATTAGGTCACGCTGTCGCACCTACAAAAATAAACGACAGATGCTTCCTCGTAACCTTATAAACAAGAGCAGTATTTGCAAGTCCTGCGGAAGCAATTGGTCGAGAGGGGAATTCCGTGCAGCGCTGCTTCCGAGGAGGAGACCTGGCAAAAGACTGAGGAAGTTGATGAGGAAAGCAGACGAACATCCTTACCTGCTGCAGAAGTGCGAGAAGAGAATGTTGCTGATGGTGGACAAAATCAAAAAGAACAAATTGGTAAGATTTCATTTTCTGTAGTTAGGCTTGTTAATAATTTTTGCTAGAGTTAAATTACATGGTTTATGGTGACAAAACCAAAATTACACCTAAATGAAAGTCCATTGACAATACATAACACAGAAATGCAAGGCAAAGTATGATATGCAATGAAATTCAAATGAATTACCTAATTTTTTGTATTAAAATTTAAAAAAAAAAATCAATTCAAAAGTTTTTAGCTATAGTTATTTGCTTGAAAACCCAAATATGTATGTTTTATTTTGAAAAAAATTTATTTGGTGTTAATGTGGCTTTTTCTAAATATTATGGAAAAGTAAAATACATAAATAAAATGATAGGTTGAATTTTTCAGAATGAAGCTAGTCAAAATATGAAACCATAAAATTTTTGCTTTAAACATTGCGATAAAAAATTTTTTAAGCTTTACTCTTTTATTTTTATTTGTTTATAACAATTTTCTGAACTGAGAAACATTTCAGAACAACAATGAATGTTTTGGTTGCAGTTTGTGTTTACTCTCATCAGGGTAGTCTTGTATTTATGTACACATTTTTGTGTATTATCACAAATTGTTGAAGCAGTTGTTTAATGCAATTGTGCTTCATATGTACATATTAAAAGTTGGGTGGTATGCTTTCCTTGAAATTTTGCATGTTTCATAGTTTATAAACGAGTATTTAAAAACATGTTGAGTTGTTGCTTTTGTGACGTTGTTTATAAACCCAGTCTTAAAGTATGTTGGCGGTTTGTGTGTAAATTTTTGTTCGTACAGGGAAAAAAAACTTCCATTTATGAATTTTATATATATATATATATATATATATATATATATATATATATATATATATATATATATATTTCTTTAGTAGCTGCTTGAAAATTATTGTTGAAGGATACTGTCAAAGATGAGCTTGTGGAATGAACAGAAAGCATGCACAGAGATTAACAGTTGAAGAGTATTATGAACTTAAGTTTCAAAAGCAGAAAAATAATTTTGACCTGTAAAAACTGCTAAAGAAACAAATATGTGTGCCTATGAATTTTTGATTACCAGTGAATTATAATGGTGTAAATTTCGTAGAGCACCTTTACCAGAAATTCTTAACGTTTTCTTTGATATTTTGGAGATAATCTACAAAAGCAAAGTGTCAAACTACACAAAATTAGAGCAAAAAAAGAACACTAATTTATATTGTAAATGTTTCTGTATTTCGCAGTTACATTAATTTTTTAACTTTTATTATTTCAGGTTTTTGTGTGCAAGCAGTGTCGCAAGAAAACTAAAATACCCATGGATGTCCCAGAGTTTGTATGCGATCCCGAAACTTTGCCTGACAAAGCCGAAGATGTTGTTGCATCCAAAAAAAATCAAAAGAGGAAAAAGAAAGTGAAAGACAAATTTTGTGGTTTGAATCCATCAGTTTTTGCTCCCGTGAAACGTTTGAAGGTGGCGAATTCTCTGCCAAAGTCGTCTGATGCTGCTGAGAAATTGGCCAAAACCAAATTTAATGCCAGTTTGAATAAAAGTGCAGTTGGGAATAAAAAACAGTCAAAAAAGAACCAAGCACTTTTACCTGCCAAAGTTATGCGTGCACTTCAGAATGAAGCTCAAAGAAGAACTCTTCCTAGTAACTCATTCATTAACTTTTTGAAACCTGTAACTTAGCATTTTTTTTTAAATTTATTTCTGTTAAATTTGTGTATTTTTTTATGGTAGAGAGGAACATTTTTGCATATGGTTCAGTGTTTAATGGCTTATGTTGTCCTCACTTATCAGCATAATGCAGATTAAATCAATAACCTGTTATTCATCTCAAACAGAAAATCTAAATACAATATGCAACTAATTTACCCATTTTTATTTTAAATGATTTTTTTAGTAATCGCCAAAAAACATTGCATTAATTCTTTTATACATACTAAAAACAGTTTGAAAGTAAAGAAATAAGTAGACTAATGTGTTAACAGACTTTTATTAAAACAGTTTTATTTGAAAAAAAAATATTTACCAGTGTGCAAGTACTTAACATCATGTACAGGAAAACTGAAAAAAAAAATCAAAAAGATCATGTTGACAAATTATAAAATTTTACTAAGTTCCAGACTATGTTTTCCCAAAAAACATAGCTTTTCTATGTGCTCGTAAATTTTGTTACATTTTACAGTGGTAATATTCCTGACAAAGTGTTACAAATATACGTAGGCAAACATGTTACAAAAGTGTTTCTGCTGCACAAAGTTACAGATCATTTTAAAATATATAGGTGTAAAAAATGTTTTGGTTAATACATTCAACAAACATTGCAAACTTTGTTACTACATTTTTGGTTCCTGTGCTTGGTGTATTCATTCTAGTGGAATCTCTTCTTGAATGACCTGTAAACACAGACATTTGATTTACTACACTTTAAAATTAAAAAAAGGTTTCAATTATTATTTGAATCTCACAGCTTAAATTATATTTCTTTTTCACAAACCTGTTGTAATGATATTATTAATAATAGAGGCATATATTCTTGCAATTTATATTACGTTAGAATTTTTTATTGTATTTATTGATCTGCTTCATATTTTTTTTTATGATTTATATATATTTATATGAATGAAATTTTTTCTTGTTAAAATACTGTGATTTCCAGCTGGTATAGTAAGATATAAATAAGCCAACACACATTTATTTACAGCACTACTATAAGGTAATTAATTTTAATTTTATGTGGGTAAGGACTATAGTTAGAAAATTAATAGTACTGATAATGCTGATATTTTGTGCAAGAAAGAAATACAGAGCATTCATTTTCTACAGTAACTGCTGGTTGTGAAGTAGAGACCAACTCTAAAGACTCCTGAAATTAATTTTTATTAATTTTGTTCCTGATAAAATGAAAATAAAAAAAGAACTTAACAACAGAACAGAAAGTTTAATAAAAATAAATATTATAGCTGCCAATGCTGGAATTCTCTATGTGAAATAAGTGTAATTCTTTGCTAAGTCCATGTTCCAGTCTAGCTTTGTCGTGATCAGTACCCTAAGATGTTGCCATGGTATCAAAGGAGGTGAGAATAGTTTATGTGTGATTCCAGATGTATAAAGAAAAAAAAATTCAGTTAATGATGCAGTTAGTTAACCAAGAAGTTGTAATTTTGTAATTTTAAATAATTGCCCGATATTTTTTATTTTATTTTTGCAAATAGCAGATTACTTATGTGTAATTTTGTGTCTGGTGTCAAAATCTCAAACCAAATGAAATGTGCAATTCTTAGACCTCTACTAGACAAGAATAAAAAATGTGGCAGGTGACCCCTTGAGAAGTCAAAATACACAGATGGACAAGATACTGGATTTGAAAAATTGACGTGCAGGCCAGTGTTCCGAGATAGATGCCGTCCAGATTTGTTACCTATCTATGCTTTTATTTTATATATATATATATATATATATATATATATATATATATATATATATATATATATATATATATATATAAAAGGGGGGGGGGGGGCTTAGTAATTGATGGTTGCATCCAGCCCTATTGACAAGACTAGTGGTGTTTTCCATTTAAAATTCAGTGACCAGAGGCAGTATCCACAGAATTTTTTTTCATACTAGCAAACATCAATTTGCACTATTCTCAATTCCAGAAATAAATTCATTCTACGTCAAACATAGAAAATGTATTAAACTCTTTTCACGTGATAAAGTATTGAAAAGACTGGTTTCGATATGCGTGTTCAAGGTGACAGTTGCATTCGTTTGACTTACTATAAACATTTTTACAGGTTCTTTTGAAGCACTTATTTACTTTGCGCCATACAACCACATGAGGTGCGACTTAGCATGGAATCTGCTGCATTTCACCTGCTGCTTTTCTATGCTAATCTCGTAGGTGCCTTACATAGTGAAACATCGACAAAAATTGCAGTTTAAATTAAATGAAGAAATAAAAATGTGCAATAGAGAACTTAGCCTTAATGACTAAAAACAGTGGTGATGGTATAATCAAATCTTTTTTTACAGAGACCTTATAATTTCTCTGTATAGTTAACTATCAGGCTAGACTCCACAGTCATGTACATACATACTCAAGTACATACTCCAGTCAGCTATACGGTATATTGTGACGACTTAAAAGTTTTCTATTGGTCCAGATTTGTATTGGGCATGGTCATACTATCAACATTCCAATCACACACAAAAAATTCACCATACAGATGGTTTTAAGAGCATCGTTGTTACAATCCATTCAAGCTTATTTTGACACTTACTAAATAAACCTTTGAAAAAATGCTACTGCTCGTAATTTCATGTTATACAATGCAAACATGGCCATGTTTATCCCGTGCCCAGTTGGCATCAAATCAAGAACATTAGTTGCATGACTGAAAGTCTGTCAAATTGGCTGTGTAAATAATAGATAGCCACTGAAATTCAGACTTTCAGTTTGTGAATATTATTAGAGTGAGATTTAATGTAAAAGTTACTAATTTATGTTTGTGACAGAAAAAAAAGTTTTACTTGTTTGACGCATGCCTATAAAGTCACTGGGCCAATGCAATGTTGTGGATTTTCCATTTGGACGGGGGGATGCTGTAGGAAATTTCAAGCAGAGCTTCCAAAAATGTTAACTTAAAGATGATCCAACTGTAGTCAAAAATAACATGAAATTATGAGGTCTGCAGTTGTTTACTGATTAAAAAATTAAGTGATCTACTCACATACGTGCTAGTCGTGTGCTTGGTATACACGTGCATGCAAGTGTTCGCGGTAGGTGCGATCGCTTAACGCTCACATTTGTGGGGTAGGAGCAATTTTTATCTGAACCAGGCCTGTGCGAATATTGTTTTCAGTGAAGCTGTATTACACTTATTTTACAAGATAAAGGATTGAAGTAAAAAAAAATAATTGTTTAACCATCGACAGAAACCATGGGTCCGTAAATGAACAGTTTTGTATTGAATCTCAACCGGCCCAGACACCTGGTGTTTTGTCCCGCGTCCCCCCCGCCTCTCCATCTCGACGGCCCTAGGCTGTTCAGAGCCCAGCAATCTCGGAGGTCCGGTCGTCTCAAGACCCCGTGCGTAACAGCGCAAAGGTGAACCCACAATGTACCTTGACGCACAGGAGCCTGAACTCGTCGTCCGAGGCTTTTTCCGGTCGAGCGGGCAGGGCCTTCCCCCGCCTCTTGATCTCCTGCTTCACGTCCACCAGGTCGAATATCGTGACCGGGTCGAGCCCGTGTCGGGCGACCAGGCTCGCCAGATACTCGACGTAGTGCACCCTGGCGGCGAGAGGGAACGAGGGGGGAGGGGAGGGAAAAAATAAAAAAACCAGAAAGAAAAAAAAAATGATTTTTTTCACATAAGTACCTTGAGCAACCTCTCCCGAAACACCTCCTCAGGCGTTCCGTAACAGTTGGGCGGCATGCGCTTGCTGGCTCGCCTAACTAGCGTTTCCAGATCGTCTGTACTTAGAATGTCTATCGTTTCCAGGCCGTACTGCTGGGTCAGAAAGCTTAAGTATTCTATATAGTGGTTCCTGCAATAAAATGGAAATTATCCATGTCACAATTTTGTTTTACTCGACGTGCCATCCATTTGTTAACAGCACAAACTGTAAATACATGTAACTAGAGGCCCTGTAGAAAACCTACAGACCTGTTTTACAGGATGAATCAACGGAACAGTGGAAACAATATGTAAAAAGGAAATGTTTGTTTGAAATACTTAAACATCCTGCTCATATAAAAAAAAAGTTAAACTGACAAGTTTTAAACTGCAGCAATGGCAAATATACTGTTTAACCTGGTGTTACAAGTCTTGTATATTGAACACAAATCTGGATTAGTCAGGTAATTAGACTAAACAGAACGCCTGGGAAGGTGAAACTACAAAAGAGTGAGGGGAAAAAATTCTCATAGTAAATACGAGGCGTGTTCGGAAAGTAAGTACTGTTTTGGAAAAACTGTCATAAAAAAATATTTTTTCAACAGAAATTTTATTTTTGCATGAAAGAGCATTTCTTAATCTATTTTTGTACATAGTTACCTCAATTGTTCAGCAACTGCTAAACACAGTTTTCTGCATAATTTTTTGCATTTTTATTCTGAACCTTCTGTTTTCATGAATTCTCTCATTCACTTTTGCTACCAAAACACTCCATGTTTCGTCTTGAACATTGGTGTATCACTGAATTGTCTAACCCACTTTTTAACCATTCCATTCGTCATTAAGTTTTCACCATAAATCTCTACAGTTCACTATGCATTTCAGCTGGCTTAACATTCTTTGTGTTCAAAAACCGTATTACAGAACACACTTCACAGATGGCAGGATCGGCGGTCATCTTAAACATTTTGAACGCTCACTAACACAAGCGTACACAACACAATCCAGCTGTAATGGTGTCAGTGGACAGGCAATGAACCAGACGCACGTGTATGTATGCGTGGAACTGCGACACTACCGATGTGGTGGAAGTAGAACGAAACGGTACTTATTTTCGGACACGCCTCGCTCAATAAACAAATATCTGTGAACTGCTGGGCAATGATGCCGTCAGATGTCCATAGTTCAAATAATTATTTCCTTCAAAGTATATAGCTAAACATAGTATTTTTTTTTAATACAGTAACACCCCAAAGCTACGTGATGCAGCTTATATAATTTCATAATAATTGAGATATATATCTACACTTGAAAGTTATTGATAGTGATGCCACTAACAGCAAAAGGTTATACTGAACTGCAGATACAATACAGTTTCACAAATTATTATAACTTGCTAAATATTATGTGGAGGGAATGTGAGAATACAATTTATGTAAGGTTTCCACTCACTGGCTCTCCCGTGCAGTCGGATAAATGTAAATGGTTTTCTAAACTTGCCAGATTTAGTCACATATTAATCACATTGAATGTATCATTAAATATTTAGTATCCAATTAAACAGTTTACAAAGCTTGAGAGGGACATTTATGCATTTAAGTGACATTACTACTGCAGGTTTCAATGTGTATTTTTAGATTAGATGAGATTTCTTATGACTAAATGTGGAAGTTTTAATAATCATAAAAATTGATCACTATCGCTATTTACTTATAAACAGTAAAACAAGGTCCACTGTATTACGAAAAAAAAATTTTTTATTATAATCTTTACTTATGTACATATAATTATGGCACGTAATTCAACCACATATAAAGTTTTTATTAATGATTTATGTCAAATTTTTTCATAAACAGCAACACAATCTCTTTGAGCTCTCCAATTTATCCTGATTTGTATTTTTTTTTGGTCCAGAAAATTACAAATTATTAAATAAATTTTCACTACTATACTATTGGCTAATTTTGCACCAGAGATGTGTAAACATAATTTTTTTCATTCTTAAGAAGTAAGAATATAAATTTTTTTGCATAAGAGAAAACTGTTGAACAATTTTATCTAGTGCCAATGGGAGGAAATCTCAAAAATCACTTAATAGAACAATAATTAACCCTTATTTAATAGAGTAATATCCTAAATTATTTTTCTTCCAAATATAAAGTTTTCACACAATCCTACGAACCTGAGATTATCAGGGTTTTGGGAAATCCAAATTTTTGTTGATTTATGAATGATATACAAAAATTAGATAATCCATGTTGAAGGGTACACAAAACAAACAATTTAAAACTGCATACAACACAATTGCATGCTCTTATTTAATGTGACATAAAAATTGGCCTTTATGTTTCTAAAAACTATTAAATAAGTACGTATTAAAGTTATGAAACACTACGACAGTTACACGCATTATGAATTTATTTAAAATAACGAGCGAATCATGAAGAACAAAAAAAACATTCGTGTGGAGCAATGGTATACACTTAAAATTTGCAAACCATCTAATGGAGCATCGATTGGATGGACAATTGACATTTATTAGGATGTTAGTTTATATTTATTATAAAATAAACCTTTCTCCGTTATTAAATCTTTTATCTATCCGTGCGGGCTGAGTACCACAACTAGTAGATGAAAGAAAAGGATGAGCACATAAAAAAAAACACTGGAAAACGCTTGCATGAGAGAAAAATAATTTAGGATACAACCCTTCCTAGGCAGGAGTGCTACTGTATTATTCTCACTCCAGTTTACATGAGGGTAGTTAAGAATTTACTGATCCGAGGGCCAGGGCCGGCGCGTCCATATAGGCGAACTAGGCAACCGCCCAGGGCGCCAAGTAGCTGGGGGCGGCGCAGCACGACACACAACAGCTGATATAATATGTTTAACGATTATTGAAACTAGATGAAAATGGATTTTTGTAGCAGTTTGGAATGTTTATATTGATATAAGTAATTATTTAAAGTCCACGGTGACCTGTTTATGATTTGTAATAAGTAAAAAAGTAAAAAAAAAACTGCTTACATTTGATTGTTGACAAAATCTTAGGCTTACGTGATTTATTTTGAAAATTTTTTTTGGGGTGTCTGGCGGTGGGCTGGCGGGAGGGGGCATTAAGGTTTTTCGCCTAGGGCGCCAATTTACCTTGCACCGGCCCTGCCGAGGGATGCCCGAGATGATCGTCGCAGCAGGTAAGTTACCTGCACAAGCCAGCGTGTCCTTCCTGCACCTCGTTCTTGCAGATGTCATCCACCAGCCCGGCCGGAGTTTCCTTCTGGAGTTGGACCAAACACTTGAGACCCACTCCAGCTTCTTTGATGGTGTCCGGCAGTTCCGTGTCGAAAGCGACGTTGTGTTCCTGGGAAGCGTGCAAACAGCAGGTATGTTATCGTCGACCACTCCTCTGCTTGTTTAATTAAACATACAGATAAGGGGCAGACCTGGAAGGCGAGGAGGAATTTCTGCCCTTCTCAAAAATGTGAATTTTTTTTTTTTTTTTAGTTTATCAAACTAAGGGATATTTCTTTAAACTGTAAAATAAAGGTACGTAGCAATTCACTACGCAACGTAAGTGTTCCCCCCCCCCCCCCCCCCCCCCCCCTTCAATCCTGCTCAATCCTCAAAGCTGCTGTCTGAACCCGCCCCTGCTACAGACTGATACCGTATTTACTTGCACAAACTTTGCTGCAGTTTGAAAAATTGCACTAAAGTTGGAAAAAGGAGTAGTGTTTCTTCAATGAAATGTGATGTTACGTAAGACATGCAAAAGTAAATGTGTTTTCACTTGCTCCAGTGATATTAAACTGCATGGCAAATCAAAGAACACTGTTGAAAGACACCTGATGATGGTAGCTGGCTACCGACAGACCTGGTGCACGGATCTATCAACTGTTCGTGCCCGGCAGTCCGGGAGGAGTGCTTTGATGTCTCACGCCTTACCTACAGCTTGTCACCTCGCACACCTCCATTACACAAACTTTTTTTAACTGACTTCAAAAAAGGAGGAGGTTCTCAATTCGACTATATTTTTAAAATTTTTTTTTTTTTATGTTTGTTACCTCAGAACTTCTGACTGGGTGAAGTGATTTTGATGATTCTTTTTTTATTTGAAAGCTGGTGCTTCCCGTGTGGTCCCATTTCAATTTGGTCCAGCTCTGACAATGGCATCCATGAGAAAACCATATAAGTCTTAAATTTGCATTAAGTATGTGCGCGACAAATGGACGAATAATTCAATATCACAGCAACCAATTTTGATGATTCTTTTTTTATTGGAAAGGATGTACTTCAAGGGTAGTTTGGTGAGAGTTTGGTTAGGTTCTGATTATGGGATCCATGACAAAGTAATGGAACTCTTCAATTCTTAGGAGCAAATTAACGATACTCTGTCTAATCTTTTATAGGCCATCCGGATATTTGAGTCACCTACCGTAACGTCGTTATGGTCAAGTAATTGTTGTAGTTGAATATGATGATCAATGGAACTCCTTAACGGCTTACAGTAAGGGTGCAATCTGTGGCAGAATTTCTAACTGTAATCAAATTGCAATGCACTTACGTTCGTTGTTGCATTGCAACATGACGCAAGCATTCTAATTGCATTACTTAAGGTGTATTATGTGTAACCATTGTCGGAAGACAGATTTCATAGTCTCGTTATTTCTGTCAACGATCTACCGTCAAGTGGTCTATTTATTAATTTGTTGGCGTTCAGATCTGATAAAGCTATTCCTTCCAAACTTTTGACATGACTTAGTGCAACATATATTTGCCCTTTTGTAAAGTTTTTTTACTAAGGTCTATTATCAATATTTTCCCTGTTCAAAACTTTTTTCATGTAAAGTCGCATTTTCAAAAGTCTATTTTTGCGCTCTTCGCAAGTTTATTTTGAAATTGTCCTCGAGGTAGATTTCCTCTGTTGAGCTATTAAAATAAATAATTCATTTTAATTTTTTATCAAAAAACCTCAAATGATAGGTACTAAATAAAAAAAACATTATTTAGTGAATGGTTTTTTCACAGCGAAGTATATAAACTACATATAGACATGGGTAAAGTCCTACAGAGAAACATCACAAGAAAAGTGTACATGCATAATGATTTTGGGCTTTTAACATTGCTAATTGATTTTTTTTTTATTATTGAATGTTTTAATTGCATATTTTTGTTTAACTTACCCCCATCAATATATGCAGTATTGCTTAATGTACACATTTTAAGTGTCTTACTACGAATTGTTGAAGCAGTTGATCATTGTAATTGTGTTTGATATGTACTTATTATTTCATGTGTTTTAATTTTTAATGATGATAAAGAAGAAATCCACTATATTTAATAACAAAATTTGCTTCTTTATAAAACCTTAAAATCTTGCCTGTAAGTGTTATACTACTGGCTCGCTGTGGGAAAGGTTTTAATGGAGATTAAAAACTGACGAAAACTAGCTTATACTGCGCAGCTTAGGTTCCCCCCCTTACTTCTTTGCGACAGAGAGAGGAGTGACGTAAATTCTCTGTCGCAAAGAAGGGAGGGGGTAACCTAATATGCACAGTAGAAGCTAGTTTTCGTCAGTTTTTAAACTCCACATCAAAACCTTTCCTACAGCGAGCTAGTAGTAAGTGGTATAGAGAAGTGCAGGCCGCTTAAAACTGTACGGTCCCATCGAGGCGGATCATCGACTAGAAAACTTCACCCCCGTTTCGTTTGCGTCCAGCACGTAGAGGCGTGCGATTAGCGCCCCAGCACCTGTGGACGGTCAGGGTTAAGGCCGTTAAGGGTTCAGAATGAGGGTGGAGAGGCGATGCGCGCTCACCCTCAGCAGTCTCTGCAGATCGGCGGGCTCCTTGTCGCGCAGGTAGAACAGGCAGTTGCGCGGGTGGTGGGAGTGCAGCCCCAGCTTGGCGCAGTACGGACCCACGTCGCACTGCGCCCCCATCACGAACGGCCGGCCGCAGCCGAAGCAGAACTCGTACTTGCACTGGCTGCAGGTGAAGTGCATGCACCCGCCGCGCGACAGGGAGTACCGGAACCGGCACTTGGGGCAGTCGATGCCGTGCTCGGCCAGGTGGCGGGTGACGCCCTCGGCCTGCACCTCCGGGTCGTTGGCCCGCTTCCACTCGGCGAACTGCTCGCATGAGATGCCCTCGTGCTGCTTCTCCCACTGCCAACACCCGGGAGGACTCTCGGTGCCCTGGCGTGCCTGCGTTCGCAATGCTGCGGCAGGTTTGTTTCACTCAGAGCCTCTGTTTGACCTTTCAACTATTAGGAGCGCCCTCGTGCGTTTTATTTGGAAGAAACAGTATTGCGAGTGGTCATCATACTCGAGGGGGCATGTCCTACATGATCCTCCTCTCAAGGACGAGTTGCGAGGGCAAGTCGTCTGCCGGTTGTTTCAACACAATCATCTACTTTCTTGTTGTTCGTAATGTTCAGTGTATTGTGATTTTTATAACCGTGAATAACTTATGTATCATGTTGCAAATTACAGAAATGAACATTTATGTACATCACATGATATTTTGAATAAATTATTTTTGTTAATGTATATTTATGTAATTACTGTATTATAGATTATTTTAAAACACATACAACACAATTTAATTAAGCTCACGTGATTTGTGGCACAATATTAAGTATTTCACCTTTAGACGAATCTTAATTCACAATTGTATTTTTTAGGATGTCTGGTTTTGTGCCAGGTGAAAATAAATAAATAAACCTCAAGTTGTTCTCTTCGCCTGTATGAGTGTTACCAACTCTTTCTGACCTAGGTTCTTTTTCTCCATACTCTTACAACTCTCGGGGATCAAAAGAGACGGCAAGTAAAACAAACCTTATGTGAGCAGAAATTCAAAAACCAGCTGGAACTAGGGGCACAGACTTTCAAAATACACAGGCAGGTGCACCTTCACACCACTGGCGTGCCTTCTATTCACTGCTTGCGTTTAGCTGTTGAGTTTCCTTTGTCGCCGCCCTGACACCATAAATTTCAACTTCCAGGTGTATGATGAATTCATGCACAAGGCTGTTTCAGCACTTGCCAAGCTAGTATCATTCACCTAACCAATCCATCTGTGAAAAATACACACTTCTTTCTAAGCACAAAGTTTAAGATGAATTTAGAAGAAACCAGTAACATTTAAAAAGAAAACTGTCTAAAATATCATTGTCATTAGTGGTATACATTTTGAGGTGAACATTTTTTATAATTGAATATTATCAGACACACACCTTAGCACCTTAGTTTTCTGTAACTGAGTGGATGACGGTGAGTAAGTGAAGTTACTTACAGGTTTGCGACATGAAGCGCAGGTGACAGACCTGCAGTCAGGGCAGATTAACCTCTTCTGACGAGGATTTGCAATGAAACCTGATGAGCACTGGAAAAATATCAGACGAACTGAAATTAGAATGTGTTATACTCAGCTAACTATTCAGTTTTAATGAAATAATGAATTTTCAATTGAATTTTAAATATTCAGTTGTATAATTATATTTATTTAATATTTTGATACCTATACTAAAATGTTTAATTCGAAATAAATTAAATTTAATTTTGTAAACTTTAGGTCAAAGCCTTGCATTACCTACATGTGATGAGTAATGTATTAAAATTAAAAATGTTTTATAGCAGACAACATGAAAAAAAAAAATACAGGCAAAAAACATGAAGTTTGAGTGAAGAAAATTAACTTTGACTTTTAAATGGGAAAATGAGGTTGGTACAACTATAGACAAGAGCCGGAGTGGAGCACTTGGCTAGTTTAACAAAAAAAAATATCTATAGTGTGGCTATGGAAATAAAAAGATGAAAGGGAGAATGGAAAGGTGGCCTCAAGGAAAACCTTGTAGGAATGGGGGAAAGGTCTTAAGCCAGAGTGGGAGAGATGGAAGAATCACAGTGGGGAGATTGAGGGTAGCCTCGACTCACTCACCTGGCCTCCGGAGCCATTAATGGATGATGATGTGACGACCATTAACCTAGAATGTTTTTTATTATATAGCAGAAGTGTTTTTGTTGCTGTTACTCAGGAAAGCTCTATTGTTGTAGGAGTGAGATGTCGCAGTGGTTGAAACGTCGGGCCTTCATTTAGAATGATTCAGGTTCTGGAATGGTTCCTTAAGGTAATTGTATGTATATTCATACTTGAATTTTCTCAGACATGTGATGTACGTTCCGTCTGTTGCGGCCTTGGCGTGGACGAAACGAGAAGTCGAAATGCCCACCTACCTGCAGCTGTCTTTTTTTTTTTATGACATATACTAGGGAAATTAGTTTCTTGGGAAAGTATTTTTTAAAAATATTCTGCTCATTTGTTGTGAAATTTCTCAAGTTCACAATAACGCAAAATAGCAAAACAGTTATATACTTACTTTTTAACTTTAAAAAAAATTTTTACATCATACTGTAATGAAATGGTAAAGTAAAATTTTAAAAGTTGTAAAATGTTTAATAATTAGGATAAAAACTGAACACATATAGACCACAGCATATGTAGACGTTATTATTATCATAGTACGTACATCGAACTATCCTAAATTATGTTAATCTATGTTGGTGTTGGGGAAAAACAAAAAGATAACCAATTTTTGGGAAAAATACGTAGCTCGGCTTCTGGGTTGTAGCCGTGTCCTTGGGGAAAACATCGGTGAATTATTTGCCAAGGAAACGTGTTCCGACTTTCCGTGTACGTATATAGTTTGAGCATGTTTAATGTAGCGTACAGACTTTGAACATTTTAAACTTCCCGCCCTGCAGGGCACTGTGGTTGGTCACTCTGGAGTGGCCAGGCAGTAGGTTGGTGCACCTGCGCACAGGAAGAGGGACAGTCTGATGATCAACATGGCGGTGAGTGGGCGTCGGTTACTGTCGTGAACTCGTTTCCAATCGAACTATAGCTGCTTGCAAATGTTGCATCCGCTAATTATTTAAGTCCACAGCAACAGCAACTGCTCCCTGATGATGGCAACTGCAATGTCGACCGAAACGTCGGCGAATCATTCGCCGAGGACACGGATACAACCCAGAAGCCAAGCAGCTGCTTCGGACAACGGCCGTGAGAGCCTGCGAACATTATTACGTGGTTATATGTATTTTCAGCCGCCGTCTTGCACGACGTACCTTCACACACCACTTGAAGTTGGGGTCCTGCATGAGCGTCCGGTCGCGCAGCTTCCTCTGGAACAGCTCGTGCACCGGCGGCTCCAGGATGTTCTTCAGCAGGATGTCCAGGTTGCTGAAGTACTCCAGCGCCTCGTCGTCGTCCTCCAGCTCCGGCTGCTTGCAGAAGGGGCACACAGCGTCCTTGATGCTGCGGTCCGTGATCTGGACCGTGAAGTAGTTCCTGGTGCAGTCCTTGCAGCACCGGTGGACGCACGTCAGCATCGACACCATCTGCGCCAGGGCAGGAGAGCGAGCCGCTGCAGACTCCTCCTCCGAGGCTGAAGCCGTGACGGCGTGACGAGGGTCAGGGTTCATGGCACAGCGTGATTCTGATTCACGAGCTCAAGATTTAGCCCTCGTGTGGTTTCGGAGCCCAATTATGCATAACCTTGGAGGTCCCAGTACCCTAAGCATCCATGCGTAACTCTGCGACACAAAACCCTATCAAACACACCTCTAGACCGGCGGTGACCAACTTTACTCTTTTTTGACGGTCAGATATCATTTTTGAAACTTATCTGAGAGCTGTACATAAATTGAATTAATACTTATTAAGTAGGGACAAAGAATATATGATGAATTGTGAATACATTGTGCAGGAAAACATTTTTTTTTTTTTAGTCATTCCGACATGTTAATTATGTTTTTTTTTTTTAATGTATTTTTAATAATAATGTGTATCACATTATGTTATCTTTCTAGATAAGACAGATGAGACAGGGTAAATAAATATGTTAGGCGGGACAGCGAGAAGAGAGAAAACTCGTAGGACCTGGCTTAAGTAAGTGTGAGAACCCGCCCCGTCGGGGGCAGAGTACCCAGGGTCCAGTTGAGTTCCGAAATTTTTTTTTGCAATTCTAGGTTCATCCCCCTGATAGAGTACAAAAATTACAAGTCTTATTGCTAAAACAATTCACGGGGAACTTTTACGAGTTACGCGACGCATGTAGAACACATTTTTTGCAGTTCCGGCCGCTGTGACATTTGAACTGCGGGGTTTGGAGAGTCGTGCATCAAGTGATGAATGGGGAGGTGGGGGCCTGCCCTTGGTTTCGGCGGGGACCCCGGGTGCGGAGGGAGGGAAGGAAGGATGCGAGCACCTGTTTCATGGGGTACTTCTCGGCGCAGAGCTCGCACTCCTGCCGCAGGTAGGCGACGGCCGAGTCCAGCGTGCCGCACTCTCGCGCCGCGCTCAGCGCGTCCTCCTGGGAGAACTGCAGGCCGAGCAGCTTCACGGCCAGCTCGGCCTGCTCGTAGGAGGCCACCCGGCCCTCCGCCAGGAACCGCCGCACCAGCCGCTGCCGAGAAACAAGGAGAAGAAGCCGAGCTGAGAGTTGAGAGCTCCCCTCAGCCCACCTGGACGCACGCTGACCAGGGGCGTAGCCAGGGGGGGGGGGAGGGTTTAGGGATTCAAACCCCCTTCCCCTTAGCACCAAATCTTTAATTAATTTCTTATTCATCACTCAAACAAATTTCATATTAAAAATTAATAAAATTTTTACCATTACAATATTTAAATTTAAGTACCGAAAACTGTTAAAATAGCACTATTTTACACCTTAAGATCCAAAATTTTCCCGGGGGCGAACCCCCGGACCCACCGCTTTATTACGGGGTGGGGGCATGCTTCTTAACACCCCCCCATTACACAAATCCTGGCTACGCCACTGACGCTGACACGTACGCTTTCTTTTTGAGAACTGCTCAAGATATCTGAGCGGAACGAGCGTTACGAAGCACGTGCTAGCCGTGTGTGAAGCTTCGACTAGGCAAATCAAACGAAGCTCTTTTTTTTAATATTCAATTTCACTTTGCCGGGAAATTTGATGTTCGTTTTTATTTTGAAGCTTCGGTTGTGATGCGAAGCTACACGTCTGATGTGAAGCTTTGCATTTGCTGCAAAGCTTTATATAAAATTAGAAGCTTCAAATTTGCTCATGGAAATATTTATTTTTTTTTCTGTTGGACATGTTTTTCCTTGAATCAAGTTAGTTACTTAAAAAAATCGACGGAGGTCGCTCCGTTTGCTTTTATGAATTCTCAATATTATCATGCATGGTTATGTTATAATTTTATTGAAGTATGTTTTATATAGGGCTCAATTCGAATCGACTTCACGAATATTTTAAACATTTGATTTGATATTTGCTTCACATCAAAAACCTAATATTCACAAGGCCTAGAATATGCTGAAGGTATATTCTTGTTAGAACTGAAGTTCATCACGGCCCGTCTGTGGCCACGTGACAACGGTACGGCCAGGTGGCATATATGTGGTTTATAAGAATATTTCTGTTCTTTCAGACTTAGAAAAACTACCCTCAATTTAGAAATTTTATTTCTTCTTTCCCTTTAGCTCTGATCTGCAAGTGAAAAAAATATTTAAAAAGTCTATCTATATAGCCATATTACAAAACATAGTGCGTTTCAGTTGTTTGCTCACGGCAAAAATATGAACTAATATACCATCAGTATAGGTAGTACATGGGATGTTTGTTAATAGCTACTGGTAACTTGAAAAATTTATAAATGAGTTTATTTTAATTCCAGCCAAAAGATAAAAGTCTCCTGTATAATAAAGAATGGTACATGCAAACACTTCTGAACATGGCAGAAAATAGGCAAACAATTCATTCAAATCTTTTTCCTTTCCACATTTTATAAAATAATTTAGCTATTTGCTACATTAAATACTACATTAAAACTCCTTATTTACACTTTCCTACATTTTAAAGTTGCTTGTTTTCTGGGTTATAGCTGCGGCGAAGGCAAAGATTTAGCCTACGTTTCAGTTGACCTTTCAGTCACCATCTTCAGGGTAGCAGTTACCTTCTGAGGTTCTTGGAAATTCTCCTGCTTTAAATAGTCTCGCCTGTGAGGGGAGTGTTTCCTGATTGGCTACAGCTGTGGGTCAGTCAGGAAACACTGTCCTCAAAGATGAGAGTATTTAAAGGTGGGAGAATTTCCAAGAACCTTAGTAGGTAACTGCTACACTGAAGATGGTAACTACAAAGTCAACCGAAACGTCGGTGAAATCTATGTCATTGATGTGGCTAGAAACCAGTGGCCATGCAACTTTTGATAATGGCCGAGAAAGCCAGGAATCCTTATTCCTGAATTTTAAACCAATTTTCCAAGAACCTATTAAATCCTAATGGACTGTAAAATTGAATTGTTCTGCATTTTGCAATACTTTTACACTGGTCCCTTGAAATTAATGTGTAAATAAGGTGTTTTCACACAGTCTTACCTCGGACTTCATCTCGTCAACTTTCTCTGAATTTCTCAGGATTTCATCATCTTGTACAGATACATTTTGTGTGGGTTCTTCTATGTCTTCACTAACTTTTTCCATCTGACCGTTCTTTGAATTCTCATGTGGAGAATTTTGCGAGCTCACGTCTGAAGAGTCGCTTCCCCCAATCGGTTTTTCAGTTTGGTCTCCATTCCTTGCATTCTGCTCTGGGGAATTTGACGTGCCCTCATCTAAAGAGTCACATACTTCAGTCTGTTTTTCAGGCTGGGCATTATTACTTGCATTATGCTCTGGGGAATTTGACATGTCCTCATCCAAAGAATCGCATACTTCAGTTTGTTTTTCAGGCTGGGCATTATTCCTTGCATTATGCTTTGGGGAATTGGGCAAGCTCACGTCTGAAGACTCTTCAGCTTTCTTCACATCTTCACTCAGAACAATCTCGCTTGTTTTGACAGGTTGGACGTGTTCTGGGTGTGGCGTGGTTGTTGCAGCGGCAGTAATATTTTTCTTTCCCTTTGTTTCTTTGTTGTGTTCTGTTAATGAGTTGTTTCCAGGCTTGCTCACAATTTCTTTTGCTGAAGGTTGTTTGCTGTGTGTGACCGGAATCAGAGTTTTGGGTTTTGGAGCTTCATTCTTTTTCTGGAGATGACTTTTTGATGTTTCAGCAGAAACCTTCTTCACCACTGTAATGTTTGTTTGATCTTTGCTTGCAGAGAGTATGTTTGTGGACTTCGCATTCGCTGACGGGACAGGCTGTTGTTGCTGTTGTGCTTTCGTGGCTGCACTTAATCTACTGTCGTTTGATTTAACAGGAGTTGTGGTTTTCCGTAGGGGAATTTTGGGTATTTTTGTTTCAATCTTGGGCACCGTGTTTTTAGTTACAGCAGGAGGGGACTTTTTTGATGGTGTCGTACTGACCATCTTTACGTCTTGTTTACTTAACACCTTTCCTTCAGGTTTGCTAATCTCCACCTTGTTTGGTTTATCAACAACTTTCTTTAGTTGATCAGTTCTCATTTTATTAGAATTTTGAGCTGTTTGGGAATTTGGACTCTTAAGAACTACCCGTAGTTGTGGCAAAGGAATCTTAGAATCATTTTGAATTACAGACTTATTGTCATCTTTTGCATTCTCATAGGATAATTTTGTGTTTTTTGCTTTATCTGTCTGTTTACTAATTTTTTTAAAATTATCAAGAACTTTTGGCAGTGGAGTCTTTATTGCTGTCTTACCAACACCTGAAAATTCATGTGCTGTACCTGACGTGCGTGTGTGTGGAATGTCAGTTTTTCTAGAGTTTTCATGTGTCGTAGATTCTTTCTTGTGTTCACTACTATTTTCATGTGATGGTGAACTGCAGCAAGACTCGTCCCAATCATCATCAGTGATTTCCTCTTCGGTTTCATACTCATCTTCATCACCATCTTCTTCTGCATCATCTTCAGCTTCTTCATTTTTCACACTAGTGTCTGTTCTGGTGTGACAGACAAGATCCTCAGCTGATGGACTATCCTCAGACTCTTGTGAATCGGATTCTGTCTCATTTTCCTGTGTTTTTTCAAACTGCTTCTTCTGAGTTAGTGGACTATTTTTTTTCTCTTGGTCACATATTATTTCTTCGTCAGAGGTTGATAATATTTCAGATTTATTCTTTTTTGCTTGTTCATCACTCGAATCAACTAATGCCATTTTCATGTCAGTTTCTTTAGTCATATCAGCACCGGATTTTGTTTCAGTGTTCTTCAAGTTGTCATTAGATGCCTCTGCATTCTCTGAAGAATATTCTTCATCATCGTCAGAACCTGTGCCCGATGGACTTTGTAACTCCTCCTCGGATGTGTCTCGTCGGACCAGATCTTCATTATCTGATCTTTCGTCTGGTGTGTCCTCTTTGATCTTAGATTCTGTGTCTCCTTTTCCTTGGGCTGTCCGTGTTTCCGTAGTTGGTTTCAGAAGTTTAGATTCGGCCACAGAAATCATGTCCATCTGCCTGGTGGCTAGGGTGCTGAGAGAGGACAGTATTGCTGCCTGCTGGCCCTCGAGTTTGGGAATGTTAACGTCTGCCTCATTCGCTTGGACGATGTTCAGAATCTTGAGCAGCATGCTGAGAGCCGTGTCGGGCAGCGAAGCTCCCGCCCGCGAGGCGTCTGCGTCCCGCGGAATGTCCCCGGACGCGCCCTCACCCTCACATACCTGTGCCTCCTGGCGCTCCTGCTGGGCGCAAGGGGCCCCGGCTGGACCGGCCGCCGCTGCCTCGTCCGAGTCCACGGCAGACGGGGGATCGGACACCGGACTCACCGCTTTGCTCTCGTCCGTCAGTTCGTCCACTTCCGAGCGAGCGTCCACAAAGTCGGTTACAGACACACTGTCATCTGCAAAACCAAGGTGAAGTTCAAGAACTCTGTGTTGGTAATACATTTTAATTAAATAATTTGTTATCACCTGCTAATAGATGAGCAGAATTGAATGTAACCTGATATTTTGCTCAGAAATGAAATGCCTGAAATTTAGGTACAGTATTTGAAATCAAAATTGTAAATAATGATAATTGAAATAACTCATAAATTCAGTCAATTAGTTGTATTTAATATGCTCAGGTATAATTTTTATTCAAGGTTGTGTTATATTTGAAGTCCTCGTATGTTCATAGTTGTCATATGTTCAAGGTCATCTAGTATTTGAGGTTTCTTATGTTTGAGAACATCTTATGTTTGAGGTAGCCCTATCTTTGAGGTTATACCATGCTTGAGGTCACCCTTATTTTCAAGATTGTCCTACATTCGAGGTCAACCTATGTTGGTGGTAGTCCTATGTTGTAGGTCATATTATGTTCAATCATCCTATTTTCATGGTCACTTTATTTTCAAGGTGGTCTTATTTTTGACGCATCATATTTTTAGAACATTTTTAATTTTTTCTTATCATGTTCAAGGTTTTATTTAATTAAGAGTTTTAACAATATTCATTTATGAACTAAAATAATTATTATTTTATTCAGATTTTTAATGGAATTTTTGGTGGTACTGCGTAATTGAATGGCCAATTTGACCCTCCACCAGAATTATTTGTTTCAACTATCATCTGAAAATAGATGTTTGATTGTTCATGGAATGGTGTTTAGCAATATACAGTAATGGTATAAAATGATTTACAAAAAAAAAAAAAAAAAAAAAAAATTTTCACCACACAAAATTTACTGATAATATTCTGGCCAAAGTTCTGCAGTTATTAATTTTTGCAATGCAGTGCCCATTATATCAATATAGACCTATGTGGTTGTGTTTTAAACCATAAAAGAATCTTTTCAAAATAACCGTCTTTTCCATGCTAGAGAAAATATTGTTATCTACTGGTACCAGATTTTTACACATTACTGGTCACTGTTATTTTCAGTAAGCTTCTTACGCAACCATAAAATTTACTGAGATCTCATAGTCATATAGTTATTAATAGCTTGAATAGTAATGGTGGGCCAAGAATTTATGGTGCCCAAATATTGTTGAGAAGGGCCTTATCAGGGAGGTATAGAAAGTATGAAATAGTCCCTAGAGAAAAAAAGCGCTTTGAGAGGCATTTCCCTGAAAAGTTTTGAAAATAAACTCTTTAAAACACTGTTTTTAAGCCAACCAGGAACTTAAATTTTCACTATGGTTTTGCTAATTTAGGTAGCTTAAGAAATTTTTATATTCTTTCCCAATAAATTATACTCTGGTTAGTTTGATAAAAGTAAAGTATCAAATTCCTGTGAAATCGCATCCTTATACGATGCAATAAAATCTTTTGAAAGTTTTTCTAATGTGAAATCATGAAAATTCAATTTAAGTCAAAAGGGTTTGACAAGCATTTTTAACTACATGCGAATAACAACTTAATATTTCAGTTTCCCATTTATGTCTATATTTTTCACAGACAACTAGACAAACAAGCAAAAAACAATGACTAGTACAGGGCCCTGGGGCGTTTGGAGCTGCTCCTGTTCACCAGTGTAACTCACGGAAGTAATGTTTTTTTGACATTTTGGTAACATTTTTAAATACAAATGGAATCTGCTAAAGCAAACTAATTATAGCTTAGACTTTTGCGGATTCCGTGTTTTTTGGATTAGTCAAATAATTGTTGTAATGCAACATATGTAAGCATTTGGTTGGACTCACGTCGTATTTTCACAACCATGAAACCACTTAAATTTTAATAATTAGTTCAAGAGTTCAAAAATATTTTTTTTAAATACAGAATACTTAATTCTTTAATATTTATTTTCATTCTAATCTCTTTTGAATTAGCCGGAATTTTGGGTTAGGGGAACTCTGCTCTATCTTAATATCGTTTCTATGGAACATGAAAGCCCTGACCCCTACTCTTCTGGGAGATGAGTATTTTCCGGAGGAATCTCGTACCCTCGTCAGTGAGGTGCGGCTTGGAGGCAGCCCCAGCATCCCCAGCGTCCCCAGCGTACGGCGCGTCAAGGGGTCCTGTCTCGACATTGCCGCTCTCGTTGTCGGTGCCCGCGGGCGGCCCCCAGATGCGCATGAGGAACGGCTTCAGCTGGGTTTTGCTCAGCTCCAGGTAAGCGGCCTCGAGGTTGCCGTGGTTGGCTGTCAGCACCGTCACTATGTCCTCGCGCGTGAAGTTCCCGCGGGAGAACAGCTCCGCGTACTGAAACCAAGTGCCGTAGCAGAAAAGAACCCCTCACACAGAGGCAGTTCCATGATACAGTAAAAACGTCTTAAGGGGCCCGCCTACCTGGGCACACATACGGTGTGCAGAGCTTCAGGAAAAACAACGCGATTTCAAAACTACTCAAGATATCCGAGTGGGGCCTATTTACGAATAGCATTTAAGAGTTCGCTGAGGGCAGAAAAGTACTTTTAATTTCGGATTAAGTTTTTAAACTGTATTTTTAGAAGCGTTAAAATGCCTAAAACGTGTGTTTTCAGAGTAATTTTTAGGCATAAAACAATCAGTACAGATTCTTGAAAGCACTTAAGGGGCTTGCATAACACCTTTATCTTCATTTCTCCGCCATATAATGTTACGGTCACCACTCAAATTTCACAGTTATCCTGTGACGATGAAACGAATGCGCGTCAGTTCAGAGCCTTGCGCTTAGAGGCTATACCGCGCTGGAAGCACCAGCGAGCGTCGTGCTTATCATCCCGCCTCACTAACACACATACACCCCTGACGAGGCAAGCCCCTTAAATCTGGAATTCTACGGTTCAGCACATTCTGCAAGCCATACATATAAGATTTTATGGTTTCATTTTTAGTTCAATTTCATTGTTTATATGTTATATCTTTACAAATTCTGTTTTGTATTACTTATTCCACCAAAATAGTGTAATGCTAACATGCTGTTTTTTATTTATGACTAAACAGATTGTCTTAAACTGATACATTCAAAACAATAAAAAATAAATCAGCTCACATTTGTTTTTTTTAAAGTGATTAAATAAGAGATGCACAATCAAACCAATTCAATTCAATTTTTCTGACCCATGCACTCAAGTAAAAATTTGTACAGAAATAATGTAATTTCTGGAATTTCAAGCATCAAAAGATTTTTTTTTTTGTGATGTGGGTTAAGTTTTGGTTAAATGAATTTTGGTGCTATTAACGTGCATTTTGGTGTTATGTGGTGTAATGACTTTTCGGTGTTATTTCAGTTTCTATCGCGGTTCACAATATCCTCGTGTCCTTAGTAATCTGACACCAATCAAGCCGCTCAGGTGGGTTTACGGCTGTTTCCCCGGACAGCCAGGTAGCACTACCGTGCTGCCGGCATTTTAAGTTTAGTGTCAAACTGCAATATTACAAACCTGAAGGGACCATAATTTTGTCACTCTGCAATGAGTTTTGTATAACCAGACTATTACAAAATTAAATCACAAAGTTTATATAATATCTAAATCATATTCAAATGAATTATATATTATTCTTGTTACTATACATGTGAATTTTGATTGAATTTAAGGTAATTTTGATCAAGTGAGCGAGGGACAATTTTCGTCTTGTGTTCAGTGCTTCTTAGCTTATATATTATTCCTGTTGTATGGATTATTGTTGTTTGAACGCCACTGTCGATCAGAGTGAGCGCGTGAGAGCGCGCGTACCTTCTTCTGCCGCTGCTCGACGCACTCGGTGACGGAGGCCCAGACGTTGCCCTTGTGCTGGCGGAGGGCGTCGCGGGCCTCCTTCGCCGACACCGTGCCCACGTTGTTCTCCTTGCGCTCATGGCCGTAGTTGGTGGCGAGGGTGACGACGGTGTCGATCATGTTGCGCCAGTTGCCTCGCAGCCACTGCACGGGGCCCTGGTCGCCGCAGTGGCTCATGGCCACCTGCAGCTCCTCCGGGCTGAAGTTCTCCTGCTCCGCCTCCTGCCAAGCACGGCCCCTCCCTTCGCGACGAGTCTCTCGGGCCAGGCGGCGTTCCATCCTGTTCCGATACCTCCTTTCCCCATACCGATTCCCGATACCTCCCTTCGCGACGAGTCTCTCGGGCCAGACGGCGTTCCGTAGAGAGCAGGTCTGTTCCGATACCTCCTTTCCCTACACCGATTCCCGATACATCCCTTCGCGACGAATCTCTCGGGCCAGCTGGCGTTCGGTAGAGAGCAGGCCTGTTCCGATACCTCCTTTCCCTACACCGATTCCCGATACATCCCTTCGCGACGAGTCTCTCGGGCCAGCTGGCGTTCCGTAGAGAGCAGGCCTGTTCCGATACCTCCTTTCCCTACACCGATTCCCGATACCTCCCTTCGCGACGAGTCTCTCGGGCCAGATGGCGTTCCATAGAGAGCAGGCCTGTTCCCTATACCAATTCCCGATACCACTACCGATACCCTGATTTACTACTGATACCACGAGACCACTACCGATACCCTGATACCACTACCAGTATCTCCATACCACCATCCATACCCCAATACCTCTGCCAATAACTACCACCAATTCCCTGACACCACCACCAATACCTGATACAACAATCAACAATTACAATTACTGGCCGCACCATATAAATAAATATTGAACACTTTTTTTTTTTACATGTTCAAGAACATAATATTTTTTTTTCTAAATCAAAATACAAAGGAAGTTTATTGAAAATTGTGCATTACTTATTTATTATAGTCAAACAGAGCCAGAGTTAATAATTTCTAGGGCTTGCCTTTAAAAATGTATTTTATAAAAAATAAATAAAAAAAACATCAATAAACCAATGACAAATAAAAATAGAAAGAATTAAAGAGAAAATCAAAGTTGAGAACATATTTTTCTGATACCTGTGACACCTGTGCCTACACCTTCGTGTCGGTAGAGAGCTGAACATTGGCCGATGTCCGATACCAGAGACAGGCATCGGGACAGCCCCAATGAAGAGTCACATGGTCAGGTGTTGAAAGGCTTGCGGAAAACTGTACTTAAAGCTAGGAGATGCCCAACGTGACGGCCATCTGCTCTTTTCCTCTATCAAGAATTTGGTCACGGAAGGAGGCTCATTCAATGCGGTTTATTTATTGCGACCCAGGCTACTGCCCTCCCCTCTTTCTTTATCATGTTGTTAAAAGATTTATTTTAATCTTGGGAAGTTTTTTTTTTTTTGTATACTCAGCACCCTTGGCCCTTGGATGACAGAGGGTGGCCATGGAGTCAGTCAGAGTCTGTCACAATTCGGTTTTATCTTTTATCGCAATTCACCTCCTAATCATTGCTCGCTGGAGGTTTTTCTACTCGCGGGGCTCCTTCGCCGAAACCGTGCCCACGTCGTTCTCCTTGCGTTCGTGGGCCGTAGTTGGTGGTGAAGGAACAAGATTTCTGAAACACTGTGCGTGTGACCAGGCAGTCGGAATAGGGGAGTAGCTGCTCACCCTCAGCAGCTTGACGAGCTCCAGCCCCTGGGACTTCATGGCCTCGGCTCGCTGCTGCTGCACCAGGTCCTCTAGGTTGGACAGGTACCCCGGCCCCAGGGGCTCCGGCCGGCCGTCCGGGGGCTGCGAGCTGGCCCGGCTGGCGCGGCCGCTCCCCTCCGCCTGCTGCCGCACGACATCACAGCTCGCTCACCCGGACCACACACACGCGCCCGCCGACACAACCCGTCAGGCCCCGTGCGCGCCCCCCCGTCAAACACACCTGTCATTCTCAAACACTTCAGCGACTTCTTCTAAAAAAAAAAAAATATATCCCTATCCGGCGAACTTCAACCTAATTTTACCATGAGCGTTAGTAACTCAAAACCAAAGGTTTATTTTTAATTTACATTTGTATACATTAAAAAAAAAACAACTTTAAAGAAACAATAAAATTACTTAGAGCTAACATCAGTCGAAGTATCCCAACTCAAAAAAAAAAAGTTGAGTAAAAAATGTTAAATAATGAGGTGTAAGCAAATCATTGAACACTGACATGAATCAGACCAGACGTAAGCTTTTTTTTTTTAAATCCAAGACAATTGAAACTGGTACACGTAGTTAACCTTTGAAATATGCCACAGTATATCATTGCAAACTTTATGCGTTATTACCCCTATTACTAACCGTAACGTGCAAACTGCTTCAACAACCACTTTTACTTTGAGAATAAAGTACAGATATTAGACAGTAAGTATACCTTGTATTACTATTCTCTAAACGATTAGTTGAGAGTTGTTGATAAATTAATTAGTTATATATAGAGAAAAGAAATTTAATATGTATGTATTAAGAAATCCGGTAGTTTTCTGTTGCTTATGTCTGGTACTGAATTTGGGTTTTCGAAATTATCATGTGATTACTATCTCACACCCTCTGATAGTTATCAACCCCGGCGTGGCTCGGGAGGGCTCTGTTTGGATCCACGATGTTGGCGATGCGCAGGTCCAGTTGGCTCCGGGAGAAGTCGGACGCCGGCAGGCTCTTCCGCGGGGCGCCCGAGACGGAGCGCGACCTCGTGTCGTGGAAACTCTCTCTACGCCGGTCGGCCCCCGCAGGGTACGGCCCCAAGTTCCTCTCGGTGTACGCCATCACCTCGTCGTCGATGTAGCGGCTGTCGAAGGACCGGCGTGGGCTCGAGTCGCGGGACTGCGCGTGGGACAGGGAAACGCTCTGAAAAAGATCCCCGTCCAAGGACACACGGTTGTGTGGCTCGACGAAGTTACCACGGATGCAGTTTCACGACATTCTGTGACCAAGGGCGTTCTTAAGGTGGTGGCACAAGCAGGAGAGTAGGCAGGATTTCATTTCTGAATTGGAAGAGAGGGTGATAGATCCTCTTTGCCTGCTCTTTGCTGTCAAATTCTTCCTTAGATGGGGTGCGGGGTAAATTACCCCCTCCCTATCTTTCCCCCTCCGTATATGCCCCTAGGGCACAATAGGCATGTGGCTCTCCCTTCCTAACAACAATTTTAAATTAATGTTAGTTTCACACGAAACCAATTCAAGCAAAAACTCTGTTAACAGTTTTATGTACCTACTTAAAAAAAATTATAATTTGTATGACTGATAAAATATCCAAATATTAAAATGAGCTAAATTATTGAATTACAAAGTTCCCCTTAAAAAATTAAAAAGTAAATTAGAGTGGGCCGGTAATAAAAGTAACAACATTGAGAAATTTCTTAATAGGGATTTACTGTATTTGTACAGCATTACATTTGTTTTCTAAATTTAATAAGGAAAGCCTTTAATTGAAAGCTATGCCTGAATTTTAAAGTTAAATTATTTTTGCCCTCTGTCTGATTATGATAAAAGTGACAAGATTTTATGGTATTATACTTAGTTAATTTTTTTGTTTTTAAAACAGAAAAATTCTGTGTTGTTTTTATTTTTTATAAAAACGGTTTGGTAATACTATTCCACCCAAAATAGTGGTAAAATGTATTTGCTACATTTTTTATGATATAATAATTTGAAATAAAATGGTATAAAAAACAGATGTATTCAGACCAATAAAAATAAATTAGCTAACATGTGTGGTTTCAAAGTGATTCCATAAGTGATGCACAATAAAACATATTTCAAAAATTGAAAGATTACTTATTTTTTATGAGATTTGAATTAATTTTTGGTTAAATGCTACTTAGTTCCATGATATTTTGCATTTCGGTGCTCTGTGGTGTATTATCTTTCATTTGGGCAGGGGCGCAACAACTAAATTTCCAAAGGGGGGGCAATATACCTTTTTATAAAGAATCATCGATCCCTCCTATTGAACTGTAGGGTGGGGGGGTCCTCCCCCGGGAAAATTTGTATTTCATGGTGGGAAATGGTGCTATTTAAGCAGTTTTATTATCTAAAAATTTATTACGCAGCACTTTCTTTGCCCCCGTTTGCCCCCACTTCAAGATTTCAGAGGGGGGGGGGGGGGGAAACCCTTGCCCCCCCCCCCCCCCTGTTGTTGCGCCCCTGCATTTGGGTGTTATGCGGTTTCTTGACATGCTATTCTGTGTTATTTCGATTTTATCGAAATTCGCCATATAATCTTGTCCCCATGCGGTTGAAATGGCCCACAGTTCAAGAGATGTACTGCGGTGTTAAAAGAGGTCGGGCTTGCGCGTGAGGCAACAAGCTGGGGTTTGCCGGCGTGGTGCGGGTGCTTGTTTGTCGACGTACCTGCGAGTCGCTCGTCAGGGAGTGTCTGCTCTGCGACCGGTACAGGCGGCCGGGGCGCGACGGGGCCCACGGGTCGTCGTCCCGGGTCTGAGTCCCGATGTGCAGCGAGGAGGACCTCTTGAGCCTGCCGGCCGCAGCGCTTTGGTACCTACCGTCCGTCGTCCCGCTCTCCTCGCCGGCCGGGGCGCGAGCTACTCCGTAGGTCTGTCAGGCCAGAAAGATTACATGCATTGCTGCAGTGCCGAAGAAGGTTAGACCGCCACGTCGAAAAAGCAGTCAGCCTGAGTTACAGTGCAAGAGCCCAGCAAACACTGATTCGGTGGATTTTTGAGCTAAGCAAAGCGCAGTTTCTAAATTTCTGCCACCAATGCAGAGGCGGCTCCTGGGCTGGGCAAATCGGGCCCCCGACTATTCAGACCTTGTGCCGACGTATTTAATTTCTATTTTCCTTTTTTTTTTTTCTGTTAAATATATGGTCATTAATTTTTAAAGGAAAATTAAATTTTAGCGTGTGATAAAGATCGCAGGCTTTCGCGGCCACTGTCTCTAGTTGCTTGGCTTCTGGTTTGTAGCAGCGTCAAGGTCGAAGATGTCACCGACATTCCGGTTGACGTTGCAGTTGCCATCATCAGGGCGCAGTTACCTACTGATGGTGACTGCAACATCAAGCAAAACATCGGTGATATCTTCGCCTTCGATGCGGCTACAAGCCAGAAGCAAAGCAACTATTAGTGCATAGTTTAAAGTGCTGGCCAATACCTATTTCAATTTATGATTACGTATTAGAAAAAATTTAAAAGGTTTTATTTACTGACATATACAGGAATTTTATTGTAAGAATCTATAAAACTAACCCAGAGATAACTTATCACGAAGTAATATCAGAATTTATTACGATGAATCAACAAAAACATTGTCAAATTTTGAGTTCCGGATTGGCTTCAAAAAAATGCTGTTTGAGAGGGGTTATTTTTAAAATTTTATGGTGAAGGGCAAGGGGCTATTCCTTACGCCCCACTCTGTCCGGAAAGGCTCCCCTTCAAAATGTAATAGCGCTGTAAAAGTACACACCCCAGGTTAAGTAAGTGTGACTTATGTACAAACCCGCACCGATGCAAGTTTGGACACCTAACGTGTCAGTTAGCATGGAGACAGATGTCCACTTAGCTTCTTGCCTTGCATGGTTCATTTAGTCACACACATACTAAGGTTCATTATTTATTCAACCCTACAATCTATACTAATATTATAAAGCTAAAGAGTTAGTTAGTTAGTTAGTTTGTTTGTTTGTTTGTTTGTTTGAAAGCGCTAATCTCAGGAACCACTGGTCCGATTTGAAAAACTCTTTCAGTGTTGGATAGTTTATCGAGGAAGGCTATAGGCTATATTATATTATCAATAACATTAGGGATACTTACTAAAAGTCCAATTTAGAATGAAATGCGTTGGAGGGGGTTAGATGCAACATGCAGTACACGTACAAAGTGTGTGTTGACAATGCCGCAGGCGCTAGAAGTTTATTTCCTATTGCCTATTAACATTGTTGCCACGCACTAGATGCCTTATCATTCTTAATTTTCCCATACAAGTAAAAAACACCCGTGTGATATTAACAACGAAGCAATAAGTACCCTCATATAGAATACATAGAGATAGTGTGAGGTATATATGTAGATATAAAGAGATAAATACAGATAGAGAGATACATAGATATATAGGACTATAGATGTAGATAGAGATAAATATATATTTAGAGACATGGATAGATTATTTGTATATGTGTAACTACTTCAAACATATTACAATACAAAACTGAATGAGGCATTGCAATGCATGCCGAGCATTAGCTAGATAATGGAATCTTTTCAATATTAGTAATCCCTTATTTTTCAGTTTTATTTTCTATATTGCTTTATAGAGTCTAGATTACATACAGACCAGGTAAATACCTATAAACTGGCAGAACAACGTCTGTCGGGATCTGAAGTGATATAAATTATTTTGCACACTTGACATTCAAATTAAGAAGGCGATTACTAACTACATCTGATCTCTAAACAGTTCCCCTTCACCCTGTGTTCAGCCTGGGCAACGCTGGGTACTGCAGCTAGTGTTGAATAAGCTAAAAATAATTTAAAAATAAGTCACCAAAATCTTAATCGTGCCATTCATTTTCCTGAAGTGATGCAATTCTTTACATTTCACTTAAGTTTATTTACATACATCTAAGCTGCTTAGTTTACTCAGAATGCTGTTCTGCACCATTTGGGAGTTTCAGGGGCTCAATTTTACTGTTTTAAAGCATGTATTCAAATTAAGTTTTTTTTTTTTTTCAGCGATACAGTGCCTTGTTTCTCTGTGACAGACAATTAAATTGGTTATAGTTTATTGAACTTTTATTTGCCGGGATAATGTTCTGAAGTCACTTTCCCTTACTTCTGAGCATGCCTGTGTGATGGGATATGATTAGTTAGGTAGTTCATGCCTAAAACGAATACGAATTAATTATTGTAAATGTCTTGTTTTCTTGGGAAAAGTAAAAATTGTATACTGTATGAGCTGGCTCACGAGCCAAATACAAAGCTAATTACTGGTTCTGTTTTTTGTTGAGTTTGAATGTATTATTACTTGGAGATCATTTTAACTAAACCAGCATACTCTAAAATAAAATATTTTATACTTAAAGAATCATATTTTCTCACAAACATTGGAAAAAATTATTTTTAGACACTGCAGTTTTGGCTGATTTACAATCATGAGTTTAATCAATTTTTACGTTAAAATTATTTCAGGTGTACCATAAGCTCCTTTGCGATATTTCTTTAACCGAGCATTACCATTGCATTAACAATGTTTCATTGTCTCATGTACCTTAATGCATACTATACTCAATATGTCATTATATGTATGTTAGTTGATACTCAGGAGACTTGTATGTGGATAGTGAGCACAACTTTCATACCACCATTACTTCAGTGTTTGCTGGGAACTATTTTTGTATTAATAACAATAATTACACATCAAAGTAAAAAAATAAGTAAAAAGAAAAAGGGTTTTCAAAGTGTGTGGTGAAAATGCATGCTTCGAAGCTAAGGTGGGACAAAACATGTACTAGCATGAGTATAATACTAATGGATAGGTTCGTAATTGATATTTAGTGTAACAAAACATTAAAACATGTTAAAAAAAATATTTTTGAGATCAGGATACAGCGGCTGATATACATATATTTTGTAAAAATTTAAGCCATTCGAAAATTCTTCAAGTTTAATCACTTTTTATTTAAGTACATGTAGCATAATGACCTCCATTCGCCATTTCACTTTTTTTTCTCAAGTAGAGTTAAAATTTCGGTCACCGATTTACTAGGCCTATCGCGTCCTACACCAGGCCGGCAGGTGAGCCTGTGGTGCAAGCAGTGTAGCAGCCATTAAAGACGCCTCGTGCATGCCTGCTACTAACTGAACGTGATCCTTGCCGATGTCATTCATCTTCAGCCTCACGCCAGTAATGGCGGCAGCCGCTACCCCTCCCACAATCCTGATTTTCCAGTATCATTTCTTCTGCTGGGGGCTCAATACCCTCTTACAAGGTCTCCTCCACCCAAAGCTAGGAAGTGAAGTGGAGGGAGGGGGCAAAATCTGGGAGGAAATCGTAAGGCGAGGACGACGAGGGAATGCATTCTGCAGGTGTGCGAGAGATTTGGTATGGAAGATGGAGGTGCCATTAAAATGCAAACAACACCTACTGTGCCCATACTCACATATGGAGCATGACGCATGAGACTTGGACTGTAGACAAGAGATATGCCGGGAAGATCAGATCAACAAATATGAAGTTTATGAGTATTATTTTGGCAGTTACGAGGCGGGACAAAATCACGAGTACAAGACTTGAATGAGATAGTTAAAAAAGCAAGAATGAGCTGTTATGGACACGTGCCGAGAATGGGAAAAGAGAGTCTGCCTAGGAAAATGATGGAATTGAAGTTCACAGGAAGGAGACCCCAAGGAAGACCAAGGAGGAGATGGGAATAATCTGAAGGATGAGGAATGGTGGAGGAACAGAGAAAGATGGGAGGCATTTTAAATTTGCTGACCCAGCCACAGGCTGGAAGCAGTTAATGATGACGATGATTATAATGATTTTTGACAGAATAAACCCAGACAACTAGCACTCTGGGTAGATGATATTTAGCTGCCGCCCTTCTTTTTGAAGTTCAACCCATCAACAGATTTTACAAGTTCAAGCTTATTTATTATCAGTTTCTAAACAGCACATTATGCAACTAAATACTAAGGTTTTCCAAAGACATTGGCTATTTGTCTCTTTTTCTTATTTAAATTCAATAAATGGTTATGTGGCTGTTATAATTACCAAAATAAAACATGAGTTATAGTATACTGTATACTGTTAAACGAGATTTAAGGCCTAATATTTTTAAACGCTTTGTAATAGTTAGTATAAACCAACATTTCTTCTTGAAATTTATTTTTGAAAATCAAATCATTACCATAGGTTGAAAATCTTATTTTCCTGTCCCTCAAATTTTTTTGTTCTATTTTTTTTTTGCACATAAAATTCTCCTGCCCCTCAAGAAATGGAGTCTGGGAAAATACCCCGTTGGTTCTTTTGTATATCGGGACCTGGATTGAAAACTTTTGACATTTTGCCACTTGCGACTAAACTTCTTGAAAATTCTTCTTCTTCTTTTTTTTTTGCTAACGACTGTGTTCATATTATTGCCATCAATGTAAAATATTACAGCTAAATACTTATTTTGCTAGAGCTTTCTACGATTTAGTGAAGTATTATTGAAAGGCCTGTGCAAATATTTAAAACAAATAATTTATTATTCACTTTCAATTTCAAATACTTATACTTCAAAAGTATAAATATACTTTTTTATGTGAAGCATAGTTAAGCTGTTTCATAAATAATTTCATGTAAGTTTCATAATTGGCATTGAGAGATATTGTTGTACAATACCAATTTATACATGCCAGTTTCAATATATGAAAGTGTATCAATAAGTAATGCATATAATTAACAAAAATAAAGAGAAATTAATTTTATTACTTTTACACATAACTTGCATGCATGTTAAGGCATTTTCCCCAATGATGGATGAGTTTGAAAATCCCCGTCTCACGGAATCCCGTCAGTCGCACGTTTGAGTTCATTGTCAAGAGTCAAACTTCTTACCACCAAGGAACTACTTCATGGGGTACAAACATGGAAATCAGAGGGCGCTAGGTCTGAGCTGTACGGTGGGTGCTCCAAAACTTTCTAACCGTGTCCCTGCACTTTTTCACGAATTGGCACTGTCGATACAGTCTTTCCCGTAAACTTCCACCATCTCCGAAAGGATCTCTCAAACTTTCTTTCCTTTTTGCAAAAAGAAATCCAATCACAGCTCGCTGCTCCACCACAGTTGACGATGTAATCACCAATGTAATTTTACCGGTGACCCTGACAAACGCTATCGGTACGTGGGATCACGCAGTCTTGCTTTGCACCCAGTCGGTAGCGCCCTCTAGTTCACTTTTTAATAAAAATTTCATTTTTACTAATTATTTTCCTATCTAAAAATTAATATGTCCATTACTTATTGATATTCCTTCGCATTATTGGGCCAAATATAGCTACCAAGTTTATTTTAACATGGTCATAGTGATAAGCGGAATTGCTTATTTTCTCTAGGAGATAAACTGTAATCCTGAAATTTTTGGATACATTCAAAATAAGGCACTGCAAAATCAAACACTGAAAATTCAAAAACATACGTACTTATTTTAAACCTATATTTAAGAATTTAAACATTATCAAAAAATATGCCAGAGAAAAAAATTTTTCCCTTCTATTTTTAAAAGATTTTTGTATTTGAGAATATTTTACATTTGTAACCAAATTTGATTTGAACTAAAAATAAATCTTGATACATATTTGCACAGGTCTTTTATTGTACATCGCACTAACAGCAGTGTTTATTACCGTACCTGTTGTACGCGGCCGCTGGTGTTACATGGCTGTGTTAACAACACACAAAGCGCGACAGAATTGTCGTTCTGCGCAGCTCTCACCTGTGTCGATGCACTCTGAGGTGGAGGGGACGTGCCAGTGGATGTTACCATTTTCTTTCTAGGCTGCTGCGCCCCATCGCCGGGCGACTGGGTCCCTGTCGAAACGGAGGTCTTGCGTGCGGCCGAGACGGGCTCGGAACTGCCGGGGGCGACTATTTCCCTGGGGGGCGACGGTCCCACCGCGGTAGAAACTTTCGCCACTTTGCGCGCGAGCGGCGTGCTGTTTTGCGCCTCGCCGCTGCCCGACAGCGCAGAGGAGGGGCTGTAGAAAGAAGTCTGGGAATGGACATCGGAAGAAGAAGTGGGCGTTGGCTTGGTCTCTGAAAACCCTTTTTTCTCTCTTGGAAAAGTCTCGTTTTGCGCCTTCTCTAGCTGGTTCGCTCCATCTCTGTTTTGTCCTACAAAATGGTCATTTTAATGTTACGCAAACACGTTTTATAATTTCTATAAACTTCTATAAAAACATTTAGTATTTTAGTATATTTTCCAAAAGTAAAAATACTCTTATTAATAACAAAAAATACTTTGACACACAAAAATTATACACGGTACTTAAATTGTTACAGCTCTAATGCTGTTTATAAAATTTAGTCCCAGGCCAAAATGATATTTTTCTGAAAGGCCTACCTTTTTTATTAGCGTTTGACATTTCTGAGCCAGACGAATTGATTCGCATACTTTCATATGGGCCTTCCTCAGGTGGCTTCTCAGTTCTCTGCGATATCCTGAGCTGCTTGTTGAACTTGCCCACGATCGAGCTCTCGTCGTAGGGGCCGTCGCTCTGCTCCCGGTAGCTGTCGTCGCTGCTGCGGTGGTGATGTCGCTTGGCTCCTGCTTCGCCGGACCGCCTCTGCTTCGAGGTGGCCTCGCTCCTGCCGCTCCTAGAGGGTCTGCGGAGGCTCTGCGCGCTCGCGTCCCGGGCCTGCTCGCTCCTCGACCCCGCGGACGGCCTTCTGGGCGCGTGCGACAGGTCGGAGGGCGTCTTGCAGCACACGGCGCAGACTCTGACCCCCGCGCGGTTCACGAACGTGCAGTGCTCGCACTCCCACTGGTGGCTGGGGACGATCAGCTGCGGGGGCGGCGGGCTCTCTTCCTCCGCCCCCACTTCTCGGCAGTCGTCCGACATCTCCTCGTTCCCCGCGTCGCTGGCGTCCATGTCCTCATCGTCCCTGGGGAACACCTCCTCGTCGGAGCTGTCCGTCAGTGTTCTCCTGACCGAGGAGGGCATCCTCCTGGGCAGGCTGTTGCGCAGAGGGTAGGAGGACTTGCGGGCGGGAGAGGCCGGTGCCCGCTGCTGGCCTTGGGCGGCGTGGGAGCTGTGCGCCGGGGAGCTGCCCCTCCTGCGCAGGGGCTGGCTGGACTTGACGCTGCGTGGCGGGGACACGGCCCCCCTGCACCGCGGCTGCGCGGACTTGACGCTGTGCGCCGGCGACGCGGCCCGGCGCTGGGCCAGGTTCGAGTGCGAGGCGCTCATGCCGGGGGGGAACCCCCACTGGGGGTACACGCCCGGCGGAGGGCCGTGCCACGTGCTCATGGGCACGAAGGTCCCCCCCTCGGGGGTGGGGTAGCCGTGCGGGGAGGGAGGGACGTTGATGCTGAGGTTGCTGGCCGTGCGGCCGTGGGGGTAGCCGAAGTCCCACTGGCTGCCGGGGACCCACACCATGCCGTGGTTGCAGCTGGGGCAGTTCAGTTGCGCCATGGACTGCGCCTGGGAACAATCACAGTCACATTCAATGATTCTGGTTCACAGAAGAAAAAAAAATACATTTCTACTGCAGTGTTACAAACACGAATAATCCTTTAATTTGCAGTGTTATTATGTCTAGCATTGCCTAGTTCACAGAATACGTAACTACCCTAAATCTCAATTCATATTCACTTTTATTTATACTTTTTTTTTCATTATGGGTTAAAATTTTTGTGCAAAAATTCCAAATAATAGCTTAGAATAGTTGGAAAATAATATGTGGAGAGATTAAATTAAATGTATTAGTGTTTGTCTAATGTGGGGAAGGTGTAATGCTTTGGGAAAAACTAAATTCTAGATAACTGCCTGGTATCAAACCTACAACCTTCTGAATGCAGGCCAGATAGGCTACTGCATGACCAAAACACACTTTATATATTGTGTTAGAATTTTACAGAACTACCTACATAATAGGAAAGCGTAGAAATTAAAGTTTGTACCAAATATCCAATATTGTGATTTATTTGTGTGTATATATTTTTATATCATTGATTAGCAAACATTCTTCAATCCAACTCGTTCGGGACTAAGGCCATGCCAGATTACTAGAGATTAGTGTCTTGTCAGATTATTGAAAGTCAATATATTTTTTAAGGAAATTACAAAGAAAACTTAATATACAGTACAACTGTATTCAAAACAAGTTGTAATAAGCACTATATAAAAAAAACAGTTAAAAGTTGGTTTTGTTTAAAACTATTATTATGAAAATGTACTCATGAAATGATAAATGTGAAATGTCACTTGCTATAAAACAGGAAACACTGTATTGAAATGAAAACCGACATTCATGATACACTCTGAGTGAACTAGACATGCTGGTAGTGCAGCAATGCAACCTGACAGCACATATCAACAGCTGAAATCCACCAGAAAAAATTTGAACTGGAGCAGCTCAATTTGTCCCGGATTACCAAATTTGACTAACCATTTTAATGCAAGATTAAAGAACATCCACTGAACATTGGTCCTAAATAAGAAAAAAAAAAATTGTTCTCTGTACAATTTCAATAAGTAATTAATATGTAGGCGCAACAGCAAACAAATATTGTCACGCCATAGAGATATCAAAATCTTTAAATTCTGCAACAGTAATAATTTCAGAGAATTTTCTTGATACGGTATCATTAGAAACCAAGCTTCAATTCTTGTGAGCAAAGCTCTATCAAGGTCCTATCTGGGAAGACATGCTGTGTATGAGGTTTCAGAAAATAAAACAATGCAATTAAAAAAAACAATGCAATTTGAAAATGCTCAATGATTGCTATTGGAGCCTGTTCACGAAAAGCATTCAAGAATACACAGAGGGCAGATGAGTTGTCCTGTTTTCTGATAGGTACTGTTTCCAAACCGTATTTTTATAAGAGTGAAAACATGGCCAAAATGCCCGTTAAGATTCTTGAAAGCACCTTCATCTTCTTTTCTCTGCCATTTGATGTGGTTACCGCCCACTTCTCGTAGTTGTCCCTAACACAGGGGGGTCGGCAGACCGCGGCTTGCGATTTACAACTCTACAACTGAACTGTGCTGCCACAGCGTGAAACAAAAGGCCGAGCATCAAACCGCACAGTCACAACCCATTTCCTCAACCTGTGCTCTCGCACCCTACCATCGCACCGCCACATCACGTGTCTGGGTGATTTTTTTTTTGTTTTCATAATTAATTGTTTAAAATAATTTCAATTTTTCTTGTTTTATCGGTAGAACTCTATTGATTACTACCATAATTTTTTTACATTTACGTGATATTTTTTTTCCTAAGTAGCCTTTATTTTTTAAGTTTTTATGTTGAATTTGCAAATAAAATATGTTGATTTTTATCTCTTTTTTTTTCTTATCGTCTTAAAATTCCATGTAGGCACAGTAAAAAATGGAGAAAATATTTACTTAATACTTGGCTCAACTCGCTGGAAAGTCTGCAGACACTTGTTCCAGCATGACGGGAAGAGGAGACACCGGCGAGACGAGGCGGGGAAGTCTGTTGGCCCTTGTTCCAGCACGACGAGAGGAGGAGACACCCTGACGTACTGACCTGGTGCATGTGGCTGAAGACGGGCGGGGCTTGAGGGCCGGCCGTGCCCTGCAGGTTGCTGACGGAGCTGCTCTGCGTCATGCCGCGGCCGAGGAAGCCGTCCGGCGCGCGCGGGTACCCGGGCGACGGCGGGGGGGGCGGCGATGTGGCGGCGGGTCAGGGTTGCCGTGCCGTGGGGCGCCCCGGGACCCGTGTCAACGCCCGACGAGCCCGACACGCTACTGGACCGGCGCCGGGACTGCGGGCCCCAGCGGTCCGTCTCCCAGTCCGTGTAGCCGCTGTCTCGGCTCGGAGGCTGCGGGTACAACCGGCATGACCATTAACAAACACTGGCTTTTAGGTGAGTATTTAATAACTAGGGACAAGATTACACGGTGATAAAACCAAAATAACGCCGAAAAGCATCTTAACGCACCATTCAAAACCGAAATGAAAGTTAGTTAACACACCATAAAGCACTGAAATCAGAAAATTAATCAGTATTTATAACCAAAAAACCAACTCAAATCAATAAAAGCTAATATAATTTAATACTGTAAATCCAACCGAATGTAATTTATGTACTTATCAGAGAATTTGTACAAAAAGGTAAGTAGTAAAAAGGTTGGAAATGTTTTTAATTTTTTTTTATCTCGCAACTGTTATTAGAAACTCAGTTTTACAATATGATGATGTTACATTTTCCAAACAAATATAAATATTTTCCAATCTAATTTATTCGTTCTGAATAGTTGAAAATGCTTATTGAAAATTATTATATCATAAACGTCGATATCATTTCAGTGCCATCTTTCTTTAATAATATGGTATAGTTATGAATAAACAACATAATTCATAAGAAATAAAACATAACACCGAAATTTTCTGTTTTTAAAAATGAAATTAGCCTAAAAATAAAACCATATTATCTTGTCCCTATTATTAACTTTATGCGCCATGCTGGAACTGAATGATAGCAGATGTTATAAAAAAAAAGATCATAGCAGCGCATTCTGTTGGAATTTCGGCAAATTTACTTCCTGAGAACATGCTAAATGCTTACGTTTCTATGCAGAAACAAAAAAAAAATTTCAAAGAATAATTTATCACTTAGGTAGAGTTGTTTCTTAAGTGATGGTATCATTAAATGATGAGCAAGTTTGTTTGTAATTTAATTTAAAAAGAATATTAACTGTCTCACTAAAATGTCAGGGAAAAATATGCTTTTAAAACTCCCACTTTTCACTTGAGAGTACATATATGTCTCTTTGGCCAAGTACCTATTCTCTGTTGTTTTTTTTTTTTTTCGCGTCAGAAACGTTTCACAACAATGTTGCATTAAAACGTTGCATTAAAATTCGGCCTTGAAATTTTACTCCCTTCGCACCCAAAGAAGTTCCACTTCGACAAATAATAAACGCATTTAAATGCAGTACTTGTGTGATCAAACTTGATTGAAACACAGACATGCAAACTGTGGCAACATGTTAACAGTGTCTGCTGTGTTACATTTCTGGGCAATTCTACTGGCAAATGAACTGTTTGTTGCCTGGGGGTCCAGGCAGAACTTATTTTCTTGCAACATGCTACTGAAAATGGACTTAGTGCTGGCCTCTTGTTTAATTTTTGGCAAGACTCTGGTTTTTGCTTCCTTTAGCAATGAGATTTGCCGTTCCTGAAGAAGTACTGAATTTAAGTGAATAAATTTTTCAATAAAAAAAATTGTCCAACTTTACCATAAGTAGAGACCCGGAAAATTCGCGGGTTCAATGACCTCCAGGATAGACTCCATTATCCTCTACACACTCGGGCAAATGCCAACTGTTAATTGGCTGCTGACTTGTGAGTCGTCTCGACTGGGTGGCCTGTGATTCGACACTTCTATGAGTGAGGGTCTCTAATTGGCCCTCAGTCCTCCAGATTAACAGTGAACCAATGACAGAAGCAGCACTAAGGTATAATTATTTGAATTTTAGCATAACACGGAAACAACCCGCGAATTTTTCGGGTCTCTAACCATAAGTAACCACTAACCAATCATCATTAATATTAAATGATTTATTCAGCGTGTGTATCACGGAGGCAACAACCTGTGCGTCGCCGAACTTGCTGGCCGAGACGCCGTTGCCGCGCGCCTTGGACGGCCGGGCGTCCTCCCGCTCGGAGTCGCTCTGGCGGCTCATCTCCAGCACGGTCAGGGGTATGGCGCTGGTGGTGCCGCGCATGGCTGCTTGGTGTTGCCGGTAGCGCTGCTGCAGGGTGCCCATCCGGTCCGCCATCTGGCGCGACTGGTCCATGAGGTCCCGCTCCACGCTCTCCCGGGTCCCTGCGAGGGCCCACACGGTTCAGTCGGCATCACCCTGAAACTTCTACACGCGTACTCTCACCCTGCAAGTCGACGCGGTGTCGTCGTCAAAGCAAGCGCAAGTGTAACGCTCAGAGGGCAACGAAAAATGTAGTTATCTAGCGAGGGGTTCCACGGATGACATGTCTGCATTAAGGGGCCCGCCTACCTGGGCACACACACGGTGTGCAGAGCTTCAGGAAAAACAACGCGATTTCAAAACTACTCGAGATGTCCGAGTGGGGCCTATTTACGAATAGCATTTTTAGAGTTCGCTGAGGACCGAAAAGTACTTTTAATTTCGGATTAATTTTTTAAACTGTATTTTTAGAAGTGTTAAAATGCCTAAAATGCGTGTTTTCAGAGTAATTTTTAGGCATAAAACAATCAGTACAGATTCTTGAAAGCACTTAAGGGGCTTGCATAACACCTTTATCTTCATTTCTCCGCCATATAATGTTACGGTCACCGCTAAAATTTCACAGTTATCCTGTGACGACGAGACGAATGCGCCCCAGTTCAGAGACTTGCGCTTAGAGGCTATACTGCGCTGGAAGCACCAGCGAGCGTCGCTCTTATCATCCCGCCTCACTAACACACATACACCCCTGACAAGGCAAGCCCCTTAAAGCACACTTACATATTCCCACACTTGCATTCTTGCAACTTTCCTATTCCTCTATCTGTGAATAACAGCTGGATCGTACCCAATAATATTTAACGTAGGTAACTCTGTAAAGGGCGTACGACATGGTCTCCAGATACGCAGACACCCTTTGAGAGAATTTTGCACGACTTTAACGTCACGACTAAGGGCTTTCCCGTCCGAATTTTTTTTACTCAGTCTTGTGTTAGTACATAACAGAGTTCCTGGTGATATTGGGCAAACGTAAACTAAAGGTACGTGAAAGTGTCCATAAATGGTGAAGTAAGAGTGAGGAACAGATTCAATAGATGGCACTCATTAACAGGAATGACATGTATGAATGTCAGTAAGTGTTTAAATGTAGCAGTGAGAGGACTGGCTAGGGTAAATCTCCGAAAGCTGGTAAAATTATTTGTGAATAACCTACACCTTGCACCAGCGAGATGAACTTTGAAATTTATTTTGCTGTTTCATATCTTGGAACCCTAATTGTGACCGGTAGGTTTCAGCCTAGCTATTTTTAGGATTTCAAATCATAGAGGGAGTATTGTAAAGACATGACAGTCACATATTTGTAACTCTCTTATAACTAGTTATATAACAACTTGTCATGGACTACAGACTTTAAACTAAGTTAGCAGATAAAATAAACACAAATTAAATTTTCAAAAATGTTCATATGGGAAAATATGCGGCAAGTGACGGACAGATTGACCGGATGGAATGAAAATAAGACACATTCTGTGTTTTTGTGAACTGAGATGACGGAAATATTGTTCGTAAGACCAAGTTTGTAAAAGAGGCTTTGCTGTTCAGGACATGTCAACATTTGAAAGAAGAAAATAAACATCCACAGACTGTCTTTCAGGATGAATTTCAAGTAACCTGTATACATGTCATAAAGCTGCTGCAGGGATTTTGCCTTTAATTTACCAATTTGTCCTAAATTAACATATAAACTGTTTGTTTAATCGATACCAAGTCCAAATAATGTATTTTGAAAACAGTCTGTCTTTCTATATGTCTGTTTTCAATGTAGGTTAGTAACTCAGTCATAACTCAAGAACAACAACTGAAAAGCTAAATGGAACTTTTTTTATCATTATTTTTAAGCCCAACGTAACATCTAAAGTAGGTATCTAAAGTACATACAATTACCTACTATAAGTAATGCAAAAGATAAAACTTAGTTTAATATTTAATTTCTTATATTTTAATTAAAGTAGACTTTCTGTCATTCAGCTAAACAAAAATATAGTTTACAACTTTTAGATATTATGTATAAAAATTTTATGTAATAAATATTTTAAATTTTTTAAATGACATGGTATGCTTAAAAATCCTAAAGAACGGTCATAAGCACTATGGATACGGAGGTTAGTAAAGTACAAAGAATTACGAGACATTTTTATCCATTGCAGGTGCAACAAAATTTAAACATGCATAACTCAATATCATCACATTTACTAGTAAACTTAAAAAAAAAAACACGTATGTAAGAGTTAATCACATGCGCAAGTACAAAAATCCAACACAATGGCTAGTTGTAAGGTAGGTATTATGAACGCTTGAACAAAAACCCACAAAAGAAAAAATATATAACAATAATCTGAACGTGCAACAGCTCATTAGATATTAAACAACTTGTGTTCTTTCCAACGGACGATCACAATAAGCAAACTTACATTTGAAACATTCTACGAAACAAGATTTACACATTATTAGGAGACCCTGATCTTTGCTGTTATTTCCAGTAGCACGATCGCTTAGCAGTAGACAACACTGACGCAGGCCGAGTTTGTTAGCGGGGTCCAGAGTGCGAGACCCGAGCGTGGTTATGTAGTAGCTTCAACAAGTTCCCTCACATTAGCAATGCAAACAACGTGCCAAGGAAAGCGTGCAACGGGACTCACCGCAGAACGCGATGGGGGTGGGAAGCCTCTTGGTCATATCCGTCCAGCCTCCGGTACCATTAAGCACTTTGCGCAACGTTCTCTACAACGATCGACATGTGGATCACGGGACAGGTTTCCGAGCGGGACGTTGCTGACAGCAATGAGAGAGCATGTGGCATTAAATAATTTTCACTCAGAGGCAGAATTTCCCTCGAGATAAAAATATTTTAAATTAAATAACTGAGAGCAGGCTGTTGGAAACTGATTAAAATAATCAAGTACATTTTTAATTGTCGAATCATTATCTTTGTTGAGGGGGGTTTTCAGGATTTATTTTGGCTTATTGTGCATTATAGTATTAAATAAAATGACAACTCTGGAGCATTTCATAAATTTCTGTTTCTTTCATTAAGAAAATGTAGTAGAAAAAAACCTTTTATAAGTGACATTCGCAGCATTGCAACATTTTTTTTCCAAACAAATTCAACATATAGGAACAACAGCAAACAACTTCCTTGTGATCAAATTTTTTTTTTATGTTCCTCAATAAAAATTAATTGCATCGTAGATTCATAGAATTTGTATGTTCAGAACAGGCTTCAATCTGTAAATTTACATTACACACTATTAGGAGACTTCAGCAGTGTTCACCACACGAATGAGATATCAAAGGAACAGAGTGAGGTTGGAAAGAGGACGGGGCAGGTAATGACAGCAAACAAGCGAAGTGACAAGGGTAAAAGTGCACAGTCACCCCAAAAAAAAACAAAATCTGAAAATAAGGTTTTCCAGATAAACTCCTGACTACTTGCTTTGCAATGTGGTTCAACAACTGCGTTCCCGAAATACATTCCGAACAAGTATCGGACAAGTGATTGCACGTTAGGGCTCCTTTCTGGAAGGAGCGAGAAATAAATTTCGATCTGCTTTCTATGTATGAGGAACCATTGAAGCTACTTCACACCATTGATCAGTTTCGTCACACCGTTTACGGTTTCGATGGACACCGGTTAACGGAAAACCTGGGCACGCAGGGAAAAAAAAGATGTTGGTTGTCGTTGACAACGCCTGCTTACTTTGCGAGTTACTGGTGGGCGTGGGTGGCAGCGGGCGAGTGCCCATCATCCGTTTCAGACTCCCCATCTTATCCATGAAGGAAAACTCTTTCTTGTTCGACGAAGAACCCTGGCGTGCACACAGCGTCACCATGACATTGGAGCAGGGTGCGACACCAAGATTCACTTAGTACAGTAATACAAGAATTCACCGCAAAAATTTGTCTTCTGGAAGTATGCATTCATGTTAACTTAGCAAAATTTCAAACCAGTTTTCAGGTTTTTTATGTTGGAAATATTTTTCAGTGGTAAAATAATCATTCAGCTTTGGAAAACCTAACCTTGAAACAATATGTGTGTGTGATAGTTGTTATATTATGTTTCATAAATTATTTTTCAGTATGTAATTAAATTTATGTTATTTGTGTAGTCACGATGTTACATAATATTGCTGTGATGATTTAAACAATTAACTTCTTTGTAATAGTTTAGCATGTGTGTATGATGTTCTTTTTCCTTGATACTTTCATTTAAACTTTTCGCTGTGTTTTTTTTAACCTCAAATTGTTTTAGTGACAATGGTTTTTATTTTTTTTACTGTCATTTCAGAGAAATATGAGTCCAGATAAACATAATTCATGCTAAGATAAACATTCTTGATTTTTTTTTTCTCCAAACAACTATGGTCTAAATCCATGTAAACATGCAAGAGATGTTAATGAGAATTGAAACATCTTTCAGTTTATGAAGCTCTGACAAACCAAGGTTGAAGAAAGAACAACGTGAAACCACACAATCTATTTGCAATAAATTATTTTCTTAAAACTTTTTTTGCAATGTTTCCTCTTTTTTAAAATAAATGATTTTAATTCAGATTGTACCATCACGATACCTTTACTTAAAACAGTGCCAGCAAGAGACGCTAACCTGCAAACAACCTATTAACCCTAATTACCACTAATCATTGCTCAATACTTAAAAATTCACTAAGTTATCTGTTTTCAAAAATAAAACAAATTAACGAATGAACAAAATATAACAAATTTTATTTCTTTTACATACAAGTACACTTGATAAAAATTTTGATTTGATGGCTTTCATACACACTAAAACACAGATAATTTAATGGAAACAAGCTTAGAGTTTGCAACAACACAAAAAAAAATTATCACAAAATATTCACAATCAAATCACAAGTCTCAAATACAAGAATAACACAGCTCTAACTGGAATATAATGATATAGTACTGTTCTAAATTCATTCCAAAAAAAATAAGCATAAAAATCTACAATAAATATGTTTGAAACCTTTATAGAAGCACTAATGTTTTGAGAATCACAGGTGGGATATTCATCATTTTTTTTTTCTTACTCTCAGTAACAGGATTTTAAACAACCATACATCAAAATTGTGTAAGTACCACAGCCAGCTTTAAATTTTGTTTATTATAATATAACTAACTGTCCTACACTCTGTTCATTGCATATGATGCATACTGCCAATAGACATGTAGATATTAGTATTTTGTTCTGTTCCTCAGCTTCACAGAGGTTCTTTTTTGTTTAAGTATTATTTTTAAGAAATCACAAATAATGTATTACAATAATATGGTAAAATGTTTTTACGAAAAATCACTGTTACCTCAGAACACCTGTAGAGCATTTTACACATTCAATTAATAGTGGCAATATTGTTTAGAACAATAAACACACAGTAGTTATCTCTTTTTTCCAACACAATTTTTTAAAAGCATAAAATCTGACCAGGAAACCAGTGCATACATAGGACATAAATATAATTACATGCATAATGGTTATGCAGTAAATCAAGAAAATCAAATTGATGCAAGCCAAATTTTTTTACAATCCATAAAGAAATGACGGAATAATTTACTACAGAGGATCACATTATTGTATCAGGCACATGAGAAAATATCATTTCATGATTCTAATCAGCATGTTGGCATTCCAGAGAATAATTTTACTAAAACGTTAAGATGCTGGCTATGGTACTTCAGCTAGCTACAATATTGTAACATACACTATGTGACACATGACCACTGTATTATTTGAGTACATACTATTAGTATTATGCATTACCTATTAAGTTGTTATTCATAGCTCATGACTCATGAGAAACTTCACTGTCTAATATTATCAGCAAATGTTTCTTCTTCATACTATGCAGCATTTAAAATTTTTGTTATACATAATATTAAAGTTTTTTTTTCTTTATGTACATGACATTTAAAACATTGACTAACATTAATATACTAACATTCACTTTCATGTAACAAGAGACATAAAATTTAAATACAATATTAATGAAACCAATACAAAATTTATTAAATTAGTTCTGATGAAAAATGTACCCAAAAACAAAAACATTAGCGATATGTATTGTGTGATTTTTAGGATGCTAGTCAGTTACATATGTCTGTTTGCTCCTTAATCTATGTAAAGTATTATTTGACATTTAATTTTGTCTTTAAATGTGAACTAATGGTCAGGTTATTCTAACTTGTAGATGCAATAACAATACAGTATTTAAGTGAAAACTGTGAAATGTTGAATGTAAAGATTTTTTTAAAAGCACTGTTAGAAAAAAAAATGACACCTATTAGTCTAAGAGAACAAGATGTCTCCTCTTGCAATGAAAATTAAAATATGAAAAATTCCTAACTACCACACGTAAATTTCACAAGGTCAGCGTTTGCCATTCACATTAGATAAATATGCACTTAGCAAAAACATTTAGGTCAATATTTCAAACCTACAAAGTTTAAGGTCACATTCGCCTTCAACTAAAGCAAAAAATAAAAAAAAACTTTAAAAACAATAAAGTTATCTTAAATTACTTCTTCTGATGACATTGTTTGACTGAAACAGTTTTAGAGCGATGTGTGCAAACTAAGCGTCCTGTAGGAATGATGGAACTTGATTGGGACGAAAAATGTCCTGAATGTTCTTCGCTGCGTATGTAATTATCGTGCTAAATATATTAAAATTTTTGGATAAGTTTTTAGGTGATACTGTAGTAAATTACGTAACAGACGGACAGAAATTAAAAAAAAAAAAGTGTTGTTTCGGCCTCTGCATTACTTCTTATCAAATCCATCATTATTTAGAAACTATATTCCACGTACACGTCGTAAGTTTCCTAGTGAGGAAGCGCTGTATGCCATTATCAGGGGCGCAACAACTAAATTTCAAAGGGGGGGGGGGGGCAATATACCTTTTTATAAAGAATCGATCCCCCCCCCCCCCCCCTAATGAAGCGGTGGGGTCCGGGGGTACCCTCCCCCGGGAAAATTTGTATTTCCATTTGGAAAATGGTGCTATTTAAAAGCAGTTTTATTATCTTAAAAAATTGATTACACAACACTTTCTTTGCTCCCGTTTGCCCCCACTTCAAGGTTTCAGAGGGAGGGGGGGGGGCAAAATACCCTTGCTCACCTCCCCCCTGTTGTGCCCTTGCCATTATTGCTGTGCGTGGAAAGTAGATAAAAAGTATTTAAAAATGAAACTGTAATCCTCTGAACCAGTGGCGTAGCCAGGATTTATGTATTGGGGGGGTGTTAAGAAGCATGGCTGCCCCCTCTCCCCGTATTAAAGCAGGGAGGGGGGGGGGTCCGGGGGGTCCTCCCCCGGGGAAAATTTTGGATTCTAAGGTGTAAAATAGTGCTATTTGAGCAGTTTTCGGTACTTAAAATTTAAAATATCGTAATGGTAAAAATTTTTTTTATTAATTTTTAATATGAAATGTGTTCGAGTGATGAATAAGAAATTTGATTAAAAATTTGGTGCTAAGGGGGGAGGGGGGGGGGGTGGGAGGGGTTTGAACCCCTAAGACCGCCCCCCCTGGCTAAGCCTAAGCCTCTGCTCTGAACGCAGTCTGCACTCAAGTAATACAGCGGCCAGCGTGCCGGTGAGCGCCTCGGCGGGGCTAGGAGACGGTGCAGCTGTGCTTCTTTACCTGCGGTCCGAGCTGCGGGCTGGCCGACCCCGGGCGGGAGCCGCTGGCCGCGCGCTTGTTCCTGCGCGGCGGGGGGACGGGCCCGCGCGTCGCCTCCCCCTTGGGCGGCAGCGGCGGCCGCAGCGACCGGGACCCGCCGGCGTCCAGCGCCTGCGCACGCGACACACACACCTTTCTGCCTGGCGTCGCATAACGCTGGCCGATTGGATCTACAGCCAGCAGGCTTTAGAATTACGAAACTGAAAAATAAGGAAGTGCTAATCATGTACCATAAAATTAATAGTATTCTGAAGATTTGATATTGAAGGAAAAATATTCTAAGAAAAATTTCCCCAGGAATGAGAATTCAAACATTCAAATACTGACACCAGTTTAGTTCAGTTGAAAGAAATTTTTGTGTTTGCACCGGTTGAAGTGCTCTCAATAAAAAAAATATATATAAATAAATATATATTTAATATATATAATCCTTCAAAAATAGTCACTGTGTAACATGGGCCCCATGGAGGGGGTGAGGCCAATGCCCCCCCCCCCCCCCTTTTTTTTTAACTCAAGGAGAAAGGGAAAAAATTTAATGTAGTCAGATGTTTTTCTTTCAAGAAAATGATTTAAAATTTGATTTTATGTAGAAGTCGTTCAAAACTAAAAATATTTTTATACAGCGGTTTTTAAATATATACTTCATATTTGACATAAATTTCCAAAAGGAATAGGTATGAATGTCTCGGGTTGGTGTCACTTCGGCTGAAGATTCCACACAGCTTGTTCGGCAAGAAGAAAAGAAATTTACAGTTTGCATTTTTTAGATAAATATTAGTGTAAAATCCATAAACTGACCTATGCATAATAACTTTGTTTTCCGTATTAAAGTATAACGACTTTGCTACTGCATGTGTGTTGCTAAATATTCCCTGGTTTCAATGAAGTGCTATTCTTTTTTTTATAGAGTATGAACTACAGTGGCCTAGTATTTTAGTAACAGGACAAAGTTTTTAACAGGGTCGGAAATTGGAACTTTTTCATGGCTAATTACAAGTCGCCATTCGTCTTCCAAATTATTAAAAACATTCCATACCCCCAGGTCTCTCCTCCTCCCCTTCCCATTTACAAACTATCATATGGGTGCTCTTTCTGTGTAACCTTATGTAGCTAAGTTGCTGTAATTTTTTTATTATTATGTATTACAGTATACTCCCGATTATCCGCGAAATTAAGTGGCAGGGCCACCGCGGATAGTGAATATCACGGATAATCTGCAAAAGAGCTGAAAATGGGAAACAAAAAAGGAAACATTAATTTAAACTTAAAAATCTAAAAATTTATTTACAGTAAAAGTTACAATTAACAGTAAAAATTATTAAATGTTACTAAAATTTTAGTATTTTACTGAATAAATAACATACTATACATTTCAGTGATGTAAACATAAAAGTGCTCGGTACTTACTTCGTAACAAGGATACAGTACATACTGTACGTACCCAGAGGCTTCATTAGACACTAAAAAAGCACAACTCTTTAAATTTACAACTTTTTGAAAAAATCAGTCACTTGTTTATGTTTCTTGCTTTGGAAACATCTTTTCTTAATTCTTGAATGAATTTCCGCAACATAGGTTTTTCAGCCAACTGCGCATCTAAATAGTGAAGCAGTCCGACGATGTGTTGCAAAGCCGCTTCGTGAGTCATCTGCGCCTTCGCACTTGGCTCGCCTGTGGCATTTTACTGTATACTGCACACAATACACTCGTCTGTAGAGTTCAAATTTGCTCACTTGTAATAAAATACAGATTTACATATGTGCTGTATTTTTTCGTAGCATGCGCGGATAATAGGGAGTTTACTGTATTACTTAATCCCGGAAGGGAAGGATCCGGACCCCCCGGAGAGCTGTCCCCGGGATACGCCCCTGCACTGTGGCGCGTGTGCTTCACCTTCCTGGCGTGGGTCTGCCTCTTGGGGTGCCGGTGGTACATGTCGTCACAGGAGAGACAGAACACTTGGTTGGCGCACTTCTCGCACCGCACGGTGGGCGTGGAGGAACCGCACAGGTCACAGTGCTTGCCGTCCCCGCGCTTTCCTGCGCCTGCGCAGACGTAGAAGGGTGGAGGGGGAGACTCACGGGAAGCCCAAGATGTCCATCAAGTTCTGTCCCTGCCCGAACACACCCCGAATATTCACCTTCGGCCAACCTCGTGTTTATTTACTATGTATATTTATATTTCTCCGTTTATTTTAATGTAGCTACACTAACCTAACTAACCGTCATAGTGTTTTAAAGTGTTTTTTAATGTAGCTAACCTAAGAGACCACTTTTAATATTTGAATTCATTTTTTCCTGCGCAAAAATAAAACAAATCCCGAGGTTGGCCGAAGGTGAATACTCGGGCGTGTTCGGGCAGGGACAGAACTTGATGGACATCTTAGGCTTCTCGGGACTCACACTTCATTTCATTTATTGAAGTGGAACTTCTTCGCTGAGGGGTCTACAATTTTCAAGCGCTATGAAAATTCCGATCACATGAGGTACATTGTTGGAGAACCGGTAGAGGAGGAGAGTGCTTTAACAGCAACGCCACACCAACGCATGCACTAGCGGTCGAATGGAAGATGGCAAAGGGGAAGGGGGATAGGTATGTAGAATAGCATGCTATATGCTGGTTGTATCGGTTGGAAGGGGAGACAGGAGGGGAATTCTCATAACATTGCTTGTGTTTGTATACTCCTCAGTTTTTGTAATGGCTAACGATTGGCGCTATCATATTTAGTTTATTTTAATAATTATTGATTCGTGCACAAATTCATAAATAACTACTTTCCACAGGAATAAATAAATTTTTGATGCTGCTACGCTCCCTTGCCGTCTCCCCATTTGACCGCTGGCGCATGCGTTGGAGTGGCATCGCTGCAGATGCAATCTCCTCCTCTCTCGGTTCTCCCCATCATGTACCTCACTATTCCCCTCATGCGATCTGAATTTTCATAACTCTCGAAAATTGTAGCCCCTTCAGCAAAGAAATTTCACTACTAAATTTTGGTTATGGTACAGTGTTACACCACAAACACATTCAACTACACACTTTATTTAAACATTCTACGTTAAAATACAATTCGATGTACCATACGAAAAATTTCTCCCAGGGACAAAATTCCTTATCACATACCCAGTTTACATCAAAGCTTTATAATGCATACCTTCAAAATTAATAAAAAAAAATTGGTAATTGTACAGTTTAAAATCACATACACTACTTTGTTTTAATTTTTTACATTAAAAAAACAATTGCATATATAACACAGAACAATTGCTCCCTGTAAGAATGTTAGTGAAAATTTTATATTTATTTTCAAAATCAAATATAGTTTGGTAGTTATACTTACATCTTTGAATCACAAACACATCCAAATCCTTATTTACTAATGTGAACATCTTAGTTCTTTGTATTCAGCATTTGGTGAGAGTAATTTAGTGAATGTGATGGAATTTGCATGTGTAACAAGCACGGTGTTGCCATCTGTGTAGGATGGTGTGAAACCAAAGTTTACAAAGCCAAAGGGAAACTTTATAGTATAACAGTTTAGTGAATTTTCACAAGATAGGCAATATTTTAATAACATTCCTCGTCGAAAATAAGGTTCAAAGCCGGGTTTTATAGTATTTTTTTTAAAGTATTTTCCGCTTTTATCGGAGCTTTACCATTATATAGTTTAAAATTTTGGTTAAAATTTTCGAATGATTCAATAGTCAAAGAAGCTGCTCCAGCAACAAATTCCAGCAGGTCAAGAATTCCATGTTAAATTTTTTTGTCCGAGCTTCGTATTAAATGTGTATTTGCATCATGAGTACACGTGAATTTGCTCGTTACCTCCTAATTACACGATAAACACTGATGAAAAGTTTTGCTGACTTTAAACAATGAACTTCCGTTCGATGAAAGTGTAGACTCACCATTTTCTTTCAATTATTTCCTTACTCTTCCAAATGCTTCTGCAAGCATAAACTTTGGAGATTTCCAAATACACTTCTAACCAGGAAAATGGCACGAACTCCAATACTTGCACAAGTTTCCTTGCAGACAGCACACACGGCAGACTTCCTGGTCAAATTCATGACACAACTCGAGTCCTCACAGCCGTGTTCAGGGTCACTTTGCTAGGTTAATACTCCCGCACCGTTCCGATTGTATCGCTGCCGCTGAGCCACTGCTTACTCGCACCCACAGGTAAATGTCCATCAGCACTAAACTGGCAGAGTAACTTTTACTATAAATACCTATTTAACTGAATAAGAAAATGTTGGGAGGCAGATGAACTGAATTATTTGTCCATTCACGCAAGTATATAAGACCAATTTTATTGATTAGTCCATATTTATGTTTACTTAAATATTTAATTTAGTATGTTAAACTTTTATCTCATCAATAGTTGCATGGAGCTACTAAGGTTCTGTATTTGAAACCTGTAATTTGTAAATAATATTCCAAGGCCAATATCTGACCACTTTCATTTTTTGCAACAACAACCTTTCTTTGTGCGATAGACCCTCCCGAAAAGTCATCCTGAAGCCGCCATTGATACATACACACATATACACACATACATATATATATACACATGTATATAAATATATATACACATATATTTAAAAACTGATATGTTTCTCTTATTATAGGCCTAGGTAGGTACAAGTTGTGATGTATTCAAAATTCACCGTCTAAAAATATTTGGAAAATGTGGTGGCGACATGAAGTGTTGTCAGGAAGGGTGTGCTCACCTGGGGCGGCCGGCTTGGGCGGCGGCGGAGTGTTGCAGTACTGCTGCCCGGGGAACTCGATGACCTCGTAGTCGGGGTCCAGCGGCGGCGGCTCCGTCTGGGGCAGTGGGGGCGGCGCCGCGTTCTCGTCCTTCTGCTGCTGCTGGCGGGCGTTGCACGCTTGCTGGGGGCCACACACACAGTGTTGCCAACTCCAATCAATCCGAGTCACTAGGCTCAATATCGAAAGTCGCTGGAAAGCCGCTAAAACTGGGTCTTACCAGGGACGGATCCAGGATTTCGGTCTGGGAGGGGGCACGAAAGGCCAGTGGCGGTCTGAAAAGGAGGGGAAGGGACGTGATAAAAAATTAATAAAGATTTGTTGGTAATTAAATTATAATTAAAAAAACGCATCGTGTGTAACAACAAATATATAACAAAATGCTAACAAATAATTAATTATATTATCATTACTGTAACAATCATAAATTGTTGTTTAAATCACACATTTGTAACAAGAAGTAACAAGAATTTAAATCAGATTAAAAAATATGTGTAAGTTATTCATCGTCGTCACTTAATGAATCAAATAATTATTTGGACTCATGCTCATTTGACACAGCCGTAGTTGAAGTAGAGGGTTAAACGTCGCTCAACAGTTGGTGTTGCAGTTCATCGGTTTTTGTTGCATCCACAGTTAGTACTTTCGTACTAGATCTAGTACTTTTATAAGTTTTTTAGTGGTCTAGTACATTTACGTTCAGATCTAGAACCTTTTTCTTTAATATAATAATATTGCAGTAACTCCAATATGTTGTATTATCAACCGTAATTATTTTTAAAAACTATGGAATGTATGTGTGTGCGGTGTGATATTTAAGTTCGAGCATTGCAATGTCATAATAACTTCCTAAATTGTTAAAACCATAACAAATTATAATTTAGTACTTTTTTTTCAATCTAGTGCCTTTTTCTCGCCTATTTTTTTTTTTTCCTTGTGGACACCCTGTTGTTGCAAAAGAAGAACTTTTCTTCGTTCCACTGAGGTACAGCACTTCCGATGGTATTTCAAAAGATGCACAAACCTATTTCATATTCTCAACTGATCTCTTAACAAATCAACGCATCATTGTTTTTAACGACTATCTATTGCGTTATCTACTCTTTAGAATTTGAAGTTTAATTTTTTTTTTTTTTCAAGTTGACAAAAAACGAATCCATTTTCTAAAACTGTTTTGATTTGTACTTAAAAAGTCGTCAGATAAGTCGCTAAATTATTTTTGACGTCAAAACTTTTTTTGTCGCTATGACATTTCTAGCGACAAAGGCGCTAAATTGGCAACACTGGCCACACAGCAGGGACCGTCCGGTTTCAAACACTGCGCTCATAACTCATTGGCATAGATCTCCGCTACGAATCACTACTGATCAGTTGCACAATATCGCATCCTCGTTTCCAATGATCTTACCCCAAGAAAGATCTAAGGATCATTACTCTGAACGCTGCGTCAATATTTACTGGTACTACATGATCTTTGTTCGCGTGAAACGAACTTCGTACGTTTCCAATTCGCGACAACAGGCAGCAGCAGTGTCGAAGAAATGTTAGGTGAATTTCTATTGATGGGCTGGAACGATTTGTGTCACTACAATCATTGCTACAATCGATGGTGATACTGCAAGCAAATGGTTAATGCTATAGTCGGAAATATGAATAGGTTTTGGCTAAAAAAAAAAAAAAAAAAAAAAAAAAAACAACCAAGGATTTAAAACATTTAAAATTAGGTATTTCACGCTCGACACTATTTGAAGGAATTCTACGTTAAATTTCGTTTTCGATTTTCGTTTTATAAGTGTGTATTTTCAACACGAGAACACATGGATTTGCTCGTAACATTATTTTTTATTTTTGTAATATATAGCTTTACCTACTCTTGTGAACAGTGACGTAATTAAAAACGGAAACATCATCATGCCAAAGCCGAAGGCAACGGATGCTGTTTAAAGGATAGTGTGTTCGGGTGGTTGAACGGTGCAAAATATCACTTCCTTGACCTAAAGATAGCCTGTGGGTGGGTAGGAGAGGAGTAGGAGAAGACTACACAGTACACACACAGAGTGAGAGAGATACGTATTCTATGGCCACAAGCTGCAGAGGCACTATGCTCAATCCGAATATATTGCCTCGTGTGATCTGATGAATCTTCGCGAGTGAACTGTGAAGTATCATGCTAAGAAAAATCTTGCGCACATTTAAGTTTTTTTTTTTATTCAAGCTACAATGTGATCTGGGATAAAAAGTAAAAAAAAAAAAAAAAAAAAAACACGAATGCTGATGCAAAATTTTCGTTTGTAAGTTGTTGCAAATTTGTCAAAGCATTATAGTACTATTTACATGTTTATGTACAAATAAAACATAGAAAATTATCAGATTCTAACCTACTAAACCAATAAGTAAAATTTGAATTGAGTGCCCCGTTAAAAAAAATATAATAAGACATGAGTAAACCCAAATACAGGATAATTCAACTACTTATATATTTTCAAACGAAATTTTTTTTCTCTTGCAGTCACCCAATTTGTCATATTGTGTGTGTGTGTGTGTATACACACACACACACACACACACACACACACACAATGAAGTTACATGCAAATGAAACAACTATCATTTTTTTTTTCTCAAAGCTTAGACAAAAAAACTGCATGAGCCAGATGGATGGTGGTTTCATAATGTTTTAAAGCCCAAACCATAACCTGACAACAGCTCTGAAGAAGCTTCTTACCAAAGGCAATTCGGGTTCTATTCTCGGCAGAGTCGGGTTTTCTCCGGGTGTTCCCGTTTCACCAACCAATAACGCGTTCCGTTGCTGCTTCAGCTCCCCGTTCCACCCGTTATCTGTCGCGAGAAGGTGTCAGTTTGCAACAGCTTGTGAGTGCTGTATTTAAATAATCAATTCAACTGTACGGACGGACGAGACGGATCATTTTGAGCCCAGCTTAAGTCAAATATTTCAAGTTCGATTCTCGGATAAATTCTGTGGTTCTTTTTCTTCCTTCAACTCGTAGAAATTTTGGGTCCGTGATGTTGGCAGGAAGCCTCGACGACTCTATGTTCCCGAAGGCTGCCGCGGCCTTGCTGATCTACCACACAGATAATTATAGAGACCGTGAGCACGGCAGTGGCGTCTCGTCAGGGCAAGCAAGGCAAGCAGTGCTTGCCCAGGCAGTTTCCAGACATTGTATTTTTTAAATAAATATTTTATTCAGAATAGTATTTTACTTTGGCTCGTGCAGTTAGGTGTATGTATTTTTTACACTATCTTCTTGGGACCCAATACTGTGCGCTGTGCGCTATAAAAAAAGAACTCGTTGACACAAAAACATGCTGTTTTAGAAGCGTTGCTAGGTTTAGAAGCGCTGGCAGGACCGCTTTCAGCAGGAAGGCTGCCGCAGTAGTTTCCTTTCGGAAGGGGGGTGGCATGGTACAAAGGTTCAGGGAGGGGATTGGCTGGAAAAATACGCGGTAGAAGCTACGAAGGTAACGCTTTCTTGCCGAACTGGAGCGAACATGGCCGAAGCAGACTGTGGAATTTTTCCGCCGACTGCTTCGGCTATGTCCGCCACAGTTCGGCAGGGCAGGTGGCGATGTCGCGTTTCAGTCGGCGGTCGTCTCTCGGGGCGCGCGCATCTCTCCCGCGGGCTGTTGGCTGGCAGTGCGTGGGGGATTTGTGGGCGTACGATGATACTACACTCCCACTTAGTATATAAGTAATGTAGAGTAGGTATTTTACTATCAGAATAATGTAAGTCAATCATTATTTTTCAAAAATAATGTATTTAAAAAAAATGTCAATTTTTCTACCTGTGGAATAGTCAATGTTCAGTTAAGAAAACTACTTAAATAGCACCATTTTGTACCTTGAAATCCATATTTTCCCGGCGGAGGGCCCCCAGACCCCCCCCCCCCCCCCAACCTCATCATGTTTTGGTGTGAACGGAGTTATTGCTTCCCCTCATGTAAACCTCACGCCTCGCCACTGGAGCACGGGAATGACGTCTACAGTTGCCGTGTTCTGAACACGGCTCCCTCGGCCTGACTTTGCGCCAGCTGCGCGACAGCAGCGGGAAGCCTATGATGTACATTCTGTATTGCACAGACCCGAACAAGCCCGAATATCTACCTTCGGCCAATTCCTAAACAACCATTAAAATGATTTGACAGTATTTTTTAATGTAGCTATACTAACCTAACATAACCAACCATCCACAATTTTGTAAAGTAATAAAAAATTATCCCGTAGTTGGCCGAAGGTAGATATTCGGGCTTCTTCGGGTCTGCGCAATACAGAATGTACATCATAGGCTTATCGACAGCTGCAGCGCTCTCCCGAGTCCCGACCATAGAACAAGGAGGGCGGTAGAGAGGTGCCACTCTTACAGTGGGAGACACGTAACGCTATCTTTTGGGTGGGCTCGTAACTACTAGCAAAAAAATGGGTACGTGTACTTATGTAACCGTATTAGAAGTTATTACTTACTTGGCGAAATAAAAAAAAAACTAACTTTACTTTTGCATGCAAATAATTAATATAAATAAAATAAAAGAAATGGAGTGACTTTATTAATACGTTTGGTCAAGTATAAAATCAAATAAATTCTCAATATTTAATATTATTAGAACATGTTTGTACCTAATATTAATTACCGGTATTTAATGAACAGACATAAATTTTAATTTATATAGAAATTAAATAAATATGGTGAATGTATGTTCTAATTTATTGATTTGAATTATTCATCAAATAATGTAATAATTAATAATTTATAAAGGGAATAAATAATACGAACGGGAGCAAAACCTCACAAACTCCCCCATGAAAACGGCTAAGAGACTACTAAACCTTCCACCGACACTCCCTGTGGGAGCTTACAGAAACCTGAAATCGTTATACAACCGGAAACATAACCTCACTTATATAAATACACTTGAAAATACAAACGTAATTTATTCGCATTATAATAACGCTGAAATAATGCTTATAGTTCTTCTTATTCATTTAACAACCCTTTTGTCTGAGGGCTGTTCCATGTCCTCCTCCCCCTCCTTCTTCACCAAAATTACCCACAGACCAAACGGTAAGGCCCCTCTGCAAAATATTACGGCCCCGCAAACTTTACATTGTACATTTTTTTTTTTGTTGGTACCTACTTTTTCAAGATTAGTCCTTGGAAACTCAAATGCCAACGACATCACTTGTAAAATTGCAAGGCGCAGAGCTTTGTACCATTGCAATTTTACACAGCTGTGCCTTGCAGTTTTACAAGTGATATCGTTGGCAACCTTGTAAACAGTACAAAATATTTTTACATTGGTAATGCCGCCACTGGATCGCCATGTAAAGTTATTCGATTACTGAATTTTTCATGTTTTTTTTTATTATCTAGTACAATTTATATGGATATCGCACTATTTGAGCATTGCAACTTGTGTTCTGTAATAGATTTCGTCACTACAGTATGTTATTTGCTATCTACTATTTGTGAAAAGTGAAACAAGTATTATTTACTAAATTTTTTTCCTGGCAAATTACATCGTTGTACAATTGCTTACTGTACAGAGCTTGTCGAAACTAATATTTTAAAGGTTAATGTTACCTTATCCACAAAATGGAACTGGGAGAGAGAGAGAGAGAGAGAGAGAGAGAGACCGGTGCCCTTCATCTTATCAGGAAAAAAAACAGTAGGTACCAGATATGAAAGTTAGGGACTTATGTCCTTAAATATAGAACACTATTGACAAAACCCTGCTTATGAAACAAGGGCATAGAATATCCAATATATAGTCAACATATTGATGATACCAATCTGATAAACATAATTCAAAATTATTAACTTAAAACAATTAAATATTATTAGAAAACTAAATTCATTCCTTTTAAATAAACATTTCAGTTCAAGTGAAATGCAATGCTTGGGGCATTAAAAAGGTCTTGGTTAAATATTCTGAAAGTAATTTCAACTTAGTCACCAAAAACATTCTTCACCTGGATTACTTCGAAATTGGATAACTACAAACTCTAGGTAACCTAGAAATCTCATACCTCCTTCCCAATAAAATTTAATTAAAAATCTAAACAATGACATGTAGCTGTAAAAACAATTTTCGTGACTCTTTAAAATGTATGAAAATGGACTAACGAAATAATCAAGCCAGTGAACTGAGCTATGTATTTAATAATATTATAGCAATTAGTTAGCCCTACACAAAGAAAATGTATCAATACATGTTTGCTTGAAGATAAATTTGTATAATCCAGTAATCTGTTATTAAAAAAAAAAGTGAATATTTTCCAGTGAAGTGGTTTGAATCACGTCAATAATTGCCCATTAAATGTCACAAATTCGCGCTCTGAAGCGCGATAGCAATAATATTGGAACCTAGGAAGGAGACTACGTATTATCAAGAATGTATTGTCTGGTTTCTTTCGTATTTTAAGCCACGCTGCAGTAATCCCTGCATCAAACAGCTCACAAAAAAAAAAGACATGGTTTACGGAAACAACACTCACTTACACGGTCCTGCTACTTATTTACTTTAACAGCGCGCAAAACTATCTCGGGCACTATACAGTTACCAAGCAGTAAGGACACACCTACACTTGAAAAAGGGGACACCTAGATTTTAAAGTTCCATTGATTGCACAATTTCGATGCATCAAGGCTACTCATCAGCAAAACCGTGACGCCAATCTTCAGCTTCATTTTGTGAGAAGGCAGGAAACTCCTAGGCAAGACGTGACGGACGCACCAAACGATAGCGCGTTACAAATTCAAAGCAACGCCATCTATTGACGAAGTTCTAAACTAAACTGTTATTAGCGCCTTTAGTCTGCTAGCAGCCGCGAACTTCACTAAGCGGATGTGTTTCGCCAAGGTGAATGATAGGAAGTTGCCAGACCTTACTATATGACCGTATGGCGGAAATAGAGAAATGACACAAACACACTGTTTGCGTGTCTACGACCTACTCCTATGATTTTCTATTATAAAACTGAATTTTCCTCTTTTTTTCGCTCACTTAAGGACATAATTTCATAATTATACGCAGTATATGTCACTATCTGGACCATAAACTATCTACGTACGTGCAACAAATCGTGTCGATTCGTTGCTCCATCGCTACGTGAAAGAAGGTCAACAAAATCACCGCATTCATAATATTAGTATGGATTATCTTGAAATTGCCTCAAATGTCACAGCATTAGTAAATTATGATTGGCCCTATTTAAAAAAAAAAATTGCGTTCGATAAATTTATCATAACAATCGATCACTGCTTCTATGAGAAGGTATTATTGTCGTCGAAGGTACATCTCTCTTTTCCCGTCAGATTTTTTTTTTTTTTTTCGTGGCTCCACTGCAGAACTAAGTTTAGACTTGCTTGTTTTTTTTATGATCCAGGTTTAGAACGCTCAGACGTGTGAGCTTGTGGCGTGTGGCAGGCCTCGCTGGAAAGGTCACGATCTGACAACGCCCTTCCGGAATATGTCTTTCTGGACCGTGCCAGAGATAGCACGGACCCGAAACCAACGCCAACGGTTGCTCATACGATCCTTAATTATTTTGCTACTAATATTTCGTGTTTTTGAACATAAATTTTAATGAATTCATAATACAACCATATTTAACTGTCCGTAAAATGTATTTTTCTTCTTCAAATAAACAATACTCTATTTGATTTTTTTAATGAACTTACCTAGCTAATGCCCGGCATGTGTTTTTAAGCCTCTTTCAATTGTTTTGTAACTTTTTTGAACTATATATGTCCCTATACATCTCATTAAATTTCTCTCTATGTATAAACATCTCTATATATCTCCATATTACTCTATCTTTCCCTATATCTCTGTTCATCCCTCTATACATCAATATATATATACACCTCGCTCTATCTCTTCAAGTTTATATCTTCCTATCTAAATTTTTACAAAACAGAATACGAACTCACAAACATAAATTTACATTTAACTATATTTATTTCTATCTTCATACCTGCCGCAGGTGTGAAATAGGTATATAAAAACACGCGCATATTTGAATGCAACTTTGTGTCAACATTTCAAAGCAATCGATGAAGAACTTTCGGAGAATTAAAATTTTGAACGAACGAACATTAAAATTTTTATTTATATAGATGTCAAATGTTTATGTGAGTCCTAGCATATAATTAAAGCACGGAATCGTGTGGTATATAGTTTTGAATTAACCATTTGTATGTAGCCTTCGGTTTCAAACACTTTATTTGACGTGTAACATTAATAAATCGATAAATATTAGGTTTTTCTCAAACCCATGAAAAACTAACGTTTCTGTGGAGTTTAGAAACAGTATTATTATTGATTAATTAATTATATACTAAAAATAGTTTGAAGACAAAAGCTAAATTCAAACGGTTAACCAAAAGCTGTATAATACACGAATCCATGCTTTCGGTAACATGCTAGGACTGACATAATAATTTGCCTTTAGGAAAAATCATAATTTCTAGTTTAGTATAAAAAAATCCTTTTATAAACAATTAAATATGGTTATATAATGAATTTAATAAAAAATCATGGGCAAAAATACGAAATATTGGAAGCAAAATAATTTAATTACTACCTCATTAATATCCGTAGTCATGTCCTGAGTCTCATTAGATCTCATTTCTACAGGCTGGAGATATTGTTTCGTTTTAAATAACGGGAAAGTGCTGGGTACAGCGGAGAAATTGTGGCTTGTATTACTCGTGACGATTTGATCGCAAGATTAAACCATCACCTGAAAACCACTCAATACAGTGGGCAGTTAAATGTTCAAAACACAGGCACTGCAGCATGTATTTGTGCACGTAATTTTTCAGCTTGGCACCTCCAAGCATGTTGAGCTAGAGAAAGTCAACAATACTTATCGATTTTCTTATTAAAAAAAAATTGGTTGTCTGTAAAGTCGGTTTACGGACGATAGTTTAACGTGACAACGTCATAACAAAACATTGACGAAATAAATGCATACTTTTATGAATAAAATTGAATAATTTTTATTTTAATAATAAAAGAATAAATACTTGAAATTATACTAGTAATCAGATTTTTAAAATGCAAGAATAATTAACCTTTATTGCCGAAATTTTTGTTGTAATAAGCAATGAAAACCACATTAACTTTTCACTTCACTTTATAAAAAGTCGACGAAAACGTTCACGTTTAGATGACTTGTAATAAATTTTAAAAACTGGCGTTTAGCTATAAAGTTTAAATATAATTATGGACAAGTTTTCATATAAATAAATTGTGATCAAATATCTATCAATTATATGAATCACCATAATTTTTTAGTAAATTGTAGCATAACCTATTATTACTGCACTCGCCGACAGCGTAACGGAACACTGAGCGTAACGGGACACAGTGTAACGGAACAATATGCGTAACGGGACACTTTTTCTTGCGTGCAGCCGGCGTTCATCGATTTATTAGACGTTGTCACCTCAAAAAAAAAATCCCGATACGAGGTGGAGCTCACGGGTCGCGGAGATACAACAGAGGCTTCAGAAGGGCGAAGAGATAAAAAAGCTTTGATAAGTCTAATGTGAAAGAGCGCCTGTCCCGTGGAGGTTCCGCATTTTGCTTTGTCGCCACGCTTAGCTGTACAGTATACCTCGCAGGAGCACTGCGTGTCGTGCTCTCTACTAGAAGGCTTGTTTTCTAATACTTCATTATTGGTCTACGTGGAACCATACTTCGACCCCAGACCATCAGTAATTTATTTCGGACTACCTGTGTTCTCAGTGGGATTTCCCAAACTTTCTCCCCTATCTAACCTCCTTAAGGGATGAATTCTCCAAATTTTTTTCTCATCGCTCACCTACGTTGTATATGGAACTCATACGCAAAACTTCATGATTCTAGGCCCACCGACAGTCAGTCAGTGTTAAGAGTTTTTTTAAAGTATATATCAATAATTCATCATACCACTTTTTGTTCTCATATTTATACTCTCTGTTTTCGAACATTAATACAACCGTACTTCAAACACCGTTAAAAGTTACAATTTTTTACACAGTCACTCTTACAGGTTTTGTTTTCATGTTATAAATTTATACGATCAAAAGGTATGTGCAACCGATTGGACATATGGTAATATGGTCAAAGTTATTTAAATACCTCTATCAGAAGTAATGCTATTCTTATGTCTTAACTTATGAAAATATTTACGAAAATTTTCTTACACTTTAAATTTTCTTGCTTCTTAGAGCAGTCGCAAAGTGAAAATTTTGCAATTGTTATCAAAAATATTAATTGTAATATTTTCGTAGACAATTTTATATAGCTTCTTACATGTGCGTATATTTCGTATGAGGTACGATTTTTTGTTTTATTATAAGTAAACACGTATATTTTGCCACATATGTTAAAGTTAGTTGTTGCTAGTGAAGCTTAGTTTTATTATGAGTGTGTCAGATATTTTCATCTTGTCAACTTTTTTTTATATAGGAGATGGCTAACATTACTTCAAGCTCGTGAGATTTTTTACAACGAAAGCCGGCTAAATATGTGTAAAATGTTAATATGTTAAACAACTGAAAATAAAATTAGGGAGGAAAATTTATAGCGGCCCTTTATGAAGATGAACTATCGCATGCTTTTGCGATATGTCTAACACCAAGGAGTGTTCCATAAAGGTGAGGCCTTGTCATTAACAATACCTAAAATAAGATCTTGTAATAACAGGGTGTTACTAATAGTCATTTCACATAGATTTTTAAACATTTTATCTAATATTTAAACGTTTTAGTTGTGTGTGACAAGTGTTAATAACAAGAAATGGCAACAAAACCACACTTGTTACTAAATTCCGGGCTATGTGCAATAGCGCATACACAACGCAAACACAGGAAAACAGTACGCACAAGGCGTACAGTAAGTTGTCGAACATCTAACTTCACTCTGTGCTGTGCACCGATTTCTGTTCGTCGCCAATTGTTTAAATGTGTGCATTTCAATGATACTAAGTGAAACTAATTTTATTGTGGTATATATTTACGAGACAATGCTTGTTTTCTAGTAGTTAAAAATAAAACGGCAAAATTAAATTCAAGGACTTAGGTAACCAACTACTTCATATAATAAAAGGTGACAAAATAAAAACGTTTGGAACTGAACATTTCGACAGAAGTAAATACAAGGGGGAGCGGATACAGTTGTGGAGTTACGAACTATTGTATTGTGTGCGGATGTAGTTTTGACAGTGCTGTTTGCTTGTTATCGCGAATGTAGCCAAGGTTTAGCATAATTTGGCAAAACCATCTCATTAATTTTATGTACTGGTATCAATTATTATTTATTAGTTGTAACACGAATTTGTTTATTATTCTAGCTCATTTCTCTATAATTGAATTATATACAAACGTGAGCTAAAGGCTAGGTCACAATCAGCATATTATTTACACATGTATAGTTATAAGCACATACATGAGAATAAGAGCTAGTCCAAAACATCTGTCAAAGGGAATCATTAGTGAACTTGTAAATGTAACTTACTTAAGATGTGAGCTACGTAGAAAATTAGTAGTAAACAAGTTTGTTAAGGCCCGAGCAAAATCAACATTATCACTTCATTAACACAACACAGTTTCATGCATATCAGTTGAACTAAACCTAATTCACTCTATAAGCATTTGCACAAGCTCGGCATTAGTATTAAGTAGATTTCGCTCTAGTTTAAACACTTTAATAATACATTAATATGTTATTGCTATAACGGTGATACTTTATGAACTTTCTACTACGTATTATCCGAGAACTTCATTCAATATTACGCTATAAACATTACGGCGCACTTACCGAAGAAGAACAATTAATTTTTTATTTAATTTCTTTATTCCTGTGACTATGAATTTTATTTTTCAAATACTATTTTTACCTTATGATTACACACTACCAACTAAAGCATCCCTAATTAATTTCGCAAAGTCTTAAACAACCGTAATAAAAAATGAATGGGAAAAGGTTTAAGGTTTGTGTTCGTTGTAGCCAGGTCGCTGTGTTAGTTTTGTGTAGTGTAAGTGCTTATCGCTATAGTAAGTGCATATAACTATCTAAACATGTGTAAATGCTATGCTTATTTTGACCCGGACATTAGTTACAAATTTGTAAGCTTTAACTGTCAAGCAACCAGGGAGCCCGTTTCACATAAGTACAAGTTTACAGTTGGTCGTACTAATGTGTACGTAGGTACAAGTTTCAGCCATGTGTAACAAGTGTAGCAGTTGGTACTCATCTAATCGACAAAATTTGGCAAACACACCCACGCTTGTAACTAACGAGTTTTGGCAACAACAACCACACTTGTTACTGACATGTTTTGGCAACATAACCTCTTAATAATAGTTATGGCTGTAAATAGAGATGCGTTCATAGCACATACATCCCTTCATCCCTTAGCAAATGCAGCCACCTTTTAAAAGACGCATTTCAAATCGACTGATACAAGTATCCGAATACTTCTACTGCTAGCACCGCCTGTTTACGGTTGGTCGTACTAATGTGTACGTAGGTACAAGTTTCAGCCATGTGTAACAAGTGTAGCAGTTGGTACTCATCTAATCGACAAAATTTGGCAACCACACCCACGCTTGTAACTAACGAGTTTTGGCAACAACAACCACACTTGTTACTGACATGTTTTGGCAACATAACCTCTTAATAATAGTTATGGCTGTAAATAGAGATGCGTTCATAGCACATACCCCTTCATCCCTTAGCAAATGCAGCCACCTTTTAAAAGACGCATTTCAAATCGACTGATACAAGTATCCGAATACTTCTACTGCTAGCACCGCCTGTTTACGGTTGGTCGTACTAATGTGTACGTAGGTACAAGTTTCAGCCATGTGTAACAAGTGTAGCAGTTGGTACTCATCTAATCGACAAAATTTGGCAACCACACCCACGCTTGTAACTAACGAGTTTTGGCAACAACAACCACACTTGTTACTGACATGTTTTGGCAACATAACCTCTTAATAATAGTTATGGCTGTAAATAGAGATGCGTTCATAGCACATATACCCCTTTCATCCCTTAGCAAATGCAGCCACCTTTTAAAAGACGCATTTCAAATCGACTGATACAAGTATCCGAATACTTCTACTGCTAGCACCGCCTGTTTACGGTTGGTCGTACTAATGTGTACGTAGCCATTTCGAGTCGTGATGTCTACGAACATTCAGAAACACGTAAATGACAAAGACCCATTTAAAAGATTTAATGTAGCGTGCATGTTATAAATGTTAGCGATCAAAATAAAACAATTGTTATGAAACGCAAATTATAAAATAATACTTATAATGAGCATTTAATACTCATTTAGTATTAAATTCGCCTATCAATAATTTTTATTGACGTCTTTTTTTCTCTATTTACGTTATCACTTACGATTATAAAGTTTTAAACAAAATCTTATACCTACAGAAAATCTTAAGAAAATTTACATACAGAAAAAAGCTAATGGATGTAGGGACGCATCAGTGGATGCGAGTGTTGGTTGCATTGCTGGAAATCTCGAGTTAGTGGACGCGTTTAGGGATGTATCGGCATCCCTTCTGAGGATTCTAAAGCAACGACAAAATGGCCGCGTCCATTACGATGAACTTTTAATGAATTCCTTAGCCAGGGGTTCCATTAGGCTAGTTAGTATTCGGATGCAGCTTATAACAATTTAAAAAAAAAATAAACCTCGCACCATGGATCAATATCCGTTACGTAAGTTACATGCCTACTCACTTCCGTTATACCGTGATTCTGATATTACTCTACCGGCTGTAAAACAATAAAAGTTCCACTTGAAAAAGAAGTTTCGCGAAAAGAGGCCCCAGGCGGATCTAGCCACGGAGTCACCAGGGAAACATGCGAGCGTGCATTCATGCGAAAACACTGCTTCCGTTCCCGCTCTTCGCTCGAGGCTGTCCCAGGGGCCGCGGCTATAATTACACGCGCGAGCCTCCTGAATCACGGCGAGTGCTACGCCCTGCCACTCCACTTCGGAGCTGATCGGGCACACTCGGCTCCTCCCGAGCTGCGGACCTCCGCCATGGTTGGCCAATCCCCTAAATAAATATAAACATAGCAACGCATCTACAACAAATTAGCGTTAAAATTCATTATAATCAAAAATTTTTTTGATATGATGATAGGAAATGGGGGTTAGTGGTCGTTGTCACTCTGACTTCAAGTATTAACACGGCTAAGATAGCACACACCAACACCCTTACTTTATACCTCCATGAGGTTCAGTCAGTGTAGTAAATATTAGTTCTTTATATTTTTTTCTGGGAGGATAAGTTAAGTTAGGTTAGGTTATCGTTATTTAAAATACTCCATCTCCATGACTGTAAAATATAAATTTTTTGCAATATGGTGTTTTTTTTTCCAAGGCGATCGGCTAACTTCGAAGAACTTCGGAACTGTTCGGGTGTAGATTCCCGCGAAAATACCAAAATGCGAATAGGTCTTGACTTAATTCACCTGTAACTTTATACACCGACAGTTCCTCTATATTTAACTAGTCGTACCTATAGTAGTAGATATTAGAGATTTGTAAATAAGTAATAAGTCCTAGATACTAAGTAATAGTCACCAAAAATAGATATTTCTAAAGTAATAATAAAAATAATAAAAAAATAAAAAAATTTATAGTTATTATTTTAGTTTTATCTTAAGCACTGCACGTCCATCCCTGAGTTGGGTGTTTGCATATTTCGTAACGAAATGCCTAGTTTGTAAGTCTTTTTTTTTCTGTCTTAGTTTCTTAGTTTTTTAGGTGCTGACTGGCGGCGGAGTGAGTGGTCAGTGTAACCACTCACCACCAGGGGCGCTTGCGTCCCTGGTCAAATATTCCAGATACAAGCGGACCACGAGTCCAAGTGCCCAAAGCCCGCATGGTAGACTCTTTTCTACTCTGTCCAACACTTCATCCAGACCATCCTCTGTCTCCTGTAAATTCCTACACGTAATGCATGCCAATTTGTATCCCGCATGAATGTGCCCAGGGTTTTCCCTGTGTCTATGCAGGTTTTACCTGGGCCCAACCTATCTCTAGTTATAGTCTAGACTTAAGAGTGAGGGGAGTTAGTCATGGCGCCAATCGCTGCCATGGCTGGCCAATCCCCTCCTAGCACATGATGCATGCGACCCTCTCCCTGCTTGGCTAATCCCAGCATGACTAGGCGTATAGGCTTCGGCCTGAGACGCACCTAGGTCCCTCCCTAACCCGGACCCCTCCAAAATACACTTAGTTTCAGTTAGGTTAGAAAAAAAATCAAACCTCGCAGGTCTGCCAATGTACGCTTTCTGCACACAGATACTAGTACGAAAGGGGGAGGAGGAAATATGTCAATGATGGAATCACAAAAGCGCGACAGGAAATATCGTGAACATGAAATTTGTAACAGCGTGACGAACATTAACAGATTTCTCCAATAAATAATAAAGGCATATTTCTATTGCTTCGTTCATATATGTAATCCCTGTTAGGGTATAATAGGAGATTTATCAATCTAGTAATAGTTTTATCTTCAAATCATATAATCTTCATATTAACTTATTTTCAAAAGGTTTATCGGGGTTAGTGAGAGATTATATTGACTTGTCCCCATAGTTAATGTTATATGCATATTATATATCTTCATGTAAGATTAATTTCCTCTATCCAAATAAATGTTAACGTGAACAAAATAAATAATAATAAACAAAAAAAAATTTTTCTTCTTTCTTCAGAATCTTCTGAATATATGCCATCACCAGAAATTATAATAAATATTTTCTTCACCTAAAAAGGGGTTTTAGACTATTATATTTATCACATCATGAAAGTGAACAAATTTTCCTTCTTTCTTCAAAAACCTTAAATATATTCCATAACCAGAACTAAATTTTCTTCATCTATATTTAGAGTTTATCTTCATAATGTTTATCACATAAATCAACTGGAGAGAAATTCTTCTAAAATTTTCTTACAGTCAATCTTCATCGCTGTCCGTTTCCACAGATGCATACCACCGGTCAAATTCTTCTAACTGTTTCCCCATTTCTGTTACTAGGTTTCTCCAAATTTCAAAAGAATTCTTATTATGGATAAGACTTCGAAGATCTGACGAACATTAACAAACAAATGTATATAAAAAATCCTTTCGGCACATGCAATTTTTTTTACCCCCTTTGTAGCTTTATAAAAGATCGTGTCTACGTTCCGCCGCTACCTAATGACTTGCCAGAGATGAGACACATAAGTGAAGAGGCTACTGCTTCCATTGCTCCGGACGTGTTAACTAAAGTGTGGGAAGAATTGGACTTTCGGTCGGATGTGTGCCTTACAACTAAAGGTGCACATATTGAAAATTTTAAGAAAAACTAGGTTAGTTTACTTTCAATTTTATGCATGTTTTGTTGTAAATAGTTTTAAATAAACTGTTATAGTATACGATTTAAACTGGGACACTCTCTTATGGACACGCTGTACAATTTGGGGAGGGGGGGGAGAGAAAGGTTTTGTTGAAAAGGAAAAGTGTGTCCATCGGCGTATGCAGTTTGAAAACTGCTGCATTACGCCCGAGACAAGTGCCGCGCTTTCGACGTGAAAGATAAAAGACTTGACAATTTCTTCACCCGACGACACACGACGACGCCCCTGCCGCAAGACACACTTCAATTTTTTTTTTTTTATCTCTGACGTATATTTCCACGTCCGGAGATATCTGACCTAGCACGTTGGTTTCTCGACAGCTGACAACCCATACGTATTCACTTATCATCGGCAGAACACACGCGAAAATGCAGAAGAAAAAAAATGTACGTATTCGACCGACAAAACATAAGCTGCTAGGTTCACCACGAGAAAAATAATTGTAAGGCTTACGGTCTACAGTGCTTACCATGCGTTTTTTTAAAATTATTCATGCAATGGGGAATTTGGATTCAATGCAGTTTTTTGGACATACGCCATTGCAGTTTTGCACTGTTTGTCATGGAAAAATTCCGAAAATCAAAAATAAATAAACATATGAAGATAAAAAAATTCACAGAAAAAAAGACTTAAGAGTGGGATAAATAGCTACTAGAAATTCCAGCTGCTTGAAGCGTAACATGTGCGCCTGATATTGTGCGTTAGACCGATATTGCTCTGAGTCCCTCGCGATAGGCGACACTTCTCAGTCCCACGATAAGGACCGAAAGGGGTGGGGTGGCACTGCGAGGCAGTCGGATTTAGTTTTCCTTGCTGTCGCTGTGTTAGCTCGGGATATATGAATGGATGTTCATTTATAAATGGCGAAAACAAACGCACGTTTTGTAAACGGTAATGCTCGTGGTACATTGCATTTGTCTGTGCGAATAAAACGGAATAGAGGTAAAAATCTAGCAAATTGGAGAGAGAAAAATAAGTAAGTACACAAATTATTTATAGTATTCATGGGTCGTTTTCAGTGTATAGCTTCAGGCAGTGTTATTAATAAAAATATGTTTTTTTTTTTACCTTTAATTAAGGTTAAAGGAAAGCACAAAGACTGAAGAAAGCACGCCAATTGCAGAAACTACATCTGAGAATGCTAAAAGCTAGAATAAATTACGTTATGAATAGTTTATATTGTGTATTTTATTTTGTAATAAAGGAAAAACCTTTTTACTTCAGTAACTACTATTCATGAAATATACATGTGTTATATATGTGATACATTATATATAAAATACATTTTAGTGTTAAATGGGATACAAACAAGAGATACTTTTATATGTTACGTAATGAAACAACATGATAGCTTTGAAAACTTGTAATATTTTTTATGTATATTATCAATTTGTATGTAACCGCGAGGTAAACTATTGTAACTTATGTATTTTGTTTACAAATCAGCTTTACAGTTTTGTGTAATTATTCGTATTTTGTGCTGTGCTTATAGTGTTGGAACTGCAAAATCTGTCAAACTTATCCCCCAATAAATGCCTTGCAAAGTAATATCCCACGGTATATTTAGTTCATTTAATTTTTATACAACTATTATTATTTGGTTGAAAATAAGATGTATGCCAAGTAACCTAAAAGCAACTAAAAATTATTAATTGTATATCTACAATCCAGTTAAATATTTGTAAATAAACAGTACTATAAAATATATATGTGCAAAGAATACTATAAGAATAATGTAAATACCGTGGACGCGAATGCAATGACAAGAGAAATGCAGAGTAACCCGACAAGACATGTGTTACCGAAAACCAAACCTTCCTCTACACCCCTTCCACAAGGCGCAGATAACAGCTGGAATGAACCCGACCACTCTAATGGCAAGGATTATCTACAGCGCTCGGGTGTTGCTGAAGGGATGGAATAAAAGTGTCCTATCTCCAAACAGTGAAGTGGCAAATTTTCGGCTCAAACATGAATGTGTAGTGACTTACGCGTGTGCAAGTAATTCGCAATTATATGAAGATAATTATTTCCAAAAATCATATACTATGAAAGAAAGTTACATGTAAATCGTTTAGTTTTTACTTTTTTGTTATTCCGATTACTTTATTTTCTGCAAGTTGTCAAATTTGCGCTAATATAAACCTTTTCACTAATTAATTTTGCTTATTAATAACAACATTAACCGCATTCTGACAACTGGGATCAGTCATTATACCTTTCCTCAATGATGTGTAAAAATCTCATTAATCTGCATTAACTGGTTTGACCTCTACTTGCAGTCGCATTGACCACTAAAACAGCTCTAAATGAAGCCCTTTATCGCCCTCTTAATCAGCTGATGTCGGAAAAAATGAACAAACGATTAAACTAAACAAGTACTATGGACAACACGACGACGACAGCACAGACAAAAAATGTTCAACATATAAAAATATCAGACAGCACAGGAATTTCGTTGAAGGAACTTATTCATGGAAAAAATTATCTAACAACACAGACGAACACAGTGGTCGAACAACGACGAGACAGATGGTTGATATACGCCTTTGAATTTGAAACTAAATATTTCTTTATTACAAACGATAGGTAAAAATATATTTTAAATGGAGCAAATTTATACAAACACCGCAAAACTTTGCAGCCGCAAAATAACTCCGTAAGTAAAATAGTAGTAAATAAGGGCGCTACTCCCAATTGTTTGAATGAAATCATTTTACGAAAGAGAAAAGTCTTGTTGTGGCTGTGGGACATTTTTAAATTTAAAAAAAAAAATCCATATTCTAATGTTATATCTTAAATATTTTCTCAATTTTTTTAATAAAAGAATTATTCAGTTGTAACTGCAGAGTCGTATATCAGCCTTTGGAAGCCATTTAGAGCGTAAGTAGTGTATTATGTTTTCAACTTTTTTTTCGTCACTAACTTACAGCTGAAGTTTGTAGGTAGGATTGTGAATCATTGTGAATTATTCTGTATAGTACTACCCGTCGTTTGGATTGAGCTGAAATGACTTTTCGTTCACCTGTACACAATCAACTAATACAACACGATGTTTTCTTGATTGCGTAGAAAGTACAAGAAACTGAGCTGATAACTTCTCAGTTCTTTAACTTTTACTTTCCAACGGATCTAAAACTGTTTGACGGTTTAACTGACGATAGTGATAATATCTTAGAAATACCCAGTCATTATAGATTAGGAATATGCTACGGTTTTACATTGCCTTTCGCAGACGTTGTAACGAGATACACTTAGAAAAGTAGGACTAAGAATGTGAAAAAAAAATTTTTACAAAAAAACTGCCTTCAAAGGTAAGATACGGGTAGGAGTAGATTTTTGTTATACCTTCAGAAAACGTTTACTTGTGGTGGTTAAAGGGGGAGAGGAACAATGTCAGCCATCGGTTCTCCCATAAGGCCGCCACTACTCACCACCCACTTGGGCTACTCACAACCTCCTACTTTTGGCTACCCAACTCATAATTTTGCTACCCACCTCACGCTTTGGCTACTCACTATCCACCTGGGGCTACTCCTCACCAGCTGGGAGTCCTCATTGCCCACTGTAATAATTCACTACCTTTGGGGCTACCCATCACACACTTTGGCTACTCGCCACCTACTGGTTCTACCCCACTCCCACTGGACCTATCCATTTCATACTGGGGCTACCTACCACCCACAGGACAGACCCACCACCTACTAAGACAACTTTCCACCCACTAAGACTACTCACTACGGGAAGCCTAAGATGTACATCAAGCTCTGTCCCTGCCCGAACACGCCCGAATATTCACCTTCGGCCAACCTAGGATTTATATATATATATATATTTATTTATTTATATTTATCTTTATTTTTTATAGCTATACTAACCTAACTAAAAGTCCATAGTGTTTTAAAGTGTTTTAATGTAGCTAACCTAACCGACCACTGTTAATATTTGAATTCATTTTTCCTGCGCAAAAATAAAACAAATCCCGAGGTTGGCCGGAAGTGAATATTCGGGCGTGTTAGGGCAGGGACAGAACTTGATGTACATCTTAGGCTTCTCACTCACCACCCACTGAGACTACTCAACGCCCACTGGGACTACTCACCACCCACTGTGACTACTCACCACCCACTGGGACTACTCACCACCCACTGGGACTACTCACCACCCACTGGGACTACTCACCACCCACTGGGACTACTCACCACCCACTGGGACTACTCACCACCCACTGGGACTATTCACTACCCACTGGGACTACTCACTACCCACTGGGACTACTCACCACCTACTGGGACTACTCACCACCCACTGGGACTACTCAGCACCCACTGAGACTACTCACTACGGGAAGCCTAAGATGTACATCTAGCTCTGTCCCTGCACGAACACGCCCGAATATTCACCTTCCGCCAACCTAGGGTTTATATATATATTTATTTATATTTCTGTTTATTTTTTATAGCTATACTAACCTAACTAACCGTCCATAGTGTTTAAAGTGTTTTAATGCAGCTAACCTAACCGACCACTGTTAATATTTGAATTCATTTTTCCTGCGCAAAAATAAAACAAATACCGAGGTTGGCCGGAGGTGAATATTCGGGCGTGTTAGGGCAGGGACAGAACTTGATGTACATCTTAGGCTTCTCACTCACCACCCACTGAGACTACTCACCGCCCACTGGGACTACTAACCACCCACTGGGACTACTCACCACCCACTGGGACTACTCACCACCCACTGGGACTACTCACCACCCACTGGGACTACTCACCACCCACTGGGACTACTCACTACCCACTGGGACTACTCACCACCCACTGGAACTACTCACCACCCACTGGGACTACTTACCACCCACTGGGACTACTCACCGCCCACTGGGACTACTCACCACCAACGTGACTACTCACCACCCACTGGGACTACTCACCACCCACTGGAACTACTCACCACCCACTGGGACTACTCACCGCCCACTGGGACTATTCACCACCCACTGGGACTACTCACCGCCCACTGGGACTACTCACCACCCACTGGGACTACTCACCACCCAGTGGGACTACTCACCACCCACTGGGACTACTCACCACCCACTGGGACTACTCACTACTCACTGGGACTACTCACCACCCACTGGGACTACTCACCACCCACTGGAACTACTCACCACCCACTGGGACTACTTACCACCCACTGGGACTACTCACCACCAACGTGACTACTCACCACCCACTGGGACTACTCACCACCCACTGGAACTACTCACCACCCACTGGGACTACTCACCACCCACTGGGACTATTCACCACCCACTGGGACTACTCACCACCCACTGGGACTATTCACCACCCACTGGGACTACTCACCACCCACTGGGACTACTCACCACCGACTGGAACTACTCACCACCCACTGGGACTACTCAACACCCACTGGGACTACTCACCACCCACTGGAACTACTCACCACCCACTGGGACTACTCACCACCCACTGGGACTATTCACTACCCACTGGGACTACTCACTACCCACTGGGACTACTCACTACTCACTGGGACTACTCACCACCCACTGGGACTACTCACCACCCACTGGGACTACTCACCACCCACTGAGACTACTCACTACGGGAAGCCTAAGATGTACATCTAGCTCTGTCCCTGCACGAACACGCCCGAATATTCACCTTCCGCCAACCTAGGGTTTATATATATATTTATTTATATTTCTGTTTATTTTTTATAGTTATACTAACCTAACTAACCGTCCATAGTGTTTAAAGTGGTTTAATTTAGCTAACCTAACCGACCACTGTTAATATTTGAATTCATTTTTCCTGCGCAAAAATAAAACAAATACCGAGGTTGGCCGGAGGTGAATATTCGGGCGTGTTAGGGCAGGGACAGAACTTGATGTACATCTTAGGCTTCTCACTCACCACCCACTGAGACTACTCACCGCCCACTGGGACTACTCACCACCCACTGAGACTACTCACCGCCCACTGGGACTACTCACCACCAACGTGACTACTCACCACCCACTGGGACTACTCACCACCCACTGGGACTACTCACCACCCACTGGGACTACTCACCACCCACTGGGACTACTCACCATACACTGAGACTACTCACCACCCACTGGGACTACTCACCACCAACGTGACTACTCACCACCCACTGGGACTACTCACCACCCACTGGAACTACTCACCACCCACTGGGACTACTTACCACCCACTGGGACTACTCACCGCCCACTGGGACTACTCACCACCAACGTGACTACTCACCACCCACTGGGACTACTCACCACCCACTGGAACTACTCACCACCCACTGGGACTACTCACCACCCACTGGGACTATTCACCACCCACTGGGACTACTCACCGCCCACTGGGACTACTCACCACCCACTGGGACTACTCACCACCCACTGGGGCATGCTGCGAGCTGCCCGCAGGCGCGTGGAAGGGTTGGAGATGGCCATTGGCCGCCACCTCTCGCTGCCGGCGGTGCTCTGGAACAACCAGGCATACCAGGGCCGTTACAATTGTATACAAGGCTTACCAACTCAACGCTCCGCCTCACACGCTGTTCTGTTCCTTTTCCCATCATATTTAAGTTAGTAGTTGTTCAGAAGAGGAAAGGGTGAACTATTTTGACAAAATATGTGTGAAGAATTCAACTGTCTTACGACACAAATAATTACAGTGGTAATATATTTTTTTTTGTAAAGAATAATGCTATACAAACACTTATCAGTATCTTTCTTATAATTGAAGGAAAAGGCTGTCAAACTAAAAACTTGCTACGTGTGAACATGACTAAAACGTAGAGTAAAAATTCACCGTCACGAATATCGACCTGCATCACTTTTTGCAAGTAACATTATATTGTGTAGCATATGCCTTCCTGATGACTTAACTGGGAACTGGCAAAAAAGTAAAATAAAATACAGTGCATATTTAGTGTTACATCCGTAGATATTGCTTTCGATAAAAAATAATGGCAATGAAATATAATAATCCATCATAGGTGAGACCAACGTTGTTTCCATGTTTTATGACTTTTTGGTTTCAAAGAAAATAATTAAGATATACATTAAAAGGAATTTGTGCTCTGTTAAGATAATTTCGTACATATAAATTCGAAGCAGAAAACATAAGTTTTATGAATATTCAACAGCTGCTGTGAAAATAAACTATATGAACTGGGTATAATTTTAACTCTTGGTTTCCATTATATTTGACTAAACCGGTTGGAAATTAAAGTTTCGTGGAAGTTTCTTCTACAGGAAAAAAAAAAAAAGAAATTTTATCAGGACGCTAAAAAGCGACTTTTCGATAAACCAAATCAAATATATGAAGCAATTCTACCATATTAAATATATAACTAAAACAAGTAATAATGCGTAATCTTTATTATTTCCTACTATATACACATATTGTACAAACATATATCTATCAACTGAAGACACACGCATTTGCCTTATATGGAATTTTAAGTCTGGGTTTACAAACTAAGCAAGGAACGTAAGAACACAAGACAATCAAGTTACATAAATTAGGACAAAATTATTTTCAAATACCCGTTTCTAAAGTACGCAGGACGCAAAAAACGCAACGCAAGCATTGGCCAACTTCCATCATCTTGCGTTTCGGCTTGCGTTTCTGCCTTCAATATTTGAAGTAAGGTGTTACGAAGACGTTTTAATATGCATACGATTTTTTTTTTATCAAGCGCATCAGGTCTTAAATTACTAAAAGAAGGCACACTGAAAGAAAAATACGCGTTTAAATCAAGCTCTTAAGAATTTCAAACGTTTTCGAAAAAAAATCTTATTTTTTATGGTATGAAGGCCGATTAAGATTTTTTTTAATTTTATTTCTACAGGTTCATAGTTTCAAGTTGAAAGGTTATTATTTGTCGTGTGTCTTGCGTGTTTTATAAACAACATCATTTGTATTTGCGTTTGTTTTGCGTGCTGTGTCCTCGCGGACTTGCGTTTATTGCGGAAATTTGTAAAATTAGTCCAATCTTAGCTCTGATTTGGTTAAGTCGTGAGGAGCAACATAGTGACGGCGTTAAAGAGGAGAGTAAAACTATCATTTCGACATGCGCCATTTATGCAATGTGAAAATACGATATAATGTTTAATGTGTAACATCTTAGCTCTCGGTATACGGCATTTGGCAGGAGTAGTTTCGTGAATGAAACGGAAGTTGCATGGAACGGAAATGTGTAACCACGGGTGCTGCCATCTTTTGCGGACGGCGCGAACCAAAGTTCACAAAGCCAAAGGGAAACTTTATAGTATTAACTGTTTAATGAATTTTATTTAACAAGGTGAGCTGCACTTTAATAAGATTCCTGGTCAAAAATCTAGTCCAAAACCGGGGGTTTAGTTTTTTTTTTTCAAGTCTTTTCTCGATTATACATTAGATTTCGTGTCCGAGTTTCGTATTTCAAGTGTATTTGCAACATTAGAACACATGAATTTGCTCTTCACCGAGGTCAAAAGTCACACTTCACTGGCGAGTACTAAAAGACTTAATCACATTTTTTTCTAGCTGTATCCTCAAGAGCTCAATCAATCCACACGCACTTGACTAGTGATGGAGATCCCAAAGAGCTATAAACAATAGTGGCTATGTGTAGGCTAGCATCAAACATTCCAGAAATCTTACTTCGGAGTCGGCCATATTTCAATGGGTTTCCATTGTGACGCCGTGTAAGGTTTACTGGGATGTGAGGAACTGGTGCCCCATGACTGTGCGGTTAAGAATTGTTCGAGCGATCCTAAATTAATCAAGCACTCAACATCGTACAGTGTGACAGTTTATACAGGCATAGCATGAATTCACCATACACACTTCTGATGCCGGTTCATAAAGAATAAATCAATAATTAAAAAAAAAAAATGTGATATGACTTATGGTCTAAAGTCACCCCGCCACCTCTCATATGTTCGTACATGCCTCTGTAGTATAGGTTAATGACAAGTTTATTAAAAATAACAGAGAAATTATCTAAGATGGCAAACCAAAGTGTCTGAATTATGTTCAATTGAACAAAGATCTACGACACCCCTAAAAGTGTTACGTGTCGTAAAATGATTTCATTGAAACCATTGGGAGTAGCAACTTCATTTTCCATGTTTTTTTTTTTTGTGATGTGTTTCAAACTTTTTTTTTTTTGCGACAAACTGTAGCCGAAGTCGGTCGCACAAATTAAGTATCGTCCTGTATATCACTAGTGACGCAACTAGGTTATCAACAGCCGACGTCCGCGGGAAATGATTCACGACATCCACGGACAGTAAATTGACAGGTTACACTAGACACGAAACGCAGTTCCAGAGAGGCTTCACGAGTGTGCAAAATAAACCGGTACCCTGAAATTTATATTTGGCACCAGCTATTGGCACTCTGTGCTACGCTGTAAAAAAAAATCAAGAGTTGAGGGAAATTATTTTATGGCTTATGTAACGTACACGGGATGAGTTTCAGTAGTTCACAGAACTACTTGCTATCTGCAGCTGTAGCTTCCTTAATCATCCGACGGCACTCTTAGGTCAAGGCTTCTACACGCCGTTCGGTTGCCTGTTCAAGTTGAATTAACTGTTGTTACTGTCGGGCAAGTTGCTGTTCTTGTTGTAAGAGTTGCTGTTCTTGTTGTGCAAGGTGCTTCTCTAAACTCTTCACTGTTCCTTCCAACTGAGTGCTGGTTTCATCGATCTTCTTCTTCATTTCTTCTTGGTTCTTCTTGATGTCCTCTGTCTCGGTCTTCATAGCATTATTCGTCTCTTCTTGGCAGTTCTTCATCTCATTCTTCATCTATTCTTGGACATTCATCATTTCATTCTTAATACCCTCTTGCTTACTCTCGATTTTATTATTCACTTCCTCCTGACCCTTATTCATTTACCCTATTTTATTATTCATTTCGGCCAAGAAAGCCAGTATGTTTTTAAGTTTGTTGGCCGCCATCTTTCGTGTCCACATACACTACCAGCCTATCACTACTGTCTTATGAACTACACTGTAATTCCCCCCCCCCCCCCCCCGAGCTAACCTAAACTCCTACTAAAAGCTAATACTAACTTTACTACTACTACAACACTCAAAACTGCAGTTCTTAAACTAACTCAATTCTCGAATAACTAATTTTGTAATAATGTTTTACTTTTTTAATTTTAGTGAATTTTCGTAAAAAAAAAAAGGGTCTTGATGCGTGACAAATAAATCTATTTCAATAGCTTTGGTTTACCAGCATGTTGATCAGAGAGAGGTAAGCCATAGCTAGAGACCTGCAAAATTTGCGGATTAATTCTGTGATAGGCTAGAATTCAAACACATATACCTCTTAGATAATTTTGCTATTGGCTTACTGTTTATCTGGACGAATCTGAACCAGTTATAAACCCTCAACCAAAGAAGGATCGAATCACATACAAACCAGCTGAGACGACTTACAAGTCGGCAGCCAATGAACTTGCGTTATTTGCCCGAGTGTACAGGGGTATGTGCAGTATATCCTGAAGGCCATCGAAACCGCGAACTTTGCAGGTCTCTAGCCATGGCATATTCGTAATGAATATGAAACTGGTTTATGCCTACAAACAACAAAATAAGTTTTGAAATGCATTTCCTAACCAAAATTCTGACTCACTGAATTATACAGGAAGTCCATGGAAGAATGTCCCAGTTTCAACGGTTTAACAGTTTATTTTTTTTACAACAAATGTAAATGTAAACCGAGGTAGTTTTTTACAAATGTTAATATGTGCACTTTTAGTTATGCAGCACATATCCAACATAAAGTCCGATTCTTCCCACACTTTGGTTAACACGTGCGGGGTAATTAAGTAACTCGTCAATTCTGTGTCTCAACTCCAGAAAATCACCAGGTAGCGGCGGAACTTAGATAGATATTTTATTAAGGGCCCGAAGGGGAAAAAAAATCATCTGGCTGTGAAGCATGTAGCAAATGGCTGGGCGCTGTAGTTTGTCAAGTAGGTGGAAAAAGGTGATTTAAAAAAATATATCAAATACATCAGGTTATAGATAATATTTAAAAAAAAAATTGTTAGCAAGTCTTTCAGTATACTCGCCATTGATGTGTAACATCTGACCTCGGTAACGAAAAAATTCATGTGTTCTCATGTTGCAAATACACTTATAATACGATTCTTGGACACGAAATTTAACGAAGAATTCTTAAAAAATAATGCCGAGCGTGATAAATATACGAAACAATGTGTTTTCAACCGTATTTCTGAGGCTAACCACTCGTAGTTTCCCCACCCGCTGCTAGAATTCGCTGCCGGAGCAGCTATATCAACTATTGAATAATTTTATCAGCAGACAGATATTTAAAACTATATAATCAAACGACTCTGATAAAAACGGAAAAAAAAGCATTGAAATAAAATTACTAAACCCCAGCATGAACTTGATTTTCGACAAGGAATTTTATTAACATACTGAGCATCTTGTTATAATTCATTAAACTGTTGATATACTATAAAGTTGCCCTTTGGCTTTATGAACTTTGGTTCGCTCAAAACGCCACAGATGGCAGCACCCGTGGTTACACATTTCCCGTTCCGTGCGACTTCCGTTCCATTTACCAAATTACTACCAACAAATGCCGTACATCGAGAACTAAGATGTTACACATTAAAAAAAAAAAAAGGAAGATGTCGGGGGATTGGTCTTCCTTCCCAAACGAACCCCTGGATTTTTACACGTAGTGCGAATCCGGTGGGTCGTATTTCTGATCGCGTAAGCTACGGGCGCGTAGACCGACTACGCCCAGCGCAGCGGTCGCCAACAGGAAGTGGTCTATTTCTGCCCGGTCCAGAAGCGAGGATTGGTCTGGGTTGGAAGGGAAGGGGAAAAGGGGAGGGGGAAGTGAGTGGGAGGTCAGGGACATCTGTATACTTCTTCTCTCTCCCCCTCCATCTCTCCCTCTATCTGAACGTGTATCGATCAGGAGGATCATTTGCCGCCGCAGAAAGCCAGGGAAGGATCTTTAGCCCAAACAGTCTCACCATCAGAATATCGGCAGAAAGATACATACCGTTTCCTCAAGAATGAAGCCTTTTAAATCTTACGCTCATGCCGGTTTCGTATAAAACCCGTATACAATTCTGCAATGTCCCAAGTTGTGCCCGACGGAGTTGATTGGTCCACGCGACCCTTCGTCGTCTTGGATGGTGTGGACAGTAGGTACCTCCGAATTTCCCCGGTCCGAATACATTGATCAACTCGAAATTTCGGTCCCAATCTCTCTTACGATATTTGCAGTTTCTGGTTCCCGTTTCATAAATAAATACTGGTTATCTCCCAAAACTTTCACATTCAAAATCTAGCTGCGTTATTATTTTTTTATTTACAATGCATGCAAACCACAAACAAAAACAAACAAAAAAACACGTATTTCGGCGCTCTTTATTTACTTCGCCCTCTGGTGACTGCTTTAGGAACCAGTAGATTCGAACATCGTAATTGTGGAGAGGACAGCTTTCCGTGCGAAAATGTGACGTCATACACATTCGGACAAGGACAGGGGCCAACCGACGGGCTCTAACTCAGATAATTCCGCGACAGGTTGTGCCGCAAACTGTGTTGTCTTCGCAGCAGCTGTGAGCTTCTTGGTCGGACTGCCGAAACCGGGCGTCGAACCACGGGCCCGCTGGTTCTTTTCAGACCATTAGCTGCCTCTTTTAGTGACATATAGAATTTAGGTCATAATTTCGGTAGAAAAATACAAGGTGTCTATGATACGTTATATGTAGAGACCAGGAAAATTCGCGGGTTCATTTCGTGCTATGCTAAAATTCAAATAATTATACCTTAGTGCTGCTTCTGTCATTGGTTCACTGTTAATCTGGAGGACTGAGGGCCAATTATAGACCCTCACTCATAGAAGTGTCGAATCACAGGCCACCAAGTCGAGACGACTCACAAGTCAGCAGCCAATGAACATTTGGCATTTGCCCGAATGTTTAGAGGATATTGGAGTCTATCCTGGAGGTCATTGAACCCACGAATTTTCCGGGTCTCTAGTTATATGTAGCACACGAAAAAAAATACTTACTTCATTAGCTGCATACAGTTTGCGTTTTTAATAAAAAAAAATTACGAGCTTGTATTTCTGCAAAACGAAATTCTTGAACTGCTGCGTGTATTATTGTGAGAAAAAAAATGGCACAATAACTTTTCCACGAAATCTTAACGAAACTTTTAAAGTTGTTTATACTCCAAGAATGTCCTTTTCGTGGTATTATCGCGCGAAACTATCTTTAAGAATATTGAGAGCTCCTCTCTCCATAGTTAACGATTAATAATTGCGATCACATAATGCTGCTCTGTTCTCTTTAGCGCAAAAAAAAAGAAGAAGAAGAGAGCTAGTCTGTTAGTACTCGCGAGTGATGTAGTAGACATCTAACCTCAGTTACGAGCAAATTCATGTGTTCTCATCTTGCAAATACACTTATTATAAAATATTCGGACACGGAATTTAACTTAGAATTCTTTGAAATAATGCTGACCGTTTAAAAATATACGCAACTTGTGTTTTCAACTACTGTTCTGGACGCGAATCACACGTAGTGTCTGCACCCGCAAATATAATTTTCTGCCGGAGCAGCTACTTCGAATTTTGAACATTCTATTTGCAAAGCGAACGGTTAAACTGCGTAATGAAACGGCTACGCTAGAAGGAAGAAAAAAAAAAAAAAAAAACTAAAACCCCGCGCTTTGGGCCTGATTTCTGAAAAGTAAATTTATTTAAACACTGTTCATTTTGTTAAAATTACCTAGATAGTTAATAATATAAAATTCCCTTAAGCTTTCTGAACTTTTGTTTGCGTCATTAGTAGGGACCGGAAAAATTCGCGGGCTCAATGACCTCTAGGATGAACTACATAGTCCTACGTACACTCGGTTAAATGTCACCCACTCATTGGCTGCTGTCTTGTGAGACGTCCCAACGTAGCAGCCTGTGATTCGATAAAGCTTTGGTTGGGTGTTTCTCATTGGCCCAGAGTCATCCAGGTGAGTTGTGAGCCAATAGCAGAGGCAGCACTGAGGTATAACTATTTGTATTTTAGTCTATCGCGAAATGAATTCGCGAATTTTTCCGGTCTATAGTCATTAGCCATAGATAGCGTCGGATTGACGAAATCGCTCCCACCAAATGCTGTGTACCGAGAGCTAAGCTGTTACATATCAAACATGCATATATATATATAATTTTTTTTTACACTTTACTGTAACGTTTGAAATTCTTACGAAAAAGTCAAAAAGGAAATTAAGTTACGCGGGTTTTGATGTGATAAAAAATTTACCAGATCTTATCCAACGAATATAAATTAGCATTCCCGTGAAATTAAACTTCACTAATGGAGTTTTTTTTTCCTTCAAACTCTTCGCGTGTTGGCTGTGACTCGAGGGAAAAACAATTCTTCGACTGCCGCATAACTTTTACAGTATTCCATGACGTGGTCGTACCTGGCACCCTGCGTTACGGCCTACGGTTTGCGTTAAAGAGCGGCACGAAAAAGCGTTCTATATAGCTCCCCAGGATTAAAAAGCCTATCATGGTTTAGACAGTTGTGTGAAGCCAATACTATGCTTGATAAAAACATTTTCAATGTCATAGAGTTTGCCGCTTATTGCATTCATTAGAGAAAAATAATGCCCGTACTTACTAGGAAACCAGTTGCTAAGAAATAGTTTGTAATACTACAAGAAAAATATTTTAACTTTTAACAACCCATGACTGTGATTAATTTTTCTGTATGTATGAAATACGTTTTTCGATATAATACTGGGTATTTATTTCGAAAATTGGCTCATAATTGAAGCATAAATTTTCTTAAGTCATGGAAAAACTTTATTTTTGGTTTTACCGTGTTTATCAAAACGCGCATTCAATACTGGCAAGCTATAAAGGGAACGGTTACTCGGACAACGCAAAGCATAAAATGATGTCCGGGAACGAATCCGAACTCAGTGTTGCTACGAACACTATTTTTGTAGTGATTCAGTTGTTTTACGTGTAAATGTACAAGTTTACAAATATCTGTATATGCATGTATAATTTTGTTAGAATTACAAAAAAAAATCGGTTGTCTGTAAAGTCGGTTTACGGACGATAGTTTAACGTGACAACGTCATAGCAAAACATTGATGAAATAATTGCATAGTTTATGAATAAAATTGAATCATTTTTATTTTAATAATAAAGGAATAAATAATTGAAATTATACTAGTAATCAGATTTTTAAATTCCAAGAATAACTAACCTTTATTGCCGAAATTGTTGTTGTAATAAGCAATGAAAACCACATTAACTTTTCACTTCACTTCATAAACAGTCGAGAGGAAGAGAGATAGATGCGGCGCAAGCGTACAATGAGCGTAACGGGACACAGCGTAACGGAACAATGTGCGTAACGGGACACTTTTTTCGTGCGTGCAGCCGGCGTTCATAGATTTATTAGACGTTGTCACGTTAAAAAAAATATTAACAGTGTAGGTAGCGAATTGGGAATGTGGCCGAGAGGGATGTTCACTCGTCTTCGTGCGTAACGGTGACGTCACTACTTCATCTGGAGCGGAGAACATTTTCTGGAAGGTCTCGTTCCGAACCCGGCTGTGCCGCGGATGTCGACCGCAGAGTGCAGCACGGCTGCAAGGGAAGCACAGGAGGAAGCGACAGTCTCCTGTGGACTCGAAAAGGAACCGGCTGTGGTTTGCGGTTCGACCCCGCGATCGCGTGATTGCGAGTACAATAACTCTTCTAGACATACACTGTAATTATTGTTGACGTGACAACGTCTAATAAATCGATGAACGCCGGCTGCACGCTCGAAAAAGGATGACTCATTGTCCCGTTACGCTCATTGTCCCGTTACGCTCATTGTCCCGTTACGCTCATTGTACGCTTACGCCGCATCTATCTCTCTTCCACTCGATTGGAACAACCATCGATTTGACTTTTTCGAGGCGCATTAAACTTGAAACACTCCCATTCGTTTCCTACTTTTCCTATCATAGTCCTATCCTTAACAGAATAACACAGTTTGGAAGAAGTTAAATAGCAAACATGTATATACGTTATAGTTAAAATAATCTCTTCGTTAAAGTAATAAACATATTTGAATTAATGAGTGCAAATAAAAGTAAATTTATCAATTAAATTGTAGATTTCATTTCACCCATTCTTTATATCCATATAAAATAGTGATAATTCAATAAAAATAATTCAATTTTATTCATGAAAGTATGCAATCATTACATCAATGTTTTGTTATGACGCTGTCACGTTAAACTATCGTCCGTAAACCGACTTTACAGACAACCAATTTTTTACGTTTACAAGGAAACAACTGTATCACCACAAAATAGTGTTCGCAAGTAATATCGAGTTCGGATGCTTAACCCGGGCATTTAATGCCTTGTGTTCTCACAGTACTGCCATAGCTTCGCACATAATATAAGCATGATACAACAAAATAAAGCCACGTGTTAAATATTCGCGAGCGGTGGTAAATTTGGGCAGAAACCTACGAAGGTCGGTCGTCGAAGACATTCTACCGTGCCATGGCCGGGCTGACCTTGTAAACCCCCCCCTCCCCCCCACGAGCTGCTTTCGTCTACCAACGATACGGCGCCGGCGCGCGTCACCACGACTGCCAACTGTTCAAACACCGCTGCCACATGTGGACTCACATTTGAGACGACTCGAACAGCAACGCACGACACACGGGTCGTGTGCACAAAATTTACCCGCCATTGTTATCGAACCTTACTGATAACACCATGGGCGTCGCAACCGGGGGGGACGGGGGGACGGGGGGACACGTCCCCCCCAATAATAAAAGTCTTCAATTTCGTCCCCTCCAATAATATATATTTAGTTTCGTAGTTACGTAGTTTCTCCTGATGTTTAAATTAATGACTTTGTGTGGATATAGCACCAGCAGATATGTTAACTGTGTTTTTACAAATTTGTTCTCTGAAAATATTTTTTATGAAAAATAAATTATATATTGCAACCAACTATAATTAGAATATTTAGGAAAGAAAAATGCCTAAAAACCACCTTTTTACACCTTCAAACCCCAAATTTTCCCGGGGGAGGACCCCCGGACCCCCCGCTTTTTTTTCCAGGGGATGGATATTCCTCAACAACTAAATTAATTGATATTCCCCCCCCCCCCCCCAATATATCCTTGCGACGCCCATGGATAACACAACAGCGCACAGTACGTTCGTGCGCACGGGGAGGAAAATGAATATGTTTCATTTTTCTGTTACGAACTCATAGGGCGCAAAAGCATACGAGAGCTGAGTAGTATGACGTTTTGGCGGGAGTTGAGAAATTTCATATTTATGTTCAAACACAGATAATATTTTCTTTTTGTACTTTTGCAAAAGATACGTTTGGAAACCAGTTGCCAAGAAATAGTTTGTAATACTGCAAGGAAGATATTGTAAAATTTGTAAAACGCATGGCTATGGTAATTTTTACGTATACGAAAAACGTTTTTGTTTTGGAGATAATACTGAGTATTTATTACAAAAATTGGCGCATAATTTTATTTTTTTAAATTGATGTTTTATACAGGCCTAAACTCTTCAAACAATGAAAATGATAATCAATTATTTTAAAAAATTGGAATTTTATTTTGTTTTGTTATGCTAATTAATGTGCACAGGTATAATACTGTAAAGCTATTCAGGGAACCGTTTACAAATTACTTTAATGTATGAATGAGACAACTAAAAGTTCAAATGCCGGGGTAAGAATCCGAACCCAGCAAGAACGCGAATCGGTAGGATTCGCAAGAGGTCGAGAGTTTTGCATGCGGGGTTAACCGACACGTCATACTGTGCTTTTACGTTGTACACATACTGCACATATTTTGGTCTACATGCATGCAACAAGCAGACAACTTTAAAAAATATAGAAATTTTTCCATAGAACACATTTTCGACATCAAACCCGTTTCACAGTCGTGCTTTTGCAAGGTCGAGAGGGCTCCCTCAGTGAAGGGCTTCTTAATTCCGGTAGGGGGAGGGGGGCAGACCCCCTGCTACCCCCTCCCTCCCTGGATCTACGCCAATGGCAACCCAGTATTACTGCGAATATATATAATACCTATATATAATTTAAATACAGTTGCTTTCAATTAAATGTACAAAATATCTGTAATTTTACATGATTATTTCAATTCCCTTTACGAAAGAATTTTTCAGTGTATTTCACGTGTATTACAAATATTGCAAACACCAATTTCCCTACTCCTTACTACCACGAGGAAAACTAACCTTTATCTCAGTATGAGGAAGAGAGAGAGAGGAAGTCCGTCTTTTCCCCTCCCCTCCTAAGAATAGTTACTAACCGCGTTCTACAAGAAGATAAACTTCCTCGTGCACTTTTTTACCTGCTCCCTGATGATGGCGACTGCAACTTAGAGACCGAAACGTCGGTGATATCTTCGCCTTGGACGCGGCTACAACCCAGAAGCCAAGCTACTCCGGACAATGGCCGTGAAAGAATCCGATCTTTACAAAAGGGAATTTATTATTTTTATATTTAAACTAGCGACCCGCCCTGGCTTAGCACGGTTGCGATCTACAAATGTGGCGTCATTTAGAGTTAATAAATAAGTACTTAAATGCATAAAAATCTTTTGTCAGTTATTTTAAAAAATTATGTGTATAAACACGTACTGCTTATAACTAATTTTATCTTTAAAAATTAAAAAAGAAAGAATGGTTTCTGTGAGCCATCCTCTAAAGAAAGACATATGCGCTCGCGGACTTTCCTATGGACTTTTCTAAGACCTACAATTCTGCAGTACATTAATTTGATGTACCTGTCATGAATAAATCAGCGTAAGCCATGTAAGCTCCCTATAAAGGTTCTTTTTTTTTCTCGATTTGATTACAAAGCTTCGAGATTTCTCTATATTTAATTTAATATAACTGTAATTTACACACAAACCTTCCGCAAGAAATTATCTAAATGATGGTTGAAACCGCATCAAAATCCATCGTGTCGTTTAGAAGACGTAAGCTAAAAGACAATCGCAGATAGCGACAATGTTTTATACTATTTAATAAAGATAAATATGTATGTAGATTACCTCTGTAAAAAAATTTTCTCGGCTTGGTTTTTCGTTGATAGCGAGGTCATCAGAGTTGGTAACGACCAACACAGGCCAGGGTTAAAGGAAAAGGTTCAAGCACTTGGGAAACAATTTAAACGCTGAAATCAATTTTTGGATTGGAATTCTCCTTCTCTGGAATGAGAGTCCAGTGGCTAAAAATATTGCATCACCTCGCTGAATGACTGTTACCTACACAAGTTGAAACAAAACATTCAACCAAAAAAATAAAACGACTCAAGCTAATGTTTCAACAGTATTTGCCGGTAATGGCATTTCAGGTCGGCTCGGACAATACAGAACTTCGGTTAATTAAGCTCTGTTAATCGAGACTTTACTGTAGTTATGATCATGAAAATAGGAATTGTCAGGAGATGGCATGCTGTAATGTTGTTGAAGTCACCGTTTTACCTTACCATCACCACACTGAAACACCTAAAACATTTCATAAATGATGCTTGAAGATACCTGATAGTTAGAAAGTATGAATTAGAATCTCATTCGATGAACATGTTCAATTTCTTAAATATAATCATTAAAAATAGTTTTATTGATGTACACACTACACGTCGGCCAATGTTTTGGGCATCAAATCAACACGGTGCAGACCATGAGCTTAAAAAAAAAGACTTAAACCAGTTACCACGTAATCACGAAGATGTGCCCACCGCCTGTTCTAATAGTGCTAGAACATAGTGTTCCTAAGTTACCTTCCACCTTGATTGAGACTCATTTCCGTCTCCCCTCCTGAATACTATTTTCGCCGATTCATTTGATCACTCGTTGGTAGTGTGGTGTATATTATTGCATGTTGTTCGTGGTCTGAGCTTATGGTATGTCTGAAGTGTGGATGAAACGCGGTAGCATAAGAAGTCTTAAATGCATTTATACCCTTCGGCTGGACACAGAGACTCACTGACATTCTCCCAGAAAGCACTTTCCCTTCAGAGGTCGCCACTCGAACTTCTGTCGCAACCGGAGTCGACATCATGGAGTTTGTCTTGTTACAAATAAAGCCAAATTACAAATGTTTACTTGCTTTATTTATAAATTGCACTCAAATTTGAATAACGAACAGCTGTCCGGGGTGTTAAATGTTATTACACACGAATATCAGAATGCTAAGGTTCGTCCGTCACCCAGGTGATCAATTTTAGCGTGATCTGAGATGATCCAGTAGGCGATGTACCTTCAGAAATATTTGTTTGGCTGGGCCAAGTTCTGAGAAGGCAGATAAAACAGGAGACATTATACAGCCTGCCAGATACTTGTTACATGTTAGGCTGAGCGCTACACGAAAACACTTTGCTACCTTAGTAATTGTTTGGTGTTATTGTTTACATGACATGGCAATACTTAATTGGCTTAGTCAAATCCTCATGCCCTCATATTTTCATTAACTTGGATACAAAAAGTCCAAAAATCGACATTTGAATACCCCGCTCTTGTGGTATCAGGCTTGAAGTTATCTGGTGTGCAGTACAAAGTTTACTAAAATAAATTCAGGTGCCTATGAAAATAATTAGGCTAACCATGTGGGCTACATATGAATATAATCCCTGTTTTTCTGACAAGAATAAAAGCATGATACATTTAAACATGAACAAAAAATGTCACCAGCATAAAAACAATATTCTGTTTGGTTCTTCACAACTATGAGATGCGCCTTAAAATGTTTAGGTATCAATTTTATGGTTTAATTGGATTGGGATAGGAGTTGGAGGGGGAGGATGAATGTCATGATTACAAGAAACGTTAAATTGCGTAACACACTTTTGTAGAGCATGAATTGTTTTAACTGTATGTGGTTTCAGCCTTTCATAAATGTATTTCTCTTGATTCATGGAGTTTCAACTTTAGTTTCGATGCCATACTTATGAGCAGGCTTCAATTATAACAGATATTAATTTATAATTAATCAGCTGAAATTAAATTCTGTTTGTGCAACCATTGTTTTGATATTGAATTATGGTATTGATCTTAAAATACAGATTTCATACAACGTTTAGAGTTTTCAGGACAAAGGAAGTATTAACTACTTCGATTTAAGCTGCATACAGTTGTGATTTTGCTGAAAAAAATTGACTTCACTTCAGTATCGCACTTAGTGGCGTGGACAAAATGACCACATAAAGGTGAAAAATTAAAGAACAGTTTCTGCAGGAAGGATGTCGTGTGGGGCGAGACGGAAATCTTCAAAGACAGAGACTGTAAATCACCATCATCTCTGTGTAGGGTCACACAACATATTGGTATACCCGAAACAAATGAAACTCTTGAAGTTACTCTCACCAGAGATAAGAATGAACCAATCCCACTGGGGTATCGATCAACCAAGTATGTGTGTTGGTAAAATCAGGAGAGACTAGGCCCTACCCATAGTTTTAGAGAGGCTCGCTATAAGTCGAATGTATAATTTTGTCAATATCATTTCGCAAAGCAGTACTAGTTTGGGAGGGAAGAAAGTTGGGGTTAACGTAATTGGTCCTGCTGTAATTGTTTAGTTCATTTACTTTACTCTTGCTGGTGCTGTTAGTCTGGTTGACTTTTGGTCTTATTTTCACAGCCTCTCCATTTTCTCCTGTCCAAATGACATCAATCCTGCAATCCTACTGCACGCGTGAACTCCAGTAGGTAAATATTTTCAAACACAGGTCTATTAAACTCTATTCGAATCTCTAACAGAAGCCCAAGTTCCGTCTCGTTAGGAGAAAAAGATAAAAAAGAAAATTAAATGAGTTTCCTTATAATCATTAATATACATTGATTTCACACATGCAGTAATACTGCAGATTTGATAGCAAACAAAAAAAATTAATCAAAATCTGTACTGTTCCTGAGTTGGCTCAGTATACGTGAAGTAATGTACGGCCTAATCCCGTAATTCCACTTTATAAAATAAAAACCGACCAGTAATGTCCAACAAATGGCAAGAGTAATGAACATGACTGAGTAAGAGTATCACTACGTGGAAAACTGCTCTATTTTTATGGACTACCAAACCTGGTATTTCTGAACAATATATAGGAGCAAGTGATACAGGAGAGGGAGGGTACATTGAGATGTCTAGTACATACATACAGCAAGATAATTGATTTCACTGATTTGTGAATGTAAATTAACATTTTCCAATGACTAATATGAGTCCAAAAATGAGCCTGATACAGCGCAACGACTTATGTTACTGATATGTTAAATGAAAATACCACTTCCCAATGTCAAACGTCGTGAGCGAGTCTTTCATTACTCTCCAGAGATGTGTAGCATCTAACCTCGATAACGAGCAATTTCGCGTGTTCTCAAGTTGAAAACACACTTAACAATACGAGACTCGGGACACGAAATTCAACGCAGAACTATTTGAAATAATGCCAAGCGTGCTAAAACAAAATTCACAAATTGTGTGTTTCAACTACCTATCTGGACGCGAATCACAACGTAGTTTCAGGCACCCTCTACTTCAAGTATTCAATCATTTTTGTTTAGCAGACCGATATTTTTAAACTACATACTGGGAAAAAAAAAACGGCTCCGATGAGAGCGTCAAAGACTTTGAGAAAAATACTCGACCCCGGCTTTGGGCCAGATTTTCGGAAAGGAACCTCATCGAAATACTGCCCATATTGTTGAAATTTCCCGAAACGGTTGAGGGTGCATTGAAAAGTCTAGTACATACATACATGATACATCAAGATAATTGATTTCACTGATTTGTGAATGTAAATTGACATTTTTCAATGACCAACACGAGTCCCTTTGTCTGCGTGGACTTTGGTGCGCGCCGTCCGCCCGAGATGGCAGCACCGACCGTGGGCCACACAAACGCCGTCGCTCACCGAGAGCCAAAGATGTGCCGGGATGTTCCGACACATCCGGAACCGCGCCCGCGTGGGGGAAAAAAAAAAGCACGGACGTCGTCTGTGTTCACTTGAAGCGTTGGAGTTTGTCGAGCGTGATGTAGTGTATGTCCTTCCATCAGGACAACCCAGCTGATGGACTCACGTTCATGGTCGCCTCCTCGCCAGCATGGCAGCCCTGCTCGTCCTCCGAGGGGGAAAGGTGGGGGTTGGTAGCCGCGCCTGCCCCGGACACGGATCGACCACCAACTGCAAGTCGGCGCCTCACCTCGGGTCCCGGGGCTATTCCTGTCCCCGGAGAGCCGTCTGCTCGAAGGGCTGCCAAGAACACGGGCGGGAGAGCGAGAGAGAGAGAGAGAGAGAGAGAGAGCGAGAGAGAGCGAGAGAGAGAGAGAGAGAGAACAGGCGGCTGTGGACAAGCCGGGGAAGAGAATTCCTGGGTGGCGCGGCTCCCGACACAGGCCTATATTTATACCTGACTAGCGATGCACTACGCCAGGGGTGTCAAACAAACAAAAACAACCCCGTGTCGCTCTACGGTCACTTATTTCTTACCGGGACAACGAGGGAACACATTTAAAATAATTTTTTTCTGACGTTCAACATTCTTGGACTCACGTTGTACGTTGGAAAAAAAAAGTTGATTTGAATTTCGCACAGCAGTAACATTTGAAGTCATTGTACTGGCAGGACTCAATTTTTGGACTCATGTTAGGCATATTCACATAGCAGTATCAGACATTGTGCTGTAAGGATGTGCTAGACATTCCACCGCTGTCTCCCTCTCCTGTATTACTTGAAAAGTTTTTTTCCCCAACAATTTCAGCAAGCCCTGGTTCTTATTCTTGCCACGGCCTTGGGAACAACTGACGGATGCACTCTGTTAAAAATTTTTACCTTCAATTTACGAAGAACTCTGATAACAAATTACCCAGGGAACATCGTAAATTTACGGCACTGAGCTAACGTAGTTTCAACATAAATCAACAAGAATAATCTTATTATAACAAAACATAAAGATTCAGGTTGAATGGATAGCAAAAAAAAAAAAAAAAAAAAAAAAAAGTGCGTGGAGTCCCTCCGCGCGGAAGAGAAGTGAAACTTCGTAATGTGGAAATAAAAATAGGAAGGGGTAGAAATTGATTTTTAGTGAAATCATATTGTTTCTTTAAGACAAACTTTATTAACATTGCTTACAATTCACAATTGATCGCATCTTTTAATTATCATTTTCGAGTGGAGAAATAGCCAAATCTATAACATTTACAATGGGATTATGATAACTAAAGTAAGATACGAAATGTTTGAGTTCTATTTTTTCAATATTTCTTGCAAAAACTGTATCAATGGTAGTTTCCCCTTCGGTTTTCACGACGCTCACACTGTTTACTTCGCTGCATAGCAAGAATACCACGCGCATGTGCTTGGGATCTGCCGACTCACTCTCTTTCTGTCTCCTACTTTCTACCTTTGTGTATCTTTCTTTCTCTCTCCCTCTTGTGTTGGAATATTGGACGCTACTTGTTGTTAACGCTCGCGCTGGCCTGTAACAGGTATACTACGCGCATGCGTTCGAGTGCCACGCATTCACTCTCGCTCTGTCTCTTTCTATTCCCCCTCCCCAGGAGCGTTGAACGTTTTACTCGACCTTGTTAGAAGTCGCATTAGAAGTATAACTTCAAAAAAATATTTTTTCCTCCCACGCTTGTAATTACTTTGTTAATAACGAATTTCTCAACTGGAAGTCGTAATTAGGACTAGTTTCTACGAAGGTCTGAGATTACGAATAACTCTTCGTTTATTTTAGGTTAGTTCCTCGTTGAAAAGTCCGTAAATTTACTGTAATTTCTAACAGTGTGATTTTAGGATATCGTCAGCTAGGGAACGGAACAGTAAATTACTTCACAGATACTGAGAAACAGTAGAATAGTAACTTCTTTGTTTGTATCTGATCTGCATGTGCGGGATGAATGTAGACGAATAGTTGCATTCAATTTTAAAGTAATAATAGTCCATGTGGAAAAGTTTATACACTTTCTGTAGATCGAAAACCAGAATTTAAAATCATTGGATCCAACGCTAGATCAGTCCATATTTCTTATTTCGGTTTTACACTGTTTCCCGAAATCGTACTTAGCAAATACTGGGATATTTCCTTTACAATAGACCACTGCAGATTTTTTTTTTTCAACAGCTATGTTTGGTATCGTTGTGTGTTATCGTCCGTAATGACTTTGCTATCGACGAAGTGTGCAAGTCCAAGTAAAAGTTGTTTTATCGTGACGGCAACAGAGAAAGTGCAACCACGCGTAAAAAATAAATGTTAATATGTGCATAGAGAAAACCCCGACCGCAGTTGTTTGGATGTTAGCTAGACAGTGTTTTAATCAAGATATAATACCCTAAAAGTAATGAAACACTAGCAAAAACAAAGGTAAATTTCCGACAAATCTCAATTTCCTATCGTAAAATTCGTGTAGTGTTAATAATAGTACTCATTTATATTCTGAAATTTAAGATAAATCTTAGAGACCTTGCAAGCACGTAGGAATAATATGATGAACCTAAATCACCTTACCTCATCAACCCAAAACTCCTAAGTTCAGCTGTTAATGAATGAGTAATGAATTAGTATTCATGAACAGCTTCAAGGCTGGGTCTCACACACAATTTTCGTTTATTTATACACTGTAAGAAATTACAGTAAATTTGCGGACTTTCCAATAAAGAACTTGACTCAAATAAACGAATAGTTCTTCGTTATTTAAAATAACTGAATCTTCGTCCAAACTACGCTGTATTTCGGATTCCGAGTTTGTGTTTCGTTCTAAACCAAGATGAACCACACACGTGGATACAAGGAGATTGTTCTTGCTGTACACTTAACCAGTTTTCGAACGTTGTGTTACTATACCAAGGATATTCTTTTGGATTCGTGTCCAAAGTAAGTTTAACTCAGTGACCGTAAATTTACGAAGATAGCCGTAAATTAACGAAGGTCACACTGGATAATTTGTAACCAAGCGTTCTACGTGAATTGAAGGTGAAAAATTTTAAAAGTTGAAAGGTGTTTCATCGTTATCGGCGTGAATCGGCGTGGCTTAGCTGTCCCCTTCCCCCCCCCCCTTCTTTCATTCTCCGTTTCCCCTCCTTCCTTTTTAGTGCATTCATATCTAGTTTTAGTCTAGAATTAAGAGTGAGGGGAGTTAGTCATGGCGAAAACGTCTGCCATGGCTGGCCAATCCCCTCCTAGCACATGATGCACGTGACCTTTTCTGCATGGTTAAAAACCCGCATGTTTAGAGCGTATAGGGCTTGCCCTGAGACGCACTTAGAGTCTTCCCTACCTAGACCCCTCCCTTACACACTTAGTTTTAACTTAGGTTAGGAAAAAAAAAAAACATCCCTTCCCTTCGCTTGCTCTAGTCCCCTTCCTGCGTTTCGGCGTATGCCCCTGCGACTAGTATTTAAGCTCTGGCGACCCTTGTCTCTTCCTTCATTTAGCCAAACTTTAGTTAGTTTTTGGTACGTTATGTAGGAGTTTAGTTATTTTTTGTGCGAATTACGGACGACGAGCGGACTGTGTAAGGAAAATGTTCTTTGATTCGTAGCAGCTGTTGCTTGGTGCTGAAGGTGGCTCAGCGTTATGTAAGTTAACTTTGATATAATTTCCCAGTTTATCAAAATTTTGTTTCGGCCGCCACCTTATAAATTCTCTTTCGGTGTAGTCGTTTCTTTTGTGGCATTTCAAGTCTTGACGTATTATTTTTGCCTTGTCCTTTGTCCTGTCCCACCGCTCGTGTTCGTGTTCGCTGGTTTTTATTGATTTTATATTCTATATGAAACTTGCATTATACATTTGTAATTGTTTGTCAGGCCGATGCTACCTAATGTCCTTATGGTTGGACGTGTCTTCGTAGCGGTAATCGCTTTATTTCAAGTCACGCGTATCAAATTTCGCAGGTAGCCATTCAACCGGCCGTTTACCTTGTTCAGGTCGCGGGAGGCTTACTTATATGTAATATGTTTTGTGTAGAGCTTCTACTTCTTGCGTAACGGTTGTTAGTTCATGTGCACTGTTAGCCTGCGTATTATAAATATTACAGATTTTCATGATTTAAGGTAATTCTCTTAATTATTGTACCTGTTATACAGACTGTAGCTGTATTTATATTTGCACCTGCAATTATATTGGCGTCAATAATAAATGTTGATATGGTTGTTCCATTGAGGAAAACTATGATGGCATACTTCATCAACACACTGAAACTAGACATCTCTAATTGAGCTTAGAGCAACCCCCACAACCCCCCCCCCCCCCCCAAGGTATACTCTCTTCGTCGGCAGATACGGAGGTTACTGGTTATCGAACCCAGCACGCTTCAAAGTGTAAAATTTTTTGTCCTTACCATCAATTAAGTGCTATTCTTGTAAATGTATTACGACAGTGTTATTTAGCAGTTGGTGATGCAAATGTCGTCACCGGATAATCACTAAATGTTATTTCTGAGATATAAACTGTCTTGTAAGGGATTATAATAATTAACACTTGCATGATGCCATTTCACCACTGCTAAAACCACAATTAATAAATATTTGGGGAAGAAACTTAACATTCATGAGAACTGTCGTGATAAGTTTACAAGGCTAGACCCGTAAAAAAAGAGAACTGATAAGAATAAATTACATGTCGTGTGAGACATACGATTCGCCTTATGTAAAACTAAGTGTCTAAATAGATGTAGCTACTCAATTCGAATCATTTTACATCATTTACACATAAACAAAATGTTTGACAGGATATATAACTCTCACAAAAACTAGCGTGAGTGCTCCTGTCTACGTTCGTTACTTAAAATATTTATACTATTTTATATAAAAAAAAGAAAACCTATATAATCTTTTCAATGCACAGTTTTCATTTCCCCCCCCCCCCTCCGGTTGTTTTCTCTCTTTAATAACGTCTTCGTCAAACAATGGTAAATCTGGGCTACATAACATCTTCACATACCTAGGTACAAGTACCATGAAAATGTTCGGTAGCCTACACTACAACTCACGTAGTTTCGGTTCCCTACCAAGTTCGTGCAACTTCGGATTTCTCTCAAAAATTGAAATTAAAAAAATCGAAGGGTTAGGTTAGGTTAGCCACAACATGTTTGTTTTCATTGGAAACTTCTGATTTAGCGGCTGAAGTGGCGTTAGTACCAAAACGCAAAACTTCGGAAATCTTCGGAAATTCTTGCAGGGAACCGAAACTACGGCTTCCCGATAATTTTACGTTCGACAAACTTATTCCCAGAATTCCAAGCGAGGCACGCGTCGTTGCCATGGCGACGCGACGCGCCCCTGCGCAGGCGTAGACCAATGGCGTGGCTCGTCGTCACAGACCACAGCTGTTCCGGCGCGCAAGCGTACCAACAGTTACACATCCGCCGATAAATCGTTCTATCCCAAGCAACCAACAGAACCAACGGACGTATTTTCAACTGCGATTGGTTTGTTGCTTTTAGGCCAGGCATATAAACTACGCAGGTACCTACTTAAAAAACGCAACAAAAAAAATCAATACTCAAAAATGGTTAAATAACGTCGTTTTCAAATCCCCGTTTATAAATTACGTAAGACACAAAAAAGCAACGATGAATTTTAAACTTCTTGCGTTTCGGCACGCGTTCCCGCCTTTTGTATTTGAACTGAATTGCTCCTAAAAATTAAAAAAAAAAAAAAAAAAAAAAAAAAAAAATGCAGATGTAATGTGTGTGGTAAGCTATGACTTTATTTCTATCGCAAGCATAACTTTTTAACTTGTATATCACTTGCTAAGTGATAGAAAATTACCCTTTCGAATCAAATTATTAAGTATTTCACATGTTCGTGAAAAATGTTACGACTGAGAAACGTTTTTCTCCTGTTTAACAGTTTCATGTTTTAGAGTTGGTAATGTCTTTCAACTTGAGTGTTTTATAAACAAACGTAGTTTTCTTACGTTTTTTTTTGCGTGTTACGTCCTAGCGCTGTCGCGTGTTTGCCAGTAAATAAACCCAGCCTTAAAATGGAATAATATTAGTTTATTATGCTAGTTTGTTTACCTGACAGATTAACTGATACAGCCTCTCGAACACGATATCTCTACAAAGCAGGAGGCATTCATTTACAGTAGATTACTTGAAACCGTTAGCCACTAGATCAAGCCCTTTACGCATCACAATATGATTAAATTCTAGAAAGTAAAAGATTTTTTTTCCTAGATTTCAAGAAAGTCGTTTACAATGGCGTTTTCAGTCATTTGTTTAATGAATAAGGAGGGGGAAGAAGGAATTTAGACATAATCGGGGTATCCCTGTAGCTTATAAATATAGCTTACAAAAACATTAAGGTACGTCTTGAAATGTGCGACGTATGCCCTGCTCAAACAATTTCCAATTGGATTAATTCAGGGGCAGGTGAGAGATAGTCCTAATGTTGTCCTATCGTTTGTAACAGTTGACGAACGTTTTGGAATCGAAAGCCGACCAATTAGCAATGATGGAATAACGAAAATTTTCAGACTTTTTTTGGTACTGTACCATAGTTATGTGAGATATACCATAACTACGTGGATGTATACCGTAATTACATGGGACGTACTGTAAATACGTGGAGTGTACCATAGTTATGTGACACAGCCCATAGCTACGTGACATGTGCCATAGTGTTTGGTCCGGCGTACCGTAATGTTGGGACCGGAGTACCGTAATGTTGGGACCCGAGTACCGTAATGTTGGGACGTCGCACCGTAATATTGGGACCAGCGTACCATAACGTTGGGACGTCGTACCGTAATTTTGGGGGCGACGTACCGTAATTTTGGGGGCGACGTACCGTAATTTCGTTTCGTCCGGCTGGCAACACTGGTGACGCCAGCAGCGCCACACGACGACGCGAGGCAGTCTCGCGCGCGGAGGCGTGGTCCTATCTGCCTGTGCTCGCCGGCCCGGGTATTGATCAACACCTCTCTCCCGCATGCCACGCATACCTGCAGTGGTCCGAGCGCATTGAGTGAGTGCTTCGCTTGAATTTTTGGTTTTGTCGGCTCGCGCCGGGAGAGCTTTCCTTTTTTACCCTACTTTTTCTTTCTGCCGCGTCTCCAGGTCCAGGGGAAAAGGGAAATTATGTCCCGGCTTTTCGGTCGACGTCGACGCAGCCGCCATCTTCACAGGGGAACAGTTTTTGCGCCCCCACTGAAGATGGCGACTCTGACAAACGTCGAACCAAGAGTCTTTCAAACATAACACCCTCACTGGCCAAGTTAGTTCTGAACATGGCCGCGAAAAGCGTGCCGCAGACGCCGACTTGGCGTTATTCACTGGGGAATATAATTTGACCAGTTTTGATTTTATAGAAATTTGATTAAGTTATTCTTGTAAGTTGTCGGGGAAGGGCAAAAAAAAGAATCACCTGGGCGTTGGAGGGAGGCCGTAAGGTAGTAGACCCTAAAAAGTTTTACTTCTTTTTTTCTCTCGTGTTATTGTACATGATTTTAAATAAATTCATGTTATGTCCGTATTTAATTGTTTATAAAATGATTTTTATTATGGTTTTCATGAACTTAAAGGCAAATATTTATGTCGGTCTTAGCATGTACAGAAAACGTTAAATCTTGTACTATACAGCTCAGAGTAAACCATTCGTGCGTATCTTTCGTCTTCAAATACTTTTTTTTAAATGTAATATTCATTAATCAAGAATAATTAGGTTTTCCCAAAACTCTGAAACACTCAGATTTTTATGTTTCTTATTTATTTATGAATAATATTCTAATAAAAAAGAGTTTCAAGACTAAGGCTACATATACGAACGGTTAATCCCAAACTATAAACCACATAATTTAATGCTATCAATATATGTATGCTAGGACTGAAATACAAATTTGCCATTAAGTTCATAAAAAAACTAATTAGGATTTGTTTTGTAGAAAAGCCTTCTATAAAAAACTATGTTATATAAATAAAGTTATTTAAAATCACTTTCAGAAAAACGAAATATTATAAGCAAAATATTTTATGGTGTAACCCCCTAAAAATGCTTGTACGTACCTCTATAGACGACGTATGTGTGATATGCAACGTTCATTCTAGCTAATGCGAACATTAGTAATCGATTTCTGGAAGTTTAGTTTAATTTGGTTTAGTTTGGTTTGGTTGGTTTTTTTTTTTTTTTACATAAAACGATCATATACCGAGGCAGTAGATTGTAGTATTGTAGATTGTAGAGAGTGTAGTATTGTAGATTGTAAACACTGTAGAGATTGTAGTAGGACTCCGAACCGCTAGGCTAACGACCCGGTGTGTTTTCTGCAAGTAATCTTAGTTCCGTTTCCAACCACGCTAAAGTTTTCCTTTAGGAGCCTTTATAAAAAGTTCAAGGTCAATGGTTAAAGTTGGTTTCAGCGCGAAATGTACAAAATTACGCCCTTAACAGGACAGTCCTCAAAGCCGAAATTACAATTTTTTCTGTGAAGTAAAAAATATTTAATTCAGCGATAACTATTACGTAGATTTCGAAGAAACACTACCTATTGTAGACGTTACCATGGTGCGACTTCCGGAAGATTTTTATATAGTTTTTCGTTTCATGTTCCCTAGACCCCAAAAATATTGTGCACTAAAACACACACACATATATCACAATTTTATGGACAAGATAACTGTCCTAATTGTTCACAAATCACTTCCAAACTGATACATAAAAATCTAGTAGTAGAAAATCTCGGTCGCACTCGTTAGATCGTATTGTAACTCGTAGGAGTAATACCAAAATATTGTATCTGAAAAAGTTTTTGATACGACCAGCCATAACTGCAAAGGGTAGTAAAAACAAGGTTATAGGACAAAAAAAAATCATAACTCCCTTAGTAAGAACACCATCAAATCCGTTCAAATTGATTGCAAACCTTACAAATATTACCTATAAGTTAACATTTGTCTGAAACAATTTCTGACATAGCCAACCACTGCAAAATGGTGGTTAAAATGGGGTTGAAATACGAAAATAAATAAATCCGTTCAAATTGTTTGCAAATCTTATAATTTTTATCTAAAACTATTGTCTGAAACAATTTTTGATAATACAAACAATTATTGCAAGGGGTTTAAAAAACCTGAGGCTGGAATAAGAAAATAAATTAAAAACTTTATTATCACGTACGCTATCGAATGCATTCTTATTTTTGTTTAACTTTCTAAATAGCGCCTAACACACACACACACACACACACATATATATATATATCCTACCATTTCTGCAAGGGGTGTAAATAACAAGGTTTTAAAGTATACTTTCAAATCCTTTATAATTTATAATTTATTGTATGAATCCTAAACATATAACACTTCGGCTGGAACAATTTTTGATGAAACGAATTATTACTGTAAAAACAGGGGTTAAAATTTAAAAAAAATTAATTTTCTTAATATCAAATCCATTAGAATTTATTTTAAACAATCTTACTATTATCTTAAACCTTGGTAGAAAGCAAATTTTCATATGACTACGTTATTAGTGCAAGGGAGGAAAAATATTTTTTCAAGGTCAAAAAATTGAATAATTACTTTAGCATAATATGTAATTAGTTTTAAGCTATTCAGTGCTGGATGTGAATTAAAAACATTCATAATATTTTTGCTGCACGGAAAATGAGAAAATGTTTAATTGATCAATTTTTTAAATATTGGAGAACATAAATATTTTACGTACATTAAGTACTTTTAAATGTTCCAGAATTTTATAGAAGTTACCAAAATATTTCCTGAAGAAATAGGTACTTTGAAATCTACCTATGTCTGTAGGCTGTGCCGAAAGGGATATATATATTTTTTTAATGTTTTCATTTATAAAGTACGGCCTTAAAAGCTATGGTTTTACTCTTAAATAGCTCAATTCCAGTTAACTGAAAATAGTGCGCAAATGTCGGTGTTTTAGTCATTAAGAGTAATTAGCGTCATTGTTATTAAAAATTAGTCGATTGTACAAAAAAAAAATTTTTTTTTCAATAGTCATTTTCATTACTAGCAGGAATTTGTTTCTGGAGAGTAATTGAAAAAAAAAATTGTAATCAAAAAATTTGTTTCCACAACAAGGGGTTTCGAAATTCGCATTATCTTTATCTTAATGCATCACTGCATTTGTGGTTAGTGACTCCAGACGTTGTAACAGCTTACCTTGAATCACCCATAATAACATACTACCTTCACCGAGATATTGCATATTTTTTTCATAACTTCAGGTGGGAATTACCTCCACCCCTTCCTCCTTAAACATTAATGGGTCCGCCACTCATCAGTAGGATCGACAAATATAATTTCCCTTTTTTTTATAGACAGAGATATTATAATACCTAATATTCTTAAAGCGTTAATTTCCACACAGCTGGAAAAATATAGATATATATACTGAGAAATACAATTACAGTTCATTCAACTATTAATTGATTCATTTTAGATAGGGTTGAGTATTGCCAGACAACCAACGCAACCAATGTAAACTCAGTGAACAAAAATAAATGTTTCAAGGCGAGGTCAACCACCTCTCGCACGGAAACGTAACAAATAACAACCAACCAGATTGCATTTGAAGATTACTAAATATCAATTCAATTAAAATATATATTTACGATTTGAGATCATAGATCACACACACACACACACACCTATATACATATATACATATATACACATATATTTAATAAAAATAAACCACAAAGTAAAAATACAACACTAGATATGCTTGTAGTTGAAAAAAAATTTAAACCTTATTTAGAACATAAACAATCGTGACTACTCTCGGAACCACGTTTCTCGGCTTCTATTGGTCGCACGGACAGGGTTTTTTAGTGGTCTAGTAAATTTACGCTCAGATCTAGTACTTTTTCTTTAATATAGTAATATTACAGTAACTCCAATATGTTTTATTATTAAGCGTAATTATTTTTAAATACTATGGAATGTATGTGTGTGTGGTGAGATGTTTAAGTTCAAGCATTGCAATGTCATAATAACTTCCTAAATTGTTAAAACCGTAACAAATTATTATTTAGTACTTTTTTTTTCAAATCTAGTACTTTTTTCTCGCCTAAGTTGGTAATAAATATTTTTTTCCTTGTGGACACCCTGCGCACGGAGCGACGTAAACGGAAGAGCTCAGCATCGCCGAGCTGATGCGTAAGGGTCCGTCTCCGTCTGCGCGCTGTTTGTAGAAACTCGTGTTCCTGTGAGAGCCGTCTCCGTTTACGTGATCCGTCTCCGTATTCCGTGTCGTTGCGGAACGGGCCTTGGACTTTAAGCCATCATTGGTTTTGCAGCAGTTGCAAAGAGAGAGAGAGAGAGAGAGAGAGAGAGAGAGAGAGAGAGCAAGGAAGAGTGAACTCCGCCGGCGCTACCGGCAGGCATGCTTTATCGCAGCGTTTCCGGAGCTGCTGACAAATATAACCTGCGGGCGCTATTAACGCGTGCGACATGCGTCCCGAATACGTTGAGGCGGTTAGCATGCACGGCGGAAAAAAAGAAAAGTCTCTCACTTGTCAGACTGCGTTTTAAAAACTAGTTTTAAAAACGATCTGATGATTTACATCGTCACACCTTAGCGAATATCAAGTGGAGTAAGATGGTGATTATTATAACTGGCATACTCCAGAAGACAAACGATAAATTCAAAAGGTCGTTCAGTATGGTCGTTGTAACTCATCAATAGAGACCTGCAAAATTCGCGGTTTCGATGGCCTTCAGGATGGACTGCGCATACCCCTGTACTTGTACACTCGGGAAAATAACGCAAGTTCATTGGCTGCCAACTTGTAAGTCGTCTCAGCTGGTTTGTCTGTAATTCGATCCTTCTTTGGTTGAGGGTTTATAACTGGTTGAGATTCGTCTAGATGAACAGTAGGCCAATAGCAAAATTATCTAAGAGGTATATGTGTTTTAATTCTAGCCTATCACCGAATAAATCCGCGAATTTTGCAGGTCTCTACTCATCAATCATATTGGTTGAATTGATATACGTCTGGTAGTAGTGGTGGAAGTCAGTCTGATGTGTGGAGGAAGATCGTGTCGCAAATTTTTGTCAGTGAATGCATCAGGAATCGTACCGGAAACTTTAGAAACCAATAGCACGTTATTTTATTGATTATCATTCCGTAGAATTTAAATAACATTTTCAATCTTTATTTATGATTAACAACCAAAATATTTTATGCACTAGTCGGGTTTTAACTAGATATCCTGTACTCAGTGATATAGGTAATGACTTGATGTAAGTTTTTGGACATACGCGATTGCTAAGAACTTTTTCTGTTGAAGAAAAACTAATAAATAAAATAAATAAATAAAAATAAAAATACTCAAAAAAAATATACAAAAAACACACAAAATTAAGCAAACAATTGCTGTTGTCAACAAGGATATGAACACCACAAAATATTCCGAAACAGGAATATGGTCAGCAAACAAAGAAAAAACAAAGAAAAATGTACTAAGAGAACGAAAAAATCCCCACAAATGATGACAACACAAAAATTTTGAAACCCAAAATAATTCAGCACAACAGTTGAAGCGAGACAAAAAACATGACAAAACGAAAAAACAAACAAATACAATAGTTTTACCTAAACAGAAACAAGCGACGTTTCGGGAACTGCTATCTGCTCCCGTCCTCAGGCAGAGACGCACATGGCACGGAAACACAGGTGCGACTCCGTTTCCGTGCCATGTGCGTCTCTGCCTGAGGACGGGAGCAGATAGCAGTTCCCGAAACGTCGCTTGTTTCTGTTTAGGTAAAACTATTGTATTTGTTTGTTTTTTCGTTTTGTCATGTTTTTTGTCTCGCTTCAACTGTTGTGCTGAATTATTTTGGGTTTCAAAATTTTTGTGTTGTCATCATTTGTGGGGATTTTTTCGTTCTCTTAGTACATTTTTCTTTGTTTTTTCTTTGTTTGCTGACCATATTCCTGTTTCGGAATATTTTGTGGTGTTCATATCCTTGTTGACAACAGCAATTGTTTGCTTAATTTTGTGTGTTTTTTGTATATTTTTTTGAGTATTTTTATTTTTATTTATTTATTTTATTTATTAGTTTTTCTTCAACAGAAAAAGTTCTTAGCAATGGCGTATGTCCAAAAACTTACATCAAGTCATGCACTCCCATTGCACAAATCTTTTAAAGATAAAGATATAGGTAATGTTTTATTTATAATTTCTTAAAATTTTATTAATCACAACTTTGAAGTTCAAATACAGTTTTCACACGAGATTACACCATGCTTCTCATTCAGGGCCGTGTGTTTTGAGACTTTTAAAAAAAACCGAACATGTAAAAAAAATTGGTAACAACTCGCTCCAGTAGAGTATATTGGTCGGTCCAGCTACTGGGTTCTGGGTGTGGAGCGTGGAGCGGGTCAGTGACCGACCGCCCTGAATGACCTTGACCTTTGACCTTGACCTCAAAGGGCCATATTGGATCCGCCATCATGAAATCAAGACCCCGCTCACTTTTGTTGCATATTTCGTTACGCCCGACAATTTGGATGTGTACATATGTCGTCATCGTTGCACTTTTCGTTACGTCCGCCTTCTTGGATTATAGAACGTCGCAATTTTCGTTACGGCCACCATCTCGCATTCTAACATCATATCCGCCGATCTTTGATTAGCGCCATCCGCCACAAATGGCAGCAGCGTGGTCACACACTTCCGTTCCATTCACGTAATCATTCCCACCAAATGCCATATACCGAGAACTGAGAATGTACACACACACAAAAAAAATTCACTCAGGGTAGCATTTGAACGAATCATGTGAGACTCGGAAAGAAGGCGAAATGCGGCAGCTGCCAATATACGTATGACGTCGACTTGGTTACGCACACGTTTGTGAAATTCTATCCTGGCGTCGTAATTATGTAGCTAATTTTGTAGGTCAGCATTGATAGCAAGTTAAATGGGTCATCCTGCCCAATCACTGCCGTGTGGTGTTGCTGGAGCACGGAAAAGGGGGGGGGGGAGGAATTTTTCGAAGAAAACAAACCTGATCGCCTATTGGACTGCAACAAGGTACAAACGCACCAGCGGTTTCTTCCTCGTGATTGGCGGCCGTCTGCGAGAGAAGTAGTTGCCTTATTTGGCTGAGCCACTCAGGACGCGTTTGGTTCCGCACTGAATTACTGTGATTGGTGTTTTTAACAATCGTCATGTACCTGAAATAAACTCACCCGATCACGAAACACAGACGATGCTACATTGTTTTAACTTTCAGCTACTCTCGGAATCTTTTCGCGAAATATGCATGGCCCTAGCCAAGAGTCGTCTAGAAAAACAGTGAGCCAGCGGCAAAAAAAAAAAATTAAATAATAAAAAAAAGGTTTAGTTAAAGTACTAAATTTAAAAGCTACTTTAGAAAAACCCGCCTTAACCTATTTAATATAATAGTAGATTCATAGGCCAATCGAGTGTAAGATAGATGCGGCGCAAGCGTACAATGAGCGTAACGGGACAATGAGCGTAACGGGACAATGAGTCATCCTTTTTCGTGCGTGCAGCCGGCGTTCATCGATTTATTAGACGTCACGTCAAAAAAAAAACAGCTTGCAGGTAGGCTATGTGCGTTTGAATTTCAGACTATCGCGTTGATGAATCCGCGTATTTTTTTCCCGGTTTATATGCATGCCCCTAATCATTGTGATTATTTCTCCTGGCGTTCGCCCCCGTCATGTTGCACCGTCGCGGTCGCCAGCCCGCACACAGCAGCACAGGCAGGGATAACTTTACTTCGATATCGATCCGTGCCTTCGCGTTCACCTGCGACATGATTCAGCAATCAAATCCACGCACCTACATACACGCGTAAATTAGCAGTGTCCCCCGCCAAAAGGGGGAATGGGGGACATAAGTAGGGACCGGAAAAATTCGTGAATTCCATGACCTACAGAATAGACTCCAAGATCCTCTATGCACTCGGACATATTACATCTGCTCATTGGCTACTGACTCGTGACAACTATTAACTAGAATGCTTTTGAATTCGATACTTCTTTCGTTGAGGATTATTCATTGGCTCAGAGTCCTTCAGACAACCTGTGGTCCAATCACTGAAGCAGCAAAAGGTTAAACACATTTGGATTCTAGCATAACGCGAAATGAAACCGCGAATTTTTCCGGTCTCTAGACATAAGTGGTATTTGTCACCCTCCTCCCTGAAGCTATGAAACAAAATGTGCGATATCTTCGTAAAGGCAATACGTTATTTGGCATAAGTTTTTTTTTAATAGGTAGGAGTGGATCGACTAACTTCAGCTGCAGGTTCATTAAAAAAAAAAAAAAAAAGCGCAGTTCGGTTTTGCGCCGTAGAATTTTGCGTGAAAACGTAGGGATAAAATCGTAAAAAGTGTTTTGTATTTAATTATTTGGTATAGGGAAATTATATCTTTTAGACTGAGGTCGCAGATTAAAAAAAGTATATGCTAGCATGTGAGTGATTATTATTATGCTATTGTGCAAGTACGTAAGTATACAAGTGTAAAGTATGCAAGTGTTATTTATGCAAGCATACAAGATTGCATGTGTACAAATGTACAAATGTGCAATTATTCGAGTGAGAAAGTATGCAAGTGTGATAATATGCTGCTTCATTTCTACCTCTCCCCTGCCGACTCTTTCTCTACCGGTTCCCCCACCACATACCTAATTATTACCCTCCTCTCCCGGTTATCCCACCATATACCTAATTATTACCCACCTATCCCAGTTCCCCCACCACATACCTAACCATTAAAATGCTCCACCGGTTCCCCCACCGCACATTATCCTCCTCTCCTGGTTCCCCACCGCGTTCATAACTATAACCCTCCTCCTATTACGGTTCCCCGACCATACCTAACTATTACACCACGTACCTACATATTAAACTCCTCTTCTCCCAATCCCCCCACCACGTTCCTAAATATTAAACTCCTCCTCCCCCAATTCCCGCAACCCCGTTCCTAAATATTAGGCTGGCTTGCACAGTCGTGCGTGACTTGAGGCAAAGTAAAGTATTTCTCCATTTGATTAACCTGGAAAGTTTTTGATTGGATTTTACTTACTTGACTCTGCAAACGGCCCTTAAAATCCTCCTCTCCCGCTACCCCCAACACATACCTAACAAATAGTCTCCTCTGCCGGTTCCCCTACCATCCACGTACATGCGATCGGAATGTTTCTTGCCGCTGTAAAGTAGTAGCATGGATACTGCGAGACGGCGAGGCTAAGAGGAGTGTCCGTGTGTCCCGCAGCCCGCGATGATGGTGGACGCGGTCCCGCCGGGCGCCGCCAAGGGGGCGGGCGTGAGCAGCCTCGTGGGGCGCACCCGCGGGCTCATCAGGCTGCGGCTGCGCTCCGTGCTGGACGGCAGCAGCGACCTGCTGACGGGCATCTCGTCGCGGCTCGAGTCGGCGCTCAGCCTGAGCACCGAGTCGCTCAGCGAGACGACGGGGTCGGCCGGCGAGCATCAGCGAGGGGCGCGCCGGCCGGAGGTGTTCACGAGGAAGCTGCGCTTCCCGCACTTCGGGTCGGGCCTGTCCTTCGAGGACTACTCGGCCATCGCCCGCCACCGCCACGAGAAGAAGAGCAAGGTGCCCGCTCCTTCCTCCCGCAACCTCCCGCAACCTCCCGTATCCTTCCGCAACCTCCAGAAACCTCCCGCAACCTCCCGTATCCTCCCGCAACCTCCCGTAACCTCCCGCAACCTCCCGTATCCTCCCGCAACCTCCCGTATCCTCCCGCAACCTCCCGCAACCTTCTGCAACCTCCCTTAACCTCCCGTAACCTCACGAAACCTCCCGTAACCTCCTGTAACCTCCCGCAACCTTCTGCAACCTCCCGTAACCTCCCGCAACCTTCCGTAGCCTCCCGCGGCCACGCTGCCCACAGTGGCGGCCACACTGGCATTTGTTCTTGTCATACAATATTCATGTGGAAACAGACGGGAGGCCTTCTTTTCACAGACGAGATAGCCAAACGCCCGATCGTGCATCTCCGGTTCTTTTTTTGGTTCATTGTAAATAAATATGGCGGTGTTGATAAAATGATACAAATGGTCAATATTAGGTTAGGTTAGCTACATTATAAATACTTTAAAACATTGCGGACGGTTGATTTGGTTAGGATAGCTACATTAAAGATACGGAAAAAAAAAAAGCATGAACTTCGGGGAACTTCAGGATTTGGCTCTCTCGTCTGTGAAAAAAAGGCTTCCCATCACAGACACGGACATGAAAAAAAAAACCGCATCAATACAAAATAGTGTTCGCGATAGTATTGGGTTCGGATTCTTACCCGAGAATTTATGCTTAGCTGTCGCAGTACCTCCGATAGTCTGCCCTGGGCGCACATACTGTGCTTCAAGGAAAAAAAAAAAAGGGGATTTAAAAACTATACTCGCGATATCCGAGTGGGGTCTGTTTACGAAAAAGCATTTAAGGGTTCCTTGAGGGCCGATAAGCAGTTGTTTCCCGGATTAAGTTTTTAAACTGTATTTTATTTTTTAGCCACAAAACAACATTCTCATCTTGGTAATCGTTCCCAGATGATGGCTACTGCATTGTCGACCGAAACGTCAGTGAATTATTCGCCAAGGACGCGGCTACAATCCAGAAGCCAAGCTGCTTCAAATGAGTCAACAGTCGATAGTCGACGTAGCTGCTCCGGCTACGGATTCTAGCGGCGGGTTTCCGAGGTCAGATGTCACACGTCGCTGGCGTAGACCGAAAGACTCGTTCACATGTATTTTTTTTTCCTGTACGCCTTTTTTTGTTGTTGTAAAAAAACTACCTTGCGACTTTCACTTGATTCCTAACACGAAGGAACCAAATGGTGTCATTCGCTTCAGAAATTTCCCAGAGATCTCTTCAGACAGAAGACCGCTCCACTCGAACTGTATACATAACTAGGCGCTGCTAAAGGTATCACACGACTGGCCAACTGGCTGCACACAATGCTGGTTGACTACATTGAAGAACAGTAAAACTTCGTAACATGTATGTATAATTTTTGCACCAGATGTAAATACAAAGTAGCCACTAATAAAGCTCCAGCCCTCGTGTGTGTGTGTATATATATATGATTTAACTTGTAGTAAAATATTGTGTCATGAACAGAAGTATGTCGTGCCACAAGTCCTGTTGATGTGGAACGCCAGAGACAAAAAAACGGGGGGTTGTCTGTAAAGTCGGTTTACGGACGATAATTTTACGTGATAACGTCATAAAAAACATTGATGAAAAAATTGCATACTTTTTTTAATTTTCAAATATTATTTACAGTTTTTTTGCACATTTAATTCAAATAATTTTGTTTGAATATAATCACGAACAATAAATTAGTTAAAAAGCCCGCCTTAAACCTGTTTTGATATTATAGAAGATTTTCTCGCACGGTGGTTGGCCGGTTCTTGCACGCTCGGCTCAGGCGGAACGTGACAATGATTCATGCTATTTCGTGCGTGCAGCCGGCGTTTGTCGATTTATAAGACGTTATCACGTCAAAAAAAAAAAGAAGATATATATTTGTCGGGGGACGCACCACAACGCCGAACGTACAATAACGCCGAAAACCATAACGCCAAAATGCCAAATGGACTACAACGCCGACAGCTAGAAAAATGCTGTGTACCACAAACGCCGAAATACATTAACCCCCCGAAAAAAATGTCATTGCAGGACTGCCACAAACGTTAGGTTAGGTAAGGTTAGCACACAAATTCATTAAGTTGTTTTTCATTTTGCTCCTGTGGCCACCACCGCCGCTCCCCCCCTCCCCTCCCCCTTTCTCCTTCCACGCAGCAAACATTTTTCGGCGTTACTGTATTTCGGCGTTGTGGTACACGGCAGTTTTCTAGCTGTCGGCGGTTGCGGTCAATTTGGCATTCTTCGTTATTGTACGTTCGGCGATGTGGTAACGACCCTATTTGTCGGCCCAGCCTTTGTGACTCGCTGCGGGGGCTGAGGTCGCGTGTCGCCGCAGGAGGACCCGGGGAGCGGCGCCGGCGGCGGCAGGAGGCTGTCGGCGCCCGACGACAGGTCGCGCGCGTCCGGCGACGCCGACGCCGACGCCGCGACGCCGTGCGCCGAGTACGGCCAGCACGCGGAGCTTAGGGCGACGGGACCCGACCCCTACGACAAGCTCCACTACAGCACAGGTGACTGTGGCCCCCACTGGGTCCGGCCCCGTTCATTCTTACATGTTCAACCATTCTCGTTTTTTTTACAAACTTGAAAAAACATGGAATAGCTTAGTTTGGACATATAAAATAGTAACCATAATCATATCCAGTATATTCATGTTAAATAACATTCTAAAAATAGTTAAGAAATAACCAGTTTTGTTAAGTAACGAATTACAAGTAATCGGATTACTTGTAACGATTACTTTTCAAGTAATTTATACTTGTAACGAATTGCATTTAAAAAAAATGTAATTCGTACTTGTAATCGGGATACATAACATTAATTGTAATCGATACATTAAGGTAATCGATACTTTATATTTACTTACCGTTACTTTTATTCTCGGAACGTATAATGAATACAATTAATAACAAGAATATCATACACTTTTGTATTAGTACAGTTTATAATTTTACGCTTGTAGTGCTACGATCGTATGCACAACATCTATGATCAAAAATGAAGATCCATAGTGACTTGCAGTGTCTCCAGCATTACCCTATCCTAAAATCTGCATTTTTAAAATTTAACACATCGCTACCGTCTTTTTAGTGTTGGTAAAGATGTTTTTGCCATCAAGAGAGGGAATCTATCTGATGAGAACTTTAAAATGCAATTGTTTCGTAAGGTCAATTCCAAAATTTAAAGAGTGTTACTTTTATTACAGGTAGCTACTTGTATGAAGTCTTTTGATGTTATTCAAGCAAGTTTGTACTGAAATATTATTCATTTAATTAAAGATAATAAATTTAATTATTACATGAAATAATTTTTTTAACAAAACATATATGTATGTATGTTTATTAATGTAACAAAGTGTAAAAAATTGAATCGTGGTCAGTTTTAAAATGGCAGCGGAAAGTAATTGTAATATTACTGATTACTTCTATATAAAGTAATTTTTACTTGTAATTAGTTACATTATAACCACAGTAATTGTAATTGAGCCCAATTACTTTTACCGAGTACTTTTAACAACACTGGAAATAACCATGCAATTATAATGTAGCATGTGACTAAAATTGGTTGGAGGGGGGGGGGGGGGGGTGCAATCTCCGATCCTGGGTCCGAGGCCCGTAATCGAATGTGGGGGCCATGCAGGTGAACTTACCTTCGGGCCTTCCAGTTCTTGCCAATGGGCGCCCACGTGGTAGTTTCTAGGGAACCCCCAAGATCCAAGGACGGATCCCGAATGATGGCCCCCAAAAAGGAAAAAGGGGGGAAATTAAATTTTCCAATACAACTTCAGTACAATTAAAATTTAAATTATTTGGTAAATTTTATTTTGTGGTTCAAAAAGTCACACTATCTATAGCAATGTAGTAAAATAATACTTAAGTAAGTTTGGTAAACCATGATAATATGAAAATAATTCACGATTCGGGTGTGGGGGAAAGATGCCACTATGCTTCTCCCACCCCCTTCCGGATCCACCAGAGACTAGATCTGGGAAAAGACAAATTACACTTTTACATTTTATTGTTGTATCACTTCTACATTAATACCGACTTTTAAATCATTTTCCTTGAAAAGAAATAAACCTAACTTGTCGGGGAAAAGAAACAATGAAGTTGTGCTAAACATGACATTAAATGAAGTCATTGGTGAAAACCTGGAAAAAAAAAAAAAAAAAAAAAAAATATATATATATATATATATATATATATATATATATATATATATATATATATATATACACACACACACACACACTGTTTCAATGAACCTTGACTTCACGATCCTATACATACTTCGGGAAATGTCACGTGTTCATTGGCTGCTGATTTGAAGGGTGTCTGATCTTGGTAGTCCGTGATCCGACACTTCTCTGGTATGGGAAGGGGGGTTCTCGCTGGCCTGCACAAATTATGAACCAATAGCAAAAAAAAACTCCACAGAGGTTAAATGATTTTAATTCTAGCCTACCACGAAAAAATTCAGTGAATTCTTCCGGTCGTTAGTCCTTGGCCTTAGAAAATACTGAATAGTTTTATATAACTTTTGATGAAATAAATGTTTAACACGTGAATTTCAAGTAAGTTAGCATAATTTTACCTGAAGAAGCTTGGCTTTTGGATTGTAGCTGCGTCCAAGGCAAATATATCACCGACGTTTCGGTCGACATTGCAATCGCCATCATCAATGTAGGTAACTGCAATGTCGACCGAAACATCAGTGATACATTCGTCTCGGACGCAGCTACAACCCATATGCCAAACTACTTCAGACAATGGCCGTGAAAGCCAGCAATCTTTATCATAATCATACAACCTAAAATAGATTTTAAAAAAATATGGACTCGGGAGGGGTGATTGAAACAACCACCCTGCACCCTTCAAGAACTACGGCTGGATTATACTGACGCATAGCGAAACGTCGGTACTATCACCACTTCGACACGGCTGAACATTAAAAAACCAAGGCTATCTATTAATTATAACACGTGTATGAACTTCACTGTATTGTGCCTGGTGCAGCCAAGCGATAAAAGTACAGTTGAATGCTTCACAAACAGAATCAAAATTACTACTTTTCATTAGCCCATTCACTCACACTATTGTCAATTTTTAAGATAAGTATACCTAATTTTATATATTTAATTTTTAGTATTTTTTGTTTGTTTTGTAGTTATATTAAGATATAGATATGTTACTGTATGATTAATAAAAGTAAAAAATAAAATTTATTTTATAGCCACGAAGTATGATGTCCACTAGAACGTAACCCAGGCATTCAAGGTATCACGGAGAACACAAACAAACTGTCCACTTCGGTGGACGAACAGACTGAGAGAGGCTAGCAAGGGCGCCCTTATGAAAGTTTGTAAAAAGGGGGGGGGGGGGGGAAGGGGGGCAGAATTTGTAGGGGGAGGGGGGGGGGGCAAACCATTAACAAATGACAAAAAAAAAATGGCCAAAAAATGGCCTTAAAGGACTCAAAATTTGCCCAAAATGCTCAAGAACACCTGATTTTTTTTATTTGCCTGAAAGCTAGGGGGAACCACGGACCCACCCTGCCCATAGGTACGGGCGCCCTTGAGAGCTAGTTCTCTGGAGTGAGTTGCCTTTGTTTTCCGCTGCAGAGGCCCCCAGCAGCGGCTCGGCCAGCGATGGCGACGGTTACGGCCCCAGCACCAGCCTCGAGTCCTCCGAGAGGAAGTACTGGGTTCGCTCCGGTTAGTAGCAGCAGGGCCATCACCAGACGGTGCGACCATTGAAACAATTTTTTTTTATATGAGCGAGTTTTCTTTTAAATCGAGTTTAAAAAAAAATTGTCACACTAAAATCTCAGGGAACAGTAGAATTTTAAAAGTCCAAAGTTTACATACATAATTTTTGCCTGAGATGATTTTTATATCATTGTTACAAATAGGTACTTTTCTCATAAGTCAAATGTTTGGTGTCTTCGTTAAAACCATCTCTCTCTCTCTACATATATAATATATATTAAATAACATATATGTGTATATATATGTGTATATATATACACATATATGTTATTTAATATTCGAAACACACACATGCCAAGTTTGTATGAAAGACATGCTTGCAACTAACACGGTGCAAACCGGCATAAAAATAAAGACTTCTTGCAAACAATTCCTGCTATTTGTGTGTACGAGGCAGGTTGGGCTAAATGTGGGAGGAAATGCACTTAATATAGGACACTGTAAGGATGTAACCTTATGCAGCTTAGTTGCTGTAATTTTCTTATTCTGCCTTCACTAGTTGTTTTCATTTACATCCTTGAAGATGCAGGAATTTATTTTTTGTTGGGAAAAGGGAGGGGATGGGGAGGGGATGGAGGAATTCAAAAATGAAAATATAAAAAAAAAATTGAACACTTGTATTTAAAAAACTTACATAACTATTAACACTTACATAGTGACATATGGGCCTACAGTTGTAGGTAGCCACATGTGACGTGGCTCCTCACACATTAACATTCTGTCTTCACTGATATTTTGTACAATTTTTCATGACTTTGAGGGGATGGAGTCCCTCCTATCCCCCCTGCATCCACTTTGGATAGCCGTTTATTTTTTGTCGGGCTGGTAAAAACTGTATGTTCACAACAACGCGACATTTTACAGTCGCATCGCCATCTTCCCATCGCGCCGTCGCACCATTTTGATTCCAGCATAACAGCACACCTTCGCATCACCCAATATAACACTCTGCCTTCATCCGAAAATAAGACGAGAGTTTTCCATTGAAAGACCATCCAAAAAAAAATCAGGGGTCGTCTTATAACTGAGAGAACACTATTTTTTAAAAAAAAAAGTTGAAAAAAAAATTGTTTAAAATTACAGAATTTCCATTTATTTTTTATATTGAAGAATTACTAATGGCATTAAATATTTTAGAATTGAGCAAGAAAATAAAAAAGATTAAAATAGCTTTTTTTAAATTCTGTACAGTGACATCCTACTAAATAAGGAAAGGATAAAAGGTGAGTTAATAATTTTTTTCTTGGAGCCATGACATGCATAATTGGGGGGTCATCTTGCATTCAGGGTCGACTTACTTTCGAGTGAACACGGGAAAATTCACTTTTTGAAACATTTAAAAGATTTTACAGATACCTATCTTGTGTATAAAATATATAAAAATATTTTTTTGTATCCCTGTGATTATAATACCGTGGCATCAAAATTCAGACTCACACTTCAGTACTGAAACAGAAAACATTCTTAGTCAAAATGTCTGTCGCTCCCGCGAATGTCTTCACTTTGACGTCACAGATGGGCTGGGAAATTATTATTTTGCCCGCGTTGCGCTAGCGTGAGTCCACAATCGAAGGAAACTTTTTTGACGCGACAACGTCTGATAAATCGATGAACGCCGGCTGCACGCACGAAAAAGTGTCCCATTACGCACATTGTCCCGTTACGCTGTGTCCCGGACGCAACTCGCCCTTCCCCATCCCCACCAACTGGAAGTGTGTGGGTTCAGTTCCACAGAGAGAGAGAGAGAGAGAGAGAGAGAGAAAGAGAGAGAGAAAGAGAGAGAGAGAGAGACCGTGCTCGCAGGTTCGGAAGGCTCGGTGCAGTCGTGGGCGTCCAGCCTCAGCTTCGACAGCCAGCACGACGAGATGACGGCGGAGGCCGTGGAGTTCATGCGCAAGTTCGTGGCCGACCTGTTTGCAGACAGCTCCGACATCAGCCTGCAGCAGAAGTCCAAGTTCGGGCAGCTTTCGCAGGTTAGAATTGACCTTCGTGTCATGTCCTCACCACCCCACTTGCAGCGTGCGTTTTAATGGGCGTTAACTCTCTTTTTCCAATGTGGGATTTCTACTATTAGAGTTGTCCTGGTGTATGTTGTAAGATACACCCAAATACCACAAAAGTTTGAGGCCCAACTTTATAATGCAATATAAATTTTTTTAAATGTACTAAAAATTTTTTTCAAAGGTAAATTTGGAATGAATATTTATTAATTTAACTTATTGTACATATTTAATCAAGAGCATCATCTGGGAATATTCTGATTTTACTGTTATAAAAATGTAACTGAAAGACTTCATCTTGGTTTCAACCATTTTTGCCATCAAATTTTTTTATATAATCTAATTTGAAAAATATTGGTTTTCTTTTCACTATGGTACATAATTAATGGAATGTTTTTTTTTATTTAGTAGTAACCAAATGCTACAAATAGTTTCTCCTGTGAAATAATAATTGGTGTTCAGAATTATTTTTTTTTCTTTCAAAATTTTTTCAACCTCGATGATACTATCAAAAGACACTCTTTTATAGTATTAGAAAAATCAACATTATAACTCTCGATAGTATACAAAACTAAAAAAAAAATGTAATTTTAACGAGTTGGGTAGTATCAATGTGGTAACAGTGGATGCCATCTGCTCTCTACTGCAGTAGCGTGAGACGGACTGTAGTAAACAAAGAGATTCAAATGGGGTGGGGTTCCATCATGTTGCCAAATAAAGTTTACATGTTCAGCATCTACTAATTCTTCTCAGGAGTCACCATTTTGCGTAAGTGGCGCTGCAAGCGAGAAAACAACAAAGCAGTACTCGCACTTGCACTTATCTAAAAATGTTTCAGTTACTCTTTAATTGTGGCCTTGGACCCCAACACACTACAAAACTTACATCTGATACTATTAAAATTGATAACTGGGACACTCTTTTATGGAAATACTGTAGTTTCGTGCAAAGTGTTTAAATACCAACAAACAACCTGTTGCCAAAATTTTTTATAAAGTTGCACTTTATATATTTCGGGAGGAGGCTGCTCTTTCTTCCATCCCCAACTGGATACGCCATTGGCCACAAGCATTAATAGAATGTTGCCTTGCCTTCCTGCATAAATCAACATATTAATTCACAACGCAACTGTTCCACGATCGTGTTTCAGAACGAAGCAGGTCGACTGTGGTTCGCGAGGTTCGTAAATGCCCAACGAGTCCACAACAAGAAGGTGGACGAGACCACTTTCTACAGCCTGGTGCAGTACTTTGCCATCGTGCTGTTCGAGTGCGCGGACGCCGACGACTTCTCCCCGGCCAAGTCCCTCATGAACATGTGCTTCACCTTCTACCACGAAGGTACTGTCCGTCAACAGACAGTTCTGTTTACCGTTTCAGGTCTAGCAAATCGACCAGGGTCTACTGTGAAGAAATTTCCGACCGACTATCACAGTAATGAGGGAACAGACGTTTTCACGTCAAAACCAACGGGCTCAGTAGTGTAGTCATGGTCAGTGGCGTAGCCAGGATTTGTGTATGGGGGGTGTTAAGAAGCATGGTCCCCCCGTATTAAAGTGGGGGGGGGGGGGGGTCTGGGGGTCATCCCCCGGAAAAATTTGGATTTTTAGGTGTAAAATAGTATTTTAGCAGTTTTCGGTACTTAAATTTAAATATTGTAATGGTAAAAATTTTATTAATTTTTAATATGAAATTTGTTTGAGTGATGAATAAGAAATTTAATTAAAGATTTCGTGCTAGGGGGGGGGGGGGGGGTGAACCCCTAAAAACCCCCCCTGGCTACGCCCCTGGTCATGGTTCACTCTGGAACGCACTGCTACATCCCAATCAGGATCGTAATGTAGGGGGGTGACGTGAGTGTGGAAACCATTGCCATGCGCCACCTTTTGGAATGCACACGTGGAATATTTATTTTATTACCAGATTTAATAGACATTATGGGAGATAAGCTGCCATAGTAACATCGTAAGCAATGCTGCTGCAACAGATCCAGTCTAATGGTGATGAGGGAAAAAAATTATGCAAAAAAAAAAACAACACTCGTGTGCAAATGAACCCTCAAGGTTCATGCCTTATAAATTTTTTTTTATCGCTTGATGTCAAACCATCTTCACACTCGTTACAGTGATAGTAGGTCGAACTTTCTTGTGTGACAAAACACCGTCAGATTTAAATTGCTAATTAATAAGTGACATAATGTGTCAACAATGGTTGAGCCCACAATGGATGGATCTGTCTATATATGTTTGTTGAACAGTTTTTTTTTTTTTTTGGGTGTGACAACATCATGCCAGTGTAAGCGCATGTGCATGATTGTTACGAATTGGCTTTGTGTGAAGTTATAAATTGGTGTAGCGTGGGAACACGTTTAGCTAGGACTTTTGATTCGGGTGTCATTGTTAAGAGTTTGCGGAGCACTACTAGGACCTAAGTGAGACAATGAATATATTCACCAGAATATAAGTCAAAAACAGTATTGAATTTAAAATTACAAAATAATTAAAGGTGTCGTCTCATATGAATCGTAAATATGCTCAAAGTGATAGAAAATGCAAGTCAAAAGGAATCCATTAAGCCTAAAAGGTCCATGCCGAATGAATGCAATAGCTACGGCAGCATCGAAAAGGAAATAAGATTGATAATTAAATTAAAGAGTTTGTTAATAAATTACATATTAATATGAAACACTTGCTATGATTTTGTTCCCTTTTTTACAATTTTTTTTTTTGGTAAAAACCCAAACTGAACCTTTCTCTGGTTTATTCCACTTTCTTTTTGCACCAGTTAATATATTTCAGCGTTATTTTTAACACTCGCAGTTAAGAAATCAAGTTTTGAAATCAGCTTTATTATAATATATTTGCTCGATCTCCCAAGATCCACAAGCCCACTGGAGTATGTTTTAATGTAATATTTATTAATATAATGGTTATATTTTGGGGTGGTGCGAATTATACGCAGTTACCTCCCCCCCCCCCCCTTCGCCACTTTGTATAAAGATTTTGTTGTGATCTGAAACACTGCCTACACAAATGTTTCAGGAATGTATCAATATAAAAAAAATTTACTAAAAATTATGTGTAAATACACAAAATATTAGAAGCATAATAATTTAGAACGCTACCGTAAAACGGGGTGAATAGGATCAAAAGTTTGTAACATTATATTTCGAAACATAATATAGCAGAAAAAAATTATATATTGTTCTAATAGTTCTAAAAAAGTTTTAATATATAGTTCTACGTATAATACTTTTCTGCTATATTATGTTTCAAAATATAATGTTACAGACTTTTGATCCTATTCATCCCGTTTTACAGTAAATGTTTTGTCGGCGCTTTGTTGGTTTTGTTGTAATTCGTAGTTGTTATGTTGGCAAGTAACCGTGTGGTGTCCCTGAGGGGAAGCCTTCTTTTCACAGACGAGAGAGCCAAAACCTGAAGTTCCCCGAAGTTCTATGCTTTTTTTCCCCCGTATCTTTTATGTTAGCTATCCCAACCAAATCAACCGTCCAAAATGTTTTTAAGTTTTTTATAATGTAGCTAACCTAACATAATTGACCATTAGTATCCTTTTATCAACGCCGCCATATTTATTTACAACGAACAAAAAAAAATAACCCGAAGATGCACGAGCGGGAGTTTGGCTCGCTCGTCTGCGAAAAGAAAAGGATTCCCGTCCGCCGTCCCTGAGAGCAGACCCGCACCACACGTGGCCGGTTGCAGTGGACGTGCCCGGCTGCGAGCCGTACAAGGAGTACCTCTACACGTACCTGCGCGACCAGGCCATCTGGCACAGCCTGCGCTTCTGGAACGCGGCCTTCTTCGACGCGCTGCAGTGCGAGCGGGTGCACCGGCCCGTCGTCACCAAGGAGGACGTGCGCCACTACAGCCTGGAGGCCGTCACCGACGAGCGGCGCTACCAGGAGAACATCACCTTCGGGCAGCTGGGGTCGGTCTCACCTCCCTGTGCAACACGTTCCACGACCAAAAAACTGACTGTCCGTTCTTAATCAGGGGCGCAACAACTAAATTTCCAAAGGGGGGGGGGGGGGGGCAATATACCTTATTATAAAGAATCATCGATCCCCTTATTGAAGCGGGGGGAGTCCGGGGGCCTCCCCCAGGAAAATTTGTATTTCAAGGTGGAAATTGGTGCTATTTAAGCAGTTTTATCATCTAAAAATTGAATACACAGCACTTTCTTTGCCCCCATTTGCCCCCACTTCAAGGTTTCATAGGGGGGGGGGAGGGCAAAATACCCTTGCCCCCCCTGTTGTTGCGCCCCTGGTTCTTACGGAGTTGCTTGGCTTCTGGGCTGTAGCCGCGTTCAAGGCGAAGATGTCACCGACGTTGCAGTCGCCATCATCAGGGTGCAGTTACCTGCTGAGGTTGTTGGCGATTTCTTGTGCCTTTTAATATTCTCTCACTTCAGAGCAGAGTGTTTCCCGATTGGCTGCAGCCGCTGCTGCTGCTGCTGCTGCGGGTGACTGCAACGTCCACCGAAACATCAGCGATATCTTCGCCTTCGACGTTTCTACAATCCAAAAGCCAAGCAACTTCTGGCAATGGCCGCGAAAGCCCACAATATTTTATTAACTTGTAGTTATGCCTGAGGTACGTAAGGCTGGCACAAACATTTACAATTTTATGTATATTTATATATAATTTTCTGGTTGTTGCTTGTACAAATCTACAAACGTAACTCCAATCTCAATAAAATTTTGGCACACCTGACCTTTCAATAACCCCCTCTTTTCAATTCCCCTTTCTAACCCATTAAAGTAGAACTGTGGTACTTCTTGATGAATTTTTTATGCAATGCATGTTCATAATAGGAGAAAAATTACTGTCTACATCTCTGGACCGACAAATGAGAAACAATATGTAGGCTCACACTTTTATATAAAAGGTTCTAATGTGTAACCACCCAACTATATCTACTACATTTCTCAGATTGGCCATTTAGTCTGTAATCGTTATTTCATAAAAATATACTTAAAAAAACACTTAAAAGTCAAGAGCATCTTGCCATTAAACCATTACCTTAAAGGCAGCCTTTTAAAGCATTTAACTACTAATCTAGAGATTTAAAATACATACGTGTTACATAATTCATGTTAAAAATTCACTTTAATTCCTTAGCATACATGATTATCCGATTGCAATGTACTTCGAATCATGTTTCTACAACTCATAATTCTAAAAGAAATTTCTAATATTATAACAAATTAATTACATTCTATATCTACTAACTTCCTTGTCTAAGAGTCAAGTGGCACATTATAACAAACATTACAAAATCTCAAAAGTGTAACTTTTATGGTTTATAACATAACTAATGTTGCCAATATAATAGAGTGCACCAAAATAGATTACCTGTTCCTTAAAATTATTTTCCTCAAAGCTAAATACACTGCAATTTCTTTTACACATTACAAGGATCCAGCGTGTCTCATTTATAGGGTAAATTCTCTGCCATAAATAGAAGCATTTCATTGACATTTATGCCTCTATTTAAGTTTGGATGTGCAGCTCGTATTAAAACTTCACGTGCTTTTTCTACTGGAAAAACACCCTAAACTTAACAATTATGTATTTATTTATTTATTTATTTAATTTCAGAACGTTTACCTGCAACATGCACGCGTTTGGACTGAGCCGTGAGCTGTGCACGGAGTTTCTGAGAAAGCAATGCATCATTGCCAACCTCAGCGAAGGTAAAAAAAACCAACATGCACAAGTAGAAATATGTTTTGAATCGTGAATTGATGTCTTGTTTGAAAAAAATTATTATGTACAAGGGGTTTTTAACTCTGGAGCAGACATCAATAACTGGAACCTTCTGGCTGGGCGGTGTCTGGTTTCGATTTCTTGAAAATTTTAATTACATCTCCACATACCTCAAAATAGTCTGCTAGTTTCAAAAAAAATACTTGTACTGTATTTGAAATCTCCTCTATTGTCAGGGACGACAAACAGCTTCTCATAAATCATGAAATATTTTTGGTCAAGTACCTAGTAATAGATACGGTAAACATATGGTAACCAAAGTACATTTTACAACACTTCATGTATGTTCAATGGTAAAAGAAACCACATAACATGAATTAACTAAGAGAACATTTCAGTATGTATAAAAAAAAAATTGCTTGAAATTAGTTTTTCCCTGCGAATCAGTTGCAATATTATTACTGAAAAATGAAAACACAATAAAAGTTAGTAAATGCTTGCTTCGGTAGGCTTTATTCACCGCCACTGTATCCAAAAATTTGCTCTTAAAGTGGATTAAATCACTTGCCTATTTCCATTACATACTTCCATACCACCATTCCTTTTCAGTCGTTCGTGCTTAAATACAGCAGAGATAGCTCACTCTGCAAAGAGCCAGTCATAGTGAAATGTCAGAAATTGCTTCAGGATCACATGGTTCTATCATCAAAGATTAAAGCTCAGTCTAACATGCCATGTTTGTTTATTTCATTTTATTGTCAATACTTATTTCATTTCTTGTTAGCGAAATTGATCAAATAATTGCATAAATTCACGCAAGCGTTCATAACTGACAAACTGTGTGACCTTTTACAGCTTGAAAATAACATTTAGTAAACATCTAGCGAGAAAATATGCTACCTAACAAAAAAAATGCAAGGGTGCAATTGAAATAAATTTAAGAGACTTAATGAAAAGCAATAACAAGAAAATGACATAACCGACTCGGCATGTTAGACCGAGCCGTAACGCTGAGTTTCTTGTTCATCATTTCATTTAAGTGAATTCACTGGATGGTAATCTTTTCTTTCCAGAACAAGAGAAGATGCTGAGGGACAACATTGACAGAATGTACAAGGAGACGGATCCCTGGCGGTAGTTCCGCAACTCCATACATTCCGGAGCGAGCACACCGACTGATCCGTGTTACGGTTCCCGTAGAATGTTCACAGACATGCCACCCTTGAAGCAATAAAATGACAGACTAGCTTGTGAAGTCTCCCTCTTCAACCACTACACAATAATTTTTTTTTTAATTAATCTATTTTAGGCACATTAAAAAAATTATGACAGGTGAAATTTTACGTCGCGCATGCACCACGCTACATACAAATAAAAATTATATATGTTCTTTTAAATTATATACTTTAATGATTGATATTGAATACTGTTACATATAATTAAAATAATTTATTGTCAATATTAGTGATAGAAATTGTGTTAATAAACTTTCTCAAATGTATTTATATAAGTGAGGTTATGTTCCCGTTTGTATAACGATGTTAGGTTGTTTGTAAGCTCCCATTGTCGCTGGCAGGGAGTGTTTGTGGAAGGTTAAGTAGTCTCCTGGCCGTTTTCATGGGAGTGTTTGTGAGGTTATGTTCCTGTATGTATAATTTATTTGCATCATAAATTATTACATTATTATTTAACAAACTAGAATAATAATTCAGCATATTAAATGATTTTCAGTATTAAAATTTATCTTGATTATTTTACTTAGTTAAATAAGTATTTTATACGTGTGTTTATATTAATATTGAATACCTACTGAATATTTTATCAAAATTTTTAATTTTATTGAGATTATACATTACCAACCGTATTTATAATATCACTCCATTCCTTTTGTTTTTCTATTAATTATTTGCATGCAAAATTAGTATTTTTTTTATTAAGCCAAGTAACTTTAACGTCTAACACGCATATATAAATACACGCACCCAATCTTTTATTTTATATTTAATGTCACATAGCTGGAAAGTAATCTAGAACCCTAGTCTTATATGGCAAATTGCACAAAAACCTGCCTTTTTTCCCCACTGATAGAACAATGTTCAACTTTACAAGATGCTGTGATAAAATGCCTGAAGCGAGATTGACATGACAATCAAGCACACATGTTAATTAGGATCTATCTTCATCCTTTGAATTGCAGCAGTTCAGCTGATGTGTTCTGACTGCTACAGCAAACTGTGTTACAGGAAAAATTTCTGTCGTGTGACAAGGTATTAAACTGATATGTAATAAGCCACTAGGAAACCATAATTTTCCTAACAGTTTAAAAATCAAATAAATCTCGCAACCTTAATAATCATTGAAACATTTATTCATTTGTAACATGCCTGTCAACAGTTGAATAACTTTTGAGAATGGCCCAATACAAATACATACTAGGTATAGAAAAACATAGCTCTAATTGACAGGACAAACAAACATTAACAAGACTATACATGGGAAAGCACTGAATAGTATAGGGTAGGCACTACATACATTTACTGACACCATCAATTACCAGTTTAAGGCACACACTGCAAGATAAAGTCACAACTAAGACAAACACAATATTATAACATAACATGCACCGGTAACAGGTGAAATTAAAAATAACAACACAATAATCATGTAGTTAGATAAAAATAATTTTAAAGTTACACTAACTAAAACTTATACAAAATTAAAAAAATTAATAGAGACTAATAAAATTAATATTAGTAGAGAAGTAGATAAAAAATTTGTACAATCCAATGAAATCATCTACTTATTACAATTAGTTGTAGATAGTTGAGTCAAGAAATAAATTGCTTATGTTTATCTTGTTTGCTGAAGTTGGTAACTAATCTATAAATATCATTTTTGTTCCCCAAATAACAAAATAAGAAACAAAGATGATGAACTGGAGAACTCTTAAGGCGTACTTTCACATAAACATTTAAAGTTGTGTTTATAATTGGTACGTATAGAAATTACAAACAAAAAGATAATCTAAATTGACATTATGTTCAGAAAACAAAAGTAAGTTAGGTTGAGTATTGTGTTTTTGTTGAGTAGGTATTGTGTTTTTGAGTAGTAATTTTAAGAAATGTTATTTCAAATCAATATCTGTATTATAATTTTGATTGAAATTGTGTGGAATAAACATTAGAAGGATAGGTACCTAGGTGGTAATATAGTTAATGCTATGGTTCTGTTTATCTAATTTATGTATAGTTCAACCTCACAGTTTAAATTTTTCTAGTGAAAGATATAATTTAGTTTTTTTGATGTTACGGCTAGCAAAAATTTTGATTACACCATTTACAATTTCAGATTGGAATAGATAACAATTTTTTATTGACATAATTATTCTATAAATTTTTTACATCAGCAGCAAATAATTCAGAACCAGAATTACATTGTTAATGAAAACAGTGAATAATAACAAACATTAAAAGACTGAATAGTTACAGTCAACTGTAAATTAAATTTATGTGATGGTGATGTAACTTACTTTCTCTCTTATACTCCATAATCCAGAGTTATTTCAATGGTTTTAAGTTGTGTGTATTAAAGTGATCGATATAACAAGATCTTCAAGTTTTTCTAATGCAGCAACTTGTATTTTATTTTACACTCATTAAGATTTTTGTGTGTATAGTTATTGTTTTGGAAAACATTACATAAATTGGTTTTCGTAAGGTCCAGTGAGTGAAATTGGATCCATGAAATGTTTCAGAAAAAAATAAACTGGTTTTTTCAGTCTTACTTAGATGTCATTATGGCTTAATCTACTAAATAGCCTAAATAGTGATCAGTTATTTTAAAGGCAAAATGTTGTGCCCCATTATTTTTACAACTCATTCCAATACAATTTGTTTAAAATACTAATGTGTATGCAGATAAAACTTGTAAAATTTTATTTTAGAAAGTTTTCAAATTTACTTGCTTCATTTAAGTAACTACCTATTATCTGTCTTAATAGTTCATTAAAAATAATTAATATGTACAAACAACTTGAATTCAATATTCTCTAATAGACTGTGCATTGGGCTGGATTTCCAGCCCTATTCAAAAAGCATACCTATTTCATTAATTCTACCATGTGTGTGTGTGTATACATATCTTTATACGAACATAGAAAAACTTTCTTTTCTCAGTGCATCTGCCTTTTTACTAGCAGTTCTCCAATTCCTGTACAAATTAATAATAGTAATAAGAACTTTATGGTCCGTGAGCACTTTAAAGTTTTTCAAAATTCATTTTTTCTTAGAGATATTTTACGTTTTCTCAATTATCCCCACATATAAACATATCAAATAACTATCTTCAAGCAATTATATACACCTTGACGGCATGACTAAAATGAAGCCTGTTCCAAATCTATAACTTAATTCATAGATTTCTAGTAAACCATTTTTTTTAAACCTTACAGTTTTCTTATATAATAAAGCGTATCCCAAAATCTTACTATCTGACTATTTCGAAACTTTTACAGAATATAGAAGTGACGCATGGCCTTTATCTAAATTAAAATTGTAAAAAAAAAAAATATTCAGACATTTTCTATATATTTTTGAAGGAAAAACTGAGTTATGACAACATTGTGTACATACATCCTGAATGGTTTCTATTAATAGTTTGGTTTTTATACTTTGTAGGAAATGAGTATTAACACAAGATTCTTTTCAATTTGTTTATATTGACTTCCTTCTATCAATATTGAAAAACTTTAATTTTCTGTGCAAAGCCAAGTACCATAGCTAGTATATAACAATTGTGCATGCTGTGAACATTCTCCATGGGAAGAATTCCTGTTTAGTCAATTAATGATTCTTGTTACAGGTTTACCTTTGATGATTTTGAAGGGAAACTGCTTTTTTTTCTTCTTCTCAGGATATAAAACTCTGACTGAATATTTGAGTGTTTGAAATGTAAGCTAATTTGATACATTATTTATAACACTATTTGTATAAGTTTATGGCTGCAAAATAAAATATATCCATGTCTTAACATAATAAAAGCTATCATGAGAATGATTATGTGATTACTATTGGTGTAAAAATCAGTGTTGCACCTTACTGCAATTCTAAAAATTTCAAATGGCAGCATGAGTTACTAGTAGGTACCATGTTACAGCAAACAGCTCATAGAAGTTTCAGATTAAAATTATTCTTACCTACTAATATGGTTTACTTTGCTTCTTTTCCCAGTAATAATTAAATGAAGACCAAAAATAGTTAATTTTAATGTCTTTCTGTATGTAACAGTGATTCACCTGGTAAAAAATTTCAAGGTGTAATAATTTGCATAGCCACTAAAAAAAGAAAAATGCACTGATATCAAAACACATTGTTACATCGCTTCTCATCACAGCATTTATTTGAAGTAAAGAAAAAAAAACAACACTAATGTATTTTTTGAATGCAATTTCTTTAAGCAATAAAGTGTTCAGATATGTAATAACCCATGCATTTGTGTAAATCCTTTATTTTTACATTCCAATTTTCTGCAGTCCAAGCCAAGAAAAAAACTGTCACTACAGTAGTGTCTCACTCAACCAAGGTCCATTTCATCTGAGCCGACCTAGTGACATTCCCGGCAAAGACTGTCGAATCATTATCTTGAGGACCTAGAAAATGATCTAACTGTTATCGAAAGCCTGAATAAAATTAACTTCAATGATGCAATTTAATGGTTAAGCAAATCACAAGTTGAAGTGAAAGAATCTACATTGAAAAACATCTGGAGAAAAATGTAACCTGGAAAAGTGATACCACTGTGCCAAATGTAAACCACAAAGTTTTTCTTATTGTTAGCGACAAGATTTTATGGTTTTATTTTTAGGCCTATTAAGTATAGAGTTTTTGGTATTATTGGTTATATTTTTTGAACCATTTATTTATAAATAGCGCAATTTATGAAACATTAATGTTTCATAATACTTAATTCATCAAAAGTTTATTGAGACTATAACTGATGCTTTTTAATGATATAATTTTTTTATAAGCATTCCTAACTGCTTGCAAGAATTAAAATAAATCTGGATGTAATTGCGTGTTAGAAAAATTTACCAATGCCGTAATATAAAAACAGTTACTAATAACAGATAGGAGATTAAAAAAAATAATCTATTTAGTACACCACTTACATGTTACAATTCTCATTTAGTACACCACTTACATGTTACAATTCTCGAGTTTAATATAATAAAAGAAATCAGCATTTTCCGATTCAAGTAAATTTTTGATCAAAAATTCTGAATATATTTGTGATTTCAGTGACATTCCGGTGCTTAATGGTGTATTAACGTGCTTTACTGTGTAATTTATGTTTCATCGCAATTCACCACATAATCTTGTCCCTACTTATTGTGTACCGCATTTGCCGTGGTCTCCCTTAAATCATTACTGGAGACTATCGTACTGTCCAAACCTCATTCTCCTGGTGGAAAATGATTCTCGAAACTGACGTACATCAACTCATCGAAGTGCCCGCCTGCAAGCTGGCGCTCGAAGGGGAAAGGAGGAGGGAGGTCACTCCAGTGTGTGTTCAAATGCCTCCAGCTCCCACAAAAGCAGCGCCTTTCTTCTGCCGTATGTGCAGTTCTCACCCCGTGTCACTCACACACAATAGCCGTGCCCATTGAATCGGCCCGCCTAGTCTCATGTGTGCGAGTGTGAGAGTGTGTGTGTGTGTGATGGTGAGGAGGAATGATAAGGACAGCCCTTGCTGTTTCTTCCAGCGCGGTATCTCCTCTGAACTGGCGCGCAGTCTTCTCATCGTCTGTACGGCAACTATAATATCTGAGCGGTGATCATAACATTATAAGGAAAAGAATTGAAGATGCATTCCCTTAAGTGCTTTCGGATTTGTGCTGGTTGTTTCATGCCTAAAAAAAAATAACTTGGAAACAAAACTACTTATTCACCCTCCGTGAATTCTTAAAAGATGTTCGTAAACAGACCCCACTCGGATATCTTGAGCAGGTGAAAAAATTTGAGAGGATACCAAAAAAGAGGGTTAGCTTAATGAAATTACAGCTAGAGATGGACAGAGACTCAAAAACTCTAGCAGAGTTGAGCGAGTAGGTAAAGCTAGACTTGACAGTCGAGTTTAGTGGACCCAAAAGAACGAGACTTGACAATCTTCCTTTCAACTTGATACATATTTGATATGCGCAACAAGCAAAAATCACATACCATCATTTTGCAAACCCTTTACAGCATAATCTCGTATTCACACTCTCACAGTTTTCTTAAAGTATGGTTAATTTTACACAAACACTATGTCCCAAAAGAGTCAAAGCATTTATTCTGCTATTTACGTTTCAGAAAATTATAAATAGACAGCATTTCGGAATGGCCTGGTGTACTAAAAAGATTTGTAAAATAGCAAAACAAACTACGTAAGTAAAAAAATATGCGTCTGGATATTTGTCTACAGCGGCAAACAATATTATTGCTGTTTGGCATGAACAAGAAAGTGTTGCACCACATATTGTCATTTTTGACCAACGGCGAATATCTGTAGGATATCTGAGGGTGGTGGGGGGAAGGGGGAGGCACCGCCATAGGATAACACTTATCATTTTCATTTCACAGTTATGATATTGCAAGCACAAGTCGGTCCCCTAAGAACTTTATGATTCCAGGAGGGGGGGGGGGGCTGCCCCCCCCCCCATTTTACCAGATCTACACCCATGTGTCTGACTATCCAGTAAACGTGGCTTTATTTTTTAAGCAGATGGCTTTATTTTTATGTACAACAAAGGTTATCATTTATTTTACATGCAATTTAATGCCTTTTTTTTTATAAAGAAATTCTTGATGTGACATTTGAAAATGATTTAAGTATTGTCATTGTGGAAGTCAGGACATTTGTTCCCAGCCACAGAAAATGGCTGAAAAAAAGGAAAACGAACCCCAGAGTTAATTTTACATTTCAGTAAGATTATAGTTTATGCGCATGATTTTTGGCACGTCCATTAAATAACGATACAAAAAAGTACTCAAAGGAGAAGATAGTGGGGTTTTAAAGTAAAATATAAAAGAAAATTCTGAAAAGTATATTTTAGAGTAAGTATTAATGTTGCTAGATTATGCTGCAATAAGCCTTTTTTTTTAAATCAGACTGGTTTCTAAAAAAACTCAATATCTGAACGTAAAACTGAAGGAGATCCTTTTAATTCAAAAATTAAATTTTTTGTAACTTCCTGATATGTTTTCAAGTTCTCCTATAAGAGAATATTGCAGTAAAAGTAGTTTACAGTTTTAATGATTGGTTCAATTAGGTACATTAAAACTAGCATTAAATTTTCAGAACAGTTGGAGTTAGGTTGTATGTTATCTACATAGAAAATAATGTTAAACCATATTAGTTAGGAACTACAAATTTAAAAGATAGCTATTTTAACCTGAATAACTATCCTGATTAATTTTATAGTAGTTTTAATATAACTAATATAACCTTAAAAAATATATATTAAAAAAGTTTCAGTATTTTAAATGTAGGTAATCTAACTTAACTAAATTATTTACCATTTTATTTGTAATGTAGCTAACCTCACCTAACCACTTGTTAAAATAGTGATCTACTGGTAAACTACTTGATGTATCAAAGCACACTATTAGAAAACAATCTGACATCATGTCATGAAAAAAAAAGTTAGGATTTTTTCAAGGAAATTTGCTCAGAATTACCTTCTAGAAAATTTTAAGGTTAAAATCATTTAAAAATGAGAAAAAAACATTGAACTTACTATCAATATTTTCTCATTATTTAATTCACTAAACTACACAATTTTCCTTGACTTCAAAGACCTTTATATCTACTAAGTTTTCCAGAATTCAATGGGAATAAAATACTGAATTTTAAAGGAAATAATCAATCTGTATATTCAAAGTTATATTTTACTTATTTACTTAACACAAATTTCAAACTCGTACTGGTACATTAACACCAGGAAAATAATAGTATTACTCTAAAATTTCTGCAATTACGCAAGCTAGACTCAATTTCTAAGAAATTAACTGTTAATAAAAAATTATGAAATGTGGACTCCACTCTGCTCAACTCGAAGGTATTAATACTGAATTTGACCCAAAAATTTGTCAATTCGTCCATTTATATTTACAGCAACTGTTTTTTTAAAAAAAATTCATGACAAAAAAAACTGAACTAACAAAAACAACATGGCAGGCGAGACCAAACATTCATTGAGTAGTTTCGAAAACTATCTTGCTTAAAGCTTTGTGTTTTTGCCCATGATTTAAATTGACTTTAAAATACAACTATGTTTGACTTTTAATAAGTGGCATACTGTCTTGAATTAACCATTTGCAAGTTATGTGGCCTTTGTTATAACACTTGTTATTTTAAGTCATTCAGTCTTACTTCACTAAACACTATTTTGTTAGTACTTGAAAACAAAATTATTTCTTTATAAAATACAAATTTTAAAAGATATGTTTTAAAGCCACACTCAAACCTCATTAAAAAATTTTTGTATGAAGGAGAAAAGGACACACGGAATAAATTGGAGAAGATAATGAATGAGTACAAACATCCAACAAAAATGAAAATACAAGTATTTGCCACAATGTAGGTGATGCTGCTTCTATATTTCTTCAATACAAAATTAACATTCGATGATTAGGTTTTATACAGAATATACAAAAAAAATATATAAAAAAGTTAACTTTATTTCAGTCATTTGAATACAAAGAGAAGACATTATTTTTTACACATAACTGAATACAGTTGCTTTAAAATTCTTTCTTTGAAAGAGGAACATTTTTCTCCATCACAGGAAAAAATAGTTATGTATTTTTTTTTGCACAACTTAAAACACTAATGTAAATTTAAAGAAAAAAAAGTAAAATTTTAATTATACTCTAAAATCAAACATTCCAATTTAAAATATGACAATACTGCACTTTTTTAAGTTGTGTCAGAAGACAAAATCATTTTATTTACAAACCTAACCATAGCTTAATTGTATAAATAACCTATCATATACTAAAAATTGGCGTTCGTAAACTTCTCCACTTTCCGAAACTTTGTCAAAGAAATTCTTTCACATCAAAATAAATGTTAATTTTTACAACTAAATGGTGCTGACTGACTTGGTAACCTAGAATACAATTTTACACACTGCTTGTCTCAAAATCTATTAGGTTTTGAGGCAAAATTGATTAAATAATTACATGTTAAAAAAATGTACAAATAATACATTAACTAAAATTACATCACCTGATGAATTTTATAACAGAGTTTTGTTTATCTTATAAGCAAGAAGGTTATACTGCACAACATCCCAGCACCCAGCAATTTTTTTAATCATTACAGTGTTTACCAACTATTTTTTTTGTCACAATCAAATACCAAATGACCTGGATGCCGAAATAAAATTGTTTTTGATGCTGCAACTTAAAATGGTATTATGAGGAAAATAAGATGAAGTTTTCTTTGGTTAATTTTTACATGTGTATATGAATATATAAATAAGTGATGCAACTAAGGGTAGCTTGATGGGAGAAGTTAGAGGGAGGGGTAGGGGAGATTTTTTTCAAGCCTAGAAAAAAAAATGAACCACAGATTTAAACACACTAAAATCATATACAAATCCTGTCAACCAACACATTTTGGAAACTTAAACCTGTAGTTGGGCAAAATTCATACTTATTATTGTTTCATTCATTATTACACACACTGTATTGAACTACACAAAACAAAGCCCCAAAAATATAAATTTCCAAAATGAAAAGAAAGAAAAAATTCCCATTACTATAAATTTTCTCCCAGTATGCTGAAACTTAAATTTCTGCTGGCCAACTGCAAACAAGTGGACAGTGAAGATTAATTCTCTGTAAGTAAATGAAATAAACACAGATAAATATGGAATGTGGATGTTTATAAGCTTTCCAATTATAAGAGAGTAACCCTTCAAAAAAAAATATTCAATTTAAAATAAACATATCTTGCAATTGTTTGATAGATGCCTAGACATAAAACTCACTGCTAAATAACAACACAACAAATTTTGTATGCAAAATTTACTAACAATTAAATAACATGGCACTATACTTGCAACAATTTCAAGAAAGAAAAATTCATCATTGATAAAATATCAAAGGAATATGTTCTCTCAATGGATTTTAAAACAAACTAAACTGTACAAAATTTTAAATGGGTTTATCCCAACCCAGTTTCACTGGTTAATAACTTACAAGCTTTGTATGCAGATCTGTAGGGAACACACAGCACCAGTGGTTCTTCAAAACCAAACTGACAATCAGACAGAAGCTCCACAATTCCAACACAGCTGGCAAACATAAACAGTGCTCGTCAAACTATTTGAAGTATTGTCAGGTACAAAAATCACAGTCCCGTATTTCCCTCACGACTGAAAATTATTCAAGTTGTTTCAAGTTGACATTTCCAGGTCTGGAAGAAAAAAAAAATCCTCACTTTAAATTGCACACAAGACACTCTACAACAGTTCTTAAAGACTAACAGTGTTAAACAATGCTCCTGGTTAAATACATATTGTACAATTAAATAAAGAAAATGGCCAACACTTTTGGAAACACAAAATAAGATATACGTAACACCATAATACATCACCTGTATGTATGCGAAAGTCATTGAAATAACTCATCTGCTTGCTGCCACCTGCTAGCTTTGGGGTAGGTTTTGGCAAAGTTCCTGACTTTGTCACATGATTCTCTCTTGTTACAACAAAAAAAAAAATATTTTTCTAGTATGTTTATTTATTATTTACAACATTCCAGCACGCACCCCATTTTTTTTATTAATGTGATTGAATTACCATAAAAAACACATAAATGTCCAATACAGATCACCTTACTTATAAAAATTAAATTTAAAGTATTAGGAACAAAGAAGCATAAATACAAAGAATGCACTATGGTTCTGGAATAAACAGTCGTACAAAAACGTTATAGTCCGATACCTCATCACGCAAAAAATACTATTTTCTATCGCATAATCATCACACACTTTATGCTAAATATAGCTGGAAAAGTAGGGGTTGCAATATTTATGCGAGTTTTTAGTTGAGGTTTTTTCATAAAATCAAAATACTTTGCCTTGAAAGTATGTTTAATTAAAAAGCAGAGTACATAAAAGCAAGCCAAACAATTTAAATTTATTAGCCACAGAACAAAAAATATTTTAAACTTAAACTAGATAAACTAAAAATGTGAGCCGTAACTAATGACGTGTTCCCATAAGTATAATCGTAGTACATACTAACCATGAAAAGAGTGCAGGCCACGTAATGTAGTTTACTTGGCACAAGACAGAGTGTGCACTTTACATGCAATCTGCAAGCTGCCAATATTGATATTACACTGCTGCCATGAAAAATTAAAGGTTAAAACATTGGAAAAATCTTTAAAAGATAATTTGCACATTTGATAACTTCATACTTCTGTTAATCAACAACTAACAAATAATGGATTGCAACTTTAAAATACATAGTTTTATGAGGAGAAAAAGTACATTTTATGGAGAAAATGGCAGGGCTGAAACATTTGACAGTATTAAATGGGAAATCACATCATGCTGATATATCTTAACAAGTTTTACTATAATTTTAATTGTGTATTTTCCCATATTACTACCACCTCCCAGACAGCAACTTGAAAACAGATAACTGTAGCGGGATACTTTGTCCTGTGATCTTTGGCAAGGTCATGTTTTTACTACCTACACAAAGCGCTTGGAACATTACAGCGGGACCAAAAAAAATCATGAGATTTTTAGGCTCTATGTAATAAAATACTGTACCATTATAATCAATTTGGAACAAATACTTGCCACATTTGTGAGATGAGGCCTCGGGTCATCACTGAAAAGGATGTAGAATTGTTTGTAACAACCCAAGCTACAACCCTCCCCACTTGCTAAATGAGTATATTAAATATTTATTATATTTTCTGATCAGAAGGTTTTGATATCATGTAAACAACAGCTATTTACTTATTTATTTATTTATTCTGAGAAGTATTTGTGTGTTTTCCATGAGTTTTACAATCATAATTTACATTATTTAATGTTTGCAGATATTTCTGAATATTTTCTTAATTAGTTGTGAAAAAGTCATTGGAAGTTGCATTTATACCTATTTTTTTTTAATGTTGGTTAAGTTTTGTGTGTGGTCACATAATTTTATTTGGTATCTTTTTTTACTACAGTTCTTGGTTTGAAAGCTGACTGATGCAATAGTTTGCCAGTTACATAAGCGTTGGAGAGAGACAGAGGTACGGCACATGAGCGTCCAAGGTCCTTCCTCAGGAAGAAGGGCAGCAATGGAGGCAGTCAGTGTCTGTACGAGGTACAGAGATGTTGCGTGCCAGGCAGTGGCTCAGAATCAATATTTTGCGGCCGTGATCAGGGCTACGCCGAACTTGAAACCTTTCTGGACATTTTAAAAATATGATTCGTTCTACCACGGTCGTCGGTAACAGCCCAAAACGATGAGCGAGTAGATTCTATTGTTCCGAGGACAGAGTCCTTCGGCTTGTGCTGTGAGTTGCAAGAAACCATACAATTTACCAATGCGATGTTCCACTTTCACTTTCAGTAACCTCAAACAATAAATTTGCATTTTTGATACACTGCACATGATTTGTATGACAAGTTTGTAGTTTTGACAGTATATGTTATCGTGGTTCAAATATGGCGGCCATGAATACTTGTGAATTTTCGTGAAGAATTAAAAAAAAAAGTTAATATCAGTTTAAGTCCGAGATACATTATTTCAGTAATCAATCATCGACAGTAACATTTTTTTTTTTGGAACCTAACCTTTTTTCAGTGCCCAACAAATTTCTCCATTTGTTCATGTACGTGCAAGCTAGCCAAAGGTTCCGAGTGCTACATGTTGAATCAAAGCCAATTACTTACCACCCTGCAGTACACAGCAATTTGGACCATCCCAAAAAAAAAAAATGATCAATAAATAATCTCGCAAAAATATCTGCAGGATTAGAACATGATCCATATTGCATTTTGGCTAACAACCTTGCATTTAGATTTCACCTGTTGTGCAGCAAAATGCTTTCGTAAACTAGGTAAGAGCATAAGGCTGTGTTATTTCCCAAAAATGATGGCAAAATGGAATGAAACAGATAAAATAGTAAAAATGGAATACCTCAAATTCGTTTATTTGGGATTTGGCATTCTTTGAGACAGCTCTCAAGACGCTGGCTACTGCATCGACAGGCGTAAGGTGCATCTTACCGACCAGCCTGCCATTTGCCTTCTTGATGCCTGCCACGTCACAGCATCTGTAAAAGATCAAAAGATATTATTTTACGTGAAACGAACACGAAATTGTTTGCATCCAAACAAAAAATTAAAATAACTGCACAAAATAATTATAATTACAAACACTAAATTCAATACAAGTGGCAAATTTTAAGGGGGGAAAGATGGGAATGAACTATGTTTCACTTCTACTGATTTCTGTTAATCTTGTTGATAATGTCATATGGCACTAACAAAAAAAATTATGTATGTTTTAAACTAATAGATTTTTTTACTAAAATTTAATTGATTCCGTATACTACTGGAATGATTTCATAGAGAAAACTATTACTACTTTATTTATGAAAACTACCTAAAAAGTATGAATATATCAAAATGAAAGGATATGTAGTTATTTATGTGTGGTGTCTGGCCCATTTCTGTGTTTGAATGAGTAGAATCTTTCATACTTTTAGGGATGTTGATTTACTAGCAAACTACACACGTAATGTGAATTCAATTAAAATATGTTTCACCCAAAGCCCAATTTTAGTGCCAACACAGAATAAAATTCACTCTCAGTTCACAGACATGAGTAAATAGTATCCACATAAGAGTGTGTAATGTAACATTATGAATTAACTGTTTTCACTGTGATTTATGAACTGTACCACTTAAATGTCTACGATGAAAATCTTTGAGAAAATGGGTAACAGAATTTTAAATTTTATCATTATTTTAAACTATGTATCACCTCACTGTCAAAACAACATTGATATTTTCTTTTTGAATATTACATTGAAAAAAATTCATTCCAAAAATAAATTCTAAAACATTTTTTAGATTTCATAAAATAATTAATTTATTAATTTTTGTGCCATAGTTTATTCAATAGTGCACATTTAAAGGAATCTTAAAATTTACAAAATCTATATAAATATCTGAAAATTATTTAGCGATTGCTTTGAAATTTTTATACCTCATTGCATTCGAATATGTGTGTGTTTTTATATACCCATGTCACATTTGTTATAGGTAAAAAGATACATAAAAATCTAGACCGGTAAACACACACACAGACACACACAGACACACACAGACACACACACACACACATATATATATATATATATTAATGAGTGTTGGTGTGCTAATATTCTGTTTTGTAAAGATATAGATATAGACTAGACAGAGAGATAGAGAGATGTATAGAGAGGGAAATACAGATATATAGAGGTTTAGAAAGATAAGATGGCTATATAGATGCTTTTTACATGTGTAACAACTTCAAACAAATTACAAAAAAAATTGCATGCGTTCTCTTTTCTTTCCTTTCCATTGAACCAGACAGCCACAGCAACGCATAGCCAGTACAGCTGGATGTTAATATTACTGTACTATTTATATTGGGTACAATAACTACATGTGGAAATAACATAATGTAGAATAGCAATTAAAAAAACTTACAAGTCTAAATCTTCAAAAAGTCCCTTCCACTTGATGCGGCTTAGTTCGAGGAAACTAGCGTGCACACTCATGGACGTGAGGATGTTCAGCAAGACGCTCTGTGCGGAGAACAACGCATACGTGGCGTTCAGCTCGGCTGTGCTTACGTAATCATTCCCTTGCACGGTGATCAGGTGTAGCCGATGCTTCCCCACAGCTGAAACAACCACTCTTTCTTTGTGTAATAGGCCTATTCAAATATATTTTTTCCTAAAATTTAGTTACATTTACCCCTGTATTCTAATTCTTGTCATCATCTGAAATACACACATATATATGCAGTATAACACTTTGAAGAAGTTTGATTAAAATAATATTTTTTTCCCACATTAACAAGTTTTATGTAATTTGGCATTAGATCCATAAATATTCCTGCTGTGGAACATAAAATATAACTTTTCCTGGATAATAAATATACATTTTGAAGTCTCTTATTAAGGCTCAGCACTTCCTGCCACATAATTTTTTTTTTGTTTTCTAATTCCAAACTTTAGCCAGCTAGTTCTATTAAAAAATGTAACACAGAGGTTAATATGCATCAATATCCAGCTGAGTAAACATAGAAAATTAGCTGGAGCTCCAACTGAACTATTAATGGTAAAGCATTTGCATCATTCAAAGTTTGAAACAGAAGAAAGCAGAACAAATTCTTTGTTAATAAATGATGTGAAAAGTTATTTTTATACTTTTTTTAATGTCTTGTAAATAATATAGGGCATACATACCTGGTATTTTTGTTAAAAACTTATGGTTTTTATTATAATGAATGGTAAGTCTGCTAATTTAAAGATTTAGTTTTGCTTATTACCCGGATTATCTGGATTTTGGATGGTCTGGATTGCCTTTGGTAACAGTTAATCAATTCCTCCCTTGCATTTGTTGTTCTTTCGCCAATATTTCCAAAAGATGTTCACTTACAGCAATAATATTGGTGTAAAAAGTCATGCAAGTGATAATTATGTCTGAAGACTTAAGCAACTTTATACACCCACTATATAACATGATGTGAACATTTAATGTAAATATTTGTGAAGTAACCACAAATGCAAGAGAGTTAAAATTTAAGAAACAGCCCTATGTAGTAAGTAATGATGAAAAAGTGAAGAAATAAACATGACACGGAGCCAAGCCTTAAGTGATTTATCACCAAGCAATAAAAACACTGCATGTCTTTAAGAAGAATATAATGTTAAGTACTATATAGCAGGAGACAAAATTTGCAATAGTATTAAATGCTTATACAGTAAACACACTCCAAGAATCACCCTAAAATAAAATTTATGGCACAACACATTTACACAATTGGTGGTTAGCCTCTACAACCTAAGTGTCTGTGCCCACCCCCTTGAGGTGAAAGTCGTAACGCCTTTGTAAGAAGGCGACTAAACAACAAGGCTGACAGACAGCCAGTCAAAAGTGAGGAGGGGCTAGCCTCTCTTGGCCTTTACCTTATGGCCAACTGGTCCAGAAATGTCGTAGTCATAAGCATAGGTTAAGTGGAAAATGTACAAACGTCTTACTCTCTCATGTTCTCAAAAAAACAAGGAAATTTCCCATTATCTGGGTGCTGACTATATGACTGCACAAATGTTCACTGCAAATGGAGCCCTTTCAGCCACAATACGACAGAGAAGAAAGACGACCTACACTCGTGTGGTCTAGCCTAACTTTCTAGCCTGTTAGCCTTTCCTGGATAAAGCTCCCGAGCAGATCTTCCACAGTCGGAACTTTCGCAGAAAGGGGCGATGGAGAATTTCCATGCCACAGTTAAGGTCCAAGAAATATTTACAGCAAAACATGTGTTATTTGTTTGGTGGTTTGTGTGAGAGTGATGACATTATTACAGACGGACAAGGCCGGAATCAGCCATTAAGTCAGAATGAATGAACCAGGATTAAAACTTAGGTCCTATCAACTGCAAGTTAAATATTTTACAGGTGTACCACCTTGCTCAGTAGACAAACAAATACAATGCCAGAACATGGGCATGTTTTTAATGATACATATGCTGTATCTTTTATTACATTTCTAAAACTGTGATTTGTCGGAGAAAGGCTGATGGACTAGAAACTGAGGATCGGGTGTCACATGTCGGTCATATTTCCCCCTCCATCGTACTGCAGCTGCAAGAGCTCCATTTGCAGTGAACATTTGTGAAGTCTGTGTAATCAGCACCAAGATAATTGGCATTTTCCTTGTTTTATGAGAGCGTGACAGAGTAAGATGTTTGTATGTTTTTCACTCACCTACACTTTTGACCAAGGCATTTCTGGATCAGTTGGCCGTAAGGTAAAGGCCAAAGAGAGGCTAGCCCCTGCAGGGATCTACAAAAAAACCACAAAATAAAACAATAAAATTATGTGAAGGTGGAGAGTTAGTAGTTATTCCCTGATACCAAGCTACATCAACGAACAAGCTTACTTTTATACAGTTGGTGTACAGTACTTGGCATTACACTCACATATCAGTTGGATGTTCCAGTCCTTCACAACTGCGGGTACTGGCGGTACCTCCGGGCTCCGGGACCTCGGCCTTCTTGCTTCTTGAAACAATTGCTCTGGTGCGATGAGTACATCGGTTGGTACATCCCGTGGTACGTCCTGTAGTGCGACATGCGACGCACTATTGGAGCTCTTCGGATCTTCAGGTTCTTCCACCTCCTCGCACTCATTTGCTTCTTCCACAGAGTCATTATCATCGTAGTCATCCTCGTCATCGTCACTCCTAAAGTCAAGGTGCCTCAGGTTTTACCACAATGGTAAAATAAAAATTCATATTTTTTTATGTGAATAAATAACTATTAAGGAAGCTTTGTATTAGGTATGTGTTTTTATGACCACAACAATTTTTTAAAGTTGAAAATACACACCAGAAGACAATAACTACATTTTCGCAAGAGAATGTACAGAAGCATCTAAACCCAACACACCATCTGCAAGATGGATAAGAATTTGAAGATATGCTTAGCCTTGATAAAAACCAAACTCACCCCATTTTACCTTTTTGGGGGTAGAATTTTCATACAATACCCATATCTACATGCCTTTTATTAGAGTTAGCTTAAAAACTTATGAAAAAAAATCTTTTAAATATAAATTTACTAGTGATACTGAATCAGAAAGAAAACTGGACAACAATGTTTTAACTTAGTTTTATCTATGTGCTTATCACTTTTTCCAGAAATATTTACTGGATAAAGACTTTTTATAACAAACAACTTACTTTATAATTAGTGTGGACTCGATTTGATAAGTGAACCAACCAAAAGCAGAATAATTAGGCCTACTTAACATTAAATAAATTAATACATATTTTAAAGTTAGGATTTATTATATTTAACAGACACTTTGTTGGCTGTATAACTTAGCACTCTGCCAACTTCAGAATAAAACTGATTGCCAATAACAGGGGTGCAAATCTGAAGGATTCACCAAGGGGGTGGAAGAGGGAGGAAATTTGCAGGGGGGAGGGGTGAGTTTTGGGTGTTGGGTTTCAACTGACACAAGTCATCTCTGTATAGGGTGCTTGTATGTTTTATACTGCTCATATTCATGAAATAAGCATAAAACTTTAAAATATACAGGACATTCATTTTTCATGAAACATAGTTTTGACATTTAAGTTTATCAAACCCGTTCCACAGTTACGATGATGCAAGTGCAAGCGAGCCACCTCAGTGAGGTGGGAATGGGGGGAGGGGGCCTGACTGGCCCCCTGGGATATGCGCCCATGCCAATAACAATGAGACGCCAAAAGAAACAAACTCTATAAAGTAATAAGAGTAATGATGATTACCTGTAGATAAATGAACAAACATCGGCATCTCTGGAACTCCCGTCAACCAACAGTGCTTCTAGTGCATCCAGATCCAGTTGAAGTAACTCATCACACAGTGCCAAGTTACCAGCTGTCTCCTCATAGCACGTAGAACTACCACCAGTCTCATCATTGCGGGCAGTGCTACCAGCTGTCTCCTCATAGCACGTAGAACTACCACCAGTCTCATCATACCGGGCAGTGCTACCAGCAGTCTCATCATAGTGCGCAGAGCTACCAGCAGTCTCATCACATTGCAAAGAGCTACCAGTAGTCTCATCATATAGCACAGAGCTACTAGCAGTCGCATCATAGTGGGCAGAGTTAACAGCAGTCTCATCATAGCGTGCAGAGCTTATAGCAGTTTCTTGATCCCCTTGTGGTTCACATGCATCACCAGATTCAAAAGTCCTTGAAGAATCACCCTGCGACATGGCTTTGGCTAAAGTTGCCAGAGGCATAGTAAAAGTTTTTGTAGCGTCAGTCGTTAGGGAAGTCTTTTCGGAAGCTACAGCACAGAGTTCGGAAAATTTCAACACTTCAGCATTAGCATTCGGTGCTGATATTTGGAAATTGGATGCCTCCTCCGAATCGTCAATGGTCTGCACCGAAATGTCCTGAGAGTCTGGTCTTGACGAGTTTTCGCTGTGGGAGTCGGACTGAGCAGTGGGCGTCCGGGCTGGCGATGGGGGCAGCTCAGAGATCGAGAAGGCCTGAGAAGAGCTGCTGGCAATCGGGGGCGGGTTGTACACTGCGCTGGGGTTCGTCCACCACGGGCTGACCGGAACACTCGGCGAATTGACGACCCGAGACTGCCCCGATTGGGCGGCCTGTGTCATCATGAAGAATTCCATGACATTCTGCTGCAGCTGTGCTTGGGAGATCTGTGGGGAGAAGTTCATGTGTGGCGGTGGGTGGCCAATGCCCATCTGGGGCAACTGGGGGGCACAACCATAGTTCATCTGTGGCATTTGGGAGTGCACGAAGTCCATGGTGGACCTCTGAGGCTGGTTGAAGTTCATCTGATAGGCTTGAGGTACAAGTCCTGGTGCCTGCATTCGAAAAGTTTGGTTAAAGTGCTCCAGGGCGATAAACCCAGGGGGCGGCTTCTTCTGAATGGTCATCGGAGGCCAGTTGTTCGTCATGTACTGCCAGTTGCCATTCATGAAGTTTGGCTGCTGTTGCTGTACTGGCAACTGGTTATTGTACCACACTTGCGCAGGGGGCAACGTCTGGTGGCCGTATTGGGCCGCGGCAAACTGGTGATCGAAAACATTCATCGCAGGCGCTGAAGCTGAAGGAGGCGGTGTGCACGGCAAGTTGCTCATGCTCACTGGCGATTGTGTGCCGCTGGCCACCTTGACGTTCTCCAGCAAGGGTAACTGGACTGCAGATTGCTCAACTCGTAAGAAAACTTCAGGAGGTAAACTAGGAACTTCAAGTTCTTTCAAATCATCACTTTCAGAGTCCTGTCAAAATATCGGAGCAAAGAACATAGTTTAATATACTCTCATAAAATTACAAAACAACTTTACTGTGAACAAATTAATAAAACACAGACTAATCCCATAAAAACTTACAAGAATGCAACTTATAATACACAAGAGAGAAATAAATATGTATACTGGCCACTGAGTGGTATAGGCAGAGAAAATAATTTTCATACAAAAACAAGTTTGCAGTTAGGGCCATCTTCTTCATAGTAAATAGTTTACCTTAGAGTTCTGAAGGACTGGGTACTGAACGAACGATTCTGCCTGATCAACACTGGAAAATACTTCAGGCTTTTGACATGGTTCTTCTTCCACCAGATCTTCACTTTTCCAGTCCTGTAAGGATTTTCGAGATAAGAAAATAGTTTGGCCCCATGAATGTTATGCCAATTCACTCCTAGACCTAAGCCTATTCATTTTTATTTTTATTTATTTTTAAAGTATTGATATATGTACCTATAATTGAACCAAGATATGTAAAATTAATAATTTTAAAATTATACCGTTATTTTTTAGGTATTAAGACAGGTCTAGATTTTAAGTAATTAAAAATGGAAAATAAATTTCTAATCCCAAGCAAGCAGCAGTTTTATATAAAAAAAAAAGAAAGGGGTTAGTTTCAATTATATTACTTTCTAATTTTAATTAGAAAAAAAGTGCATAAGCATAAAACAGTATAGTATCACAGACAAAGAACATCAACACACTGAAGTTGTATGTGTGGATACTAAAGGTAGTCAATTCATTCTAAAAATAGTTTCTTCCGAGCCTCTTCCATGTAATGCTGACATTAAGTACCATCACATAAGATGACCTGCCGTATGAGATGAGAAGCAGCGTTAAGCTCTCCAAACTTGCAAATATGCCAGGAAACACAGTATTTACAGCAGCCGCTTTCCAACTATGGCGACCAATCAAAAAATTTAATCCTTCCTGCTGATAAAAAAAGTTTTTTCTTCAATGTTGATGTTACAGTACAAACTACTTTAAGGGTTCGGAACAAATATTTTTTTTCTACACAAAGGATATGTAGATGATATCAGAGCTTGCAATGTGTGGCCTGGAAAAACAGTACAGTCATGACAACCTAATAAAATAACTCCTAAATATGACACTTAGTTTTGCCATGTGATGTCACAGCAGCAGCCCATTTTTGAGTGAAATCCAACTAACTATTCTGCCAGTAATATTTGTTTGCATGTGTAACAATTTAAAGTAAGTTATAGCAAGTCAGTAAAAAAGCAATGCTAATATAATTAAATAAGTAAAGCAAAAAAAAATTTGCAGTTTCCAACTGGACCAAAAAGCATAGTAGTGAGGTCTTTCTTCAGTCTGATGTAAGCATGCACCCTCAGCCTTCTTTTCTTCCCCCTATTCACCACTAGTACGAGGGATATTCATAAGGTAAGCTCCGTTTGGTCATTAAAAAAAATACTCTTGAGAAAAATATTTTATTGACAGTTTTAGTTTATTACATATATACTTAGCATTTTCCCATAATCGCCATTCAGTTCCAAACATTTTTTGAAACGCTACACCAGTTCTTTATCCCCTCTGCATAGAAGTTTGCCGCCTGGGAATGGAATGGACGCCTCCGCCACATGCATCATGGACTTGAATACCCAATGAGTGAAGCCTAAGTACAGGCGCTTAGTAAACATCTGCGGGAAAAAGTTTAAACAATCTCCGCACTACAGTCAAAAATTGATAGCTACCATTTTTTTTTGGGACGAAAAGGGCATCACTTTGATTGATTTAATGAATCGTGGGTCAACAATTACAGAAAAAATTACAAAATTATGATTTCCAACTGGTTTAATTTCCAGGCGGCAAACTTCTATGCAGAGGGGTTAAAAAAAACTGATGCAGCTTTGCGAAAGTGCTTGGAAGTGAATGGCAATTACAGTCAGTTTGAACTCAAGGGGTGACTTTGATAACTGTACACTACCACTTTGTAACATTTGTAACAGGTGTAGTTAATTTTCTAAACCAAATAAAAAATTTTGGAAAGTGTTGTTGGTACTTCTGAAGTTCTGATGCTTTAAGATTTGCAAGATGGCTGTTGCTATTGAACAGAACATGTGTATGCTAGCTAAATCAAATAAATTCATTAGAAATTATGTTGTGAAGAATGATTTGACCTTCAAACTTTAACATTCCAAGGTTACTGATTGAAATTTTAAAAATATATGTTGGTTATAAATATTTTGAACTTTCTTAGCTACATGCTATAAAAGTGATTTGTTTAAACTAAATCAATTGAAGTTATAAATATTTAACTTCAATGATGTGGCATTGATAGCATTTTTGTGGTGACTTTGATATAGTGTACATTAGAAATATTTTATGGGTGCAGTCTTTTGTTTAGGTGAACTATAAAAGAAGCTGTTCAGAACATAGCAAATGCAAACTTGTCCATCAAGAAAGCTTCCCAACAGTATACTATACCATATGGCACACTGGACAACAGGTTCCACGGTAAACACATTTACAAGCCAGGAGGACAAACTGTAGTTTCAGAAGTGGAAGAAAAGTGTATTGTGGGGGCTGTGCAGAAATGTGGGGACTGGGGTTTCCCCTTATTAATGATATCCAAATGTTCAGTAAAAGCTATTTGGGTAAAAAAAAGAATGACCATAACAAAATTTAAGAACACACCAGGTCCTGACTGGATCTGAAGTTTTGTGAAACGCCACAGGAACCAACTTTCACAGTGGATTTTTTCACCAAACATTTCACAAGCAAGAAAAAAATCTTTCTAGAGAACCTGTGAAAGAGTACTTTCAAAATTTGACAAACACCGTTGAAAATGTGCCACCTACACACACACATTCAGTTATGATGAAAGTAATTTGACAGATGACCCAGGGAAGAAATTGTTACTTTGAACAAAGAGGTGTTAAATATCCTGAAAAAAAAAAAAAAAAAAACGAACCATAGCAAATCATCAAATACCATCATGATTTGTGGTTCCGCATCGGGGATACTTCTGCCACCGTATGTTGTGTACCGCAGTGAGCATTTGTGGGATACCTGGACTCAGGGGGGACCAAACGGCAGTCATTGTTGCTCTGAACTTTGTTGCAGTAGGGGAACCCGTTACAACCAAACAAGTTATGGCTGGATGGAAGCTCAGTGCTTCAATGACTGGTTTCATTTGGTCTTTCTCCCACATGCTAAAAGACTCAAAAGCCGAAAAGTATTGATCGGGGACAATTTATGTTCTCACATTACTGATGAAGTTCTGTCAACATGTGCTGAAGAGAATGTGGCATTTGTGCTTCTTCCACCAAACTCAACACATATTTGTCAAACCCTCGATGTCTCATTTTTCCAACCCATGAGGAGTGCGCAGAGATATAACTTGACAAGTTGGAAAACAAGAAACCCAAAGCAGCAAGCTGTTCCAAGATCAGTTTCCCCTTCTCTTTCAACACCGACTCTTGAAAAAATGGACAGAGTGAAGGACAAAATGGAGGTGCAGTGTAAAAGAAATCTCATTAGTGGATTTGAAGCTACTGTGATAGTACCAGTCAATGCAGATAAAGTTTTAAACATACGGCCATAAAACAGCAAAGACCCTGCAGAAGTTAATTTTGCAGTTAACAATTCGTTAAAAGAATTTCTTTGTGAACATAAGTACGGCCATGCAGACAAAGGTATATGCGGCAGAAGGAAGAAAATTAATGAAGTGACAAGAAAAAGTATATGCATTCCTAGTGAAATGCCCAGTGAGAGTGACAATGAAGATATAGTGGTAGATATGTATAATACAAAGTCGAGTGATTTTGTCGAGTCAGAAGACGCCCAACCTTAAAGAGCTGCCAGTTGGAAAGTTCGTGCTTGTAAAAGTAATAACTGGGAAAATAAAAAGTGTTACTTTTCAATAAGTTTCAGTCATACAAGAATGCAAGGAAAATGAATACAGTGTAATGGGACTAAATTCAATTGACAAAGGCAAATGAAGTTTTGAATCTGTAGAAAATGACGTAGGTTAGTGAAATGTTTGTATGAAAGCAGGTTATTTGGTCACTAAGGCTAGTAGGTTTTGTTTATGTCTGTTATCAAGCCATAATAAATTACATGGTTCACATGTGGATGTTAGCATTAATTCATTGGAACTAAAACTACCTAAAAGTATGTATAAATATATAACAAATGCAAAATTATTTATTTATTTGTATAAAAATTTGTATCAAGAGCCAGTCTTACCAAGGGTATCAAAGTCACCCCATGAACTAACGCACTGAACCTCTTGTAGTATGAAAAATGCTTGGCAGAATTAACTATGGAGTGAGATTAAAAAATATACTGTCCTTACAATTAGTTCTGTGCATTTTTAGAAGGGGTATCAAAGTAACCCCAACAGCTGGGGTGAAGTTGATACCCTATAATTAATTTATTTGAGAACAATTTTATTATTTTTAAAACTTACACAACTGCATTACATTGTCCAAGTGTATAGCATTTAACTAAAATTATTTTGTAATTCTTAACAAATTTATTTCATAGAATTTATGCAAAGAAAAGAAAAAAAAAGAATCAAGGATAGCTCTAGTTTATGGTTATGTGAAAATGTGAAGTAGATATGTAGCAAACTAAAACTTACAACTGTCAATTAAAAAATTTTTTTTTCTTTAAAGTTTAATTTTTTTTAATGACCAAATGGAGCTTACTTTACGAATATCCCTCGTACTTGGCATGTTTATGTCGCAAAAAACAGGACTGTTTGAACACTGGACTGCAAACCTAAGTCGATCATGAGTGCATCATTCCCCCCCCCCCCTCCTCTTTTAGTAATAAAAAAGTCGGCCGAGTCAATTTTTCCTAAGGGCTGTGTATTTTTTTAAACAAATATTTCAATATTGCCTTCAATATTATTTATTACAAAAAAGCGAGGACTATAATAACATTGTCGAACGCCCATACTGGGCCACGTTTTAATCATGGTTTTTATAATCATTCTAAGAACCATGAAACTCTAATTTCTCTGTCAAAGGTTTAAGAATCATTAAATTACTAAGATTCATCCATCTAAGCTGGCTTCTTAAATCATTATCGTCATTGTCTGGGCCGCCCATAAGCCTTTGCCTTTTAGTGTTTTGATCAGTTTCTGTTAGTGTCAACTGTGTGAGAAGGAATCTAAGAAAAACTTAAAATATAAAATTACATAAATAGGTAAATACATATATAGTTGGGCGGTATTTGCGAAAAAAAATGTTAAAAATCCGAAAATACTTTTATTATATGCTCTTTAACTTCCTCTTTTCATTAAACCCGGCGGGGATAAGAAATTCCAAATACTTTAGGAGATATCAAATTTTTTAATTTTCATCACAATACCTGTGCATTCATGCGGCATTTCCATTGTTTCTTGTTTACGAGTATGAATTTTTTTTTCGCAACGTAGGTGAACGACTACATCATTTTCTACTAATGGCAAAGGAATTGCACCCTACTCTAACTTAGGTGAGTTTAACATTTCAAACTTTAATGCTTTATTTGTTATTTTGATATTGTTGCGCAAGTAATAAGTAAAAAAAAATTATGTGAGTTCCTACTGTTCATCCTTTGTCCCGGTTTGTTTGGTCATGTCAGTTACATTATAAATACTTTAAAACTAAATCACCATTAAAATTAATTCACATTATTTTTAATGTCCGCTTAGTTTAAAAGTATTTATAATGTAACTGACCTGACCTAATCGACCATTTTAATTAATTAGGCATACACGAACACACGGCAAAATAAAAGAATTGCAACGGTCGAATGATTGCACAGGTCTTGTATTGCAAAATAAGAATGGCGATATCTCCTAAAGTATTTGGAATTTCTTATCTCCGCCGGGTTTAATGAAAAGAGGAAGTTGAAGAGCATAGAATAAAAGTATTTTTGGATTTTTAACATTTTTTTTCACAAATACCGCCCAACTACATATTTACCCATAAATATATTTTTGTATGAGGAAGCATGGCATGATTATTGAAATCATGTGCAGAGATTTCAAGTTTTAACAGCATTTGGAGGGGAAAATGCCCAGAAGCCATAGGGGTGACATCACTGCCTGAGAGCGTCACCCACGGTCATTTAAGTCGTGAAGTGACACAGCTGTTTTACATTCCCTGCTGAACACTTTTAAAAAATTGATGAAAATAATCCAGACAACACTAATATTTTTTTATTTTGAAAGCTTCAAGTTGTTGTTCCATTTTCTAATCCTTGCACATTTACTTGACTAAAAGTTTATACCCATTCTTTACCATCACAATACATAGAATGTCTACAAATACCTGTTGAACCAATTTCAGAACCTTGTTATTTCAACATTTTTTTAAAACACAGGGACATTTGTATACTTTACTTACCCAAACGAAAAAAAAAAAATCGCTATTTTAATCAGAAGAAAAATATTTTTCAGTCTAATTATATGGTAATTTGATGAAATTATTTTGTGTAAATATGTACAGACACCAAAACACAAATATTTGAAATGAAGCCTGGAGAGTATTGTTGATAATTCTAACTTCACTTTCATTCTTCGCCATATTAATACTTTAACATAAAACACACGTAAATCTTGACAAAGTTTTTTTTTTTGTGTACCTACCTACGCAAAACACTTGAATAAACAATGTTGAATATTGATTTTATTTATACATTACAACCAGCATTTGTTTATTTTCACTAGCACTTTTCATAGATATAAAGACACAGCAAGACTGCAACACTTCTGCAAAAAATAGTTTATTTGAAATAACTATAAAAAATGACACACTGATTTGTATTAAGTTTTCATCTCACCTCTTATACGTTGTATTCATGACATATTTATAACATTCAGAAAAAACTCTCTCTTTTCTATGGAAAAAAAACAACATGGCAGCTTATACAGGTTGTGTGTTGTTAATACTCTGCATACTGATTTAATTGTATTCAAATAATTCATCTGTGATACAGCTTAGCATTCCCATAAGTTACAAGCAGGAAAAAAAATATTAACAATGTGAATTACATAATGATGCCCCAAAGCAAAATGAATTTGAATTTTCTATGCTCTAGGCTAGAGAAAAATCCTTGCCTGGCATTTGGGTGGATACATTTCCACATGATTCAAGTAGACAGTCTCAAGCATTTATAAGCAACTATAAACTGAAGTAAGGCATCAGAGAGAAAGAAAGAAAAAAGCAAGTACATAAGGCTGCTGGAAATTAAAAAATGGGTGTGTATACTTATGCACGTACGTTAGATGTAATTTGGCATCATACAAATCTAACTTTAATTTTGCATGCAAATAACTAACAAAAATAATATAATTAAAAGACTATAGTGATACTATAAATACGGTTGGTATAAAATGTAAATTCCCTCAAATTAAAAAAAAATTAAATAGATACTCATTATTCAATATTAATATGAACATGTGCATAAAATTATTTTTTAGTAAAATAATAATCAAGATAATTAAAAATGGAAATCAATAGATATCCTGAATGATTATTCTAATTTATTATTTTAATTCTTTATTAAATAATAATGTAATAACTTATAATGCATATAAATTATAGATACGGGAACATAACCTCAATTATATAAACACACTTGAAAACGTTTATGAGCACATATTCTATCACTAATATTCACAATATTAATTGTTCTTAATTATATGAACCAGTATTCAATATCAATCACTAAAGTATATGATTAAAAAGTACATATATAATTTTTATTTGTATGTAGCTTTTACTTTGTGAAAATTTTGTTGCATGGTGCCTGCACATTGTAAAAAATTCACTCGCATTGTTTTTTTTTTCATAATGCACCTAAAGAAGAATAACTTAAAAAATTTGTTGAATACCAGCATATTAAAAGTTTATTTCAGGATTTTTTAGTGACTTTGTTACCAGTACTTCTTCACTGTGTTACAGTTTCATGACTTTAGATATGTAGATGCACTGATATTAGAAAGAAAAAAAAACTGCAAATAACTGGACCACCTGATGTTAACACAAAAGAAAACCCATTATTTTACATTATCCTAACTTATATGCAAAAAAAATACAAATAAAATGAAAATATCCTCTGATGTAGCCAACAACTAATATCTTATCTGCACTTGAATACATCACAGTGAATGCTCACATTTCGCAATTTTGGTTTCAGTATGCAAAATATTCACATAGTCTTAATTCTCTTTGAAAAGTTTTGTTCTCAAAAAGATGCACACATGCTCTTTTTGTGCAGAATATTCGCGATATTGTCAAACTTTATTCCTAGAAACTTGCTGCATATTTGCTATCCATAATCCATAAATTAGTAAAACTTGTAACTTCCTATTGACAACTCTCAAGTTAATACTACCACCCAGTTTTAACCCTTTCAATTACACTTTTATCATTTCCTTACCTAAAATCTTGCTTTTTTTTATTTTTCACAAAATAAAAAAAATAAAAATATAATATTACATGTAAAAACTATATTTGAATATGAATAATAACCACAATAAAATTTACTATCATAGCAGTAAGGGATCGTCCATTTATCACGTGAGGCTCAAAAAAAGGGGGGGGGGGGGGGGGGGGTTGTCGGGAAAAATCACAAATAATCACAAGGGGGAGGGGGGGTGTAGAGAGATATCACGTGTATTTATTTTTTCACGCGATTTCTACTAAACCGAAAAGGGACGCGTGACCTTGACTCGCCGTAGCCAGTCAACAATATCCCCGCCCACCGCAACATGAACCACCCGGCTCGGCTTGCCAGTCGCCAGTATGACTGTGATTTTGGCGCCGAATACATGCGTATATCACATATAAGCCTTTCCTTTATTATTTTTATGCCAGTGAGAATAAACCTGCAACCTTAATGTGTGTGTGGACATTTTTATCACTGTGCTTAATTTTCCAGAATTAAATTAGATTATACCTATATTTAAAGATAATATTCTGAAATTTTTAAAAATATTTTGTAGCAAAAAAATACACATGATTTATTGGGGGGGGGGGGGAGGGGGGGGGGTAGTCTGAGACCTCACCACAAATCACTAGGGGGAGGGGGGGGGTTAAAAATTTGCTAAAAAAATATCACGTGATTAATGGACGACCCCTAACAAGGATGATGTCACCTAGAATGTACACCATGACCTGCATTTTCAAAGTACAGTAGAATCCCGATTATCCGGGGTCATGACTAGCAGGGGATCCAAAAAACACGGTTAAAACAAAGTAATACAAAGCTATTAAATATACTTTTATCCCGACTTTATAGACCGACACTGTAACACCCTAATTTGTTCCAGTAAAGGAGAGCACTAATCAAAACAGCACTTGTCAAATGCATTTTTTTTTTTCAATAAGAAGAGAATTTATATCAATATAATTCATTTTCCAATCAGGTGAGTGTGCTTGCTGACTACCATTTTAATCAAGACACTACTTTCATGAACATTATCATACAGTACAAATATACGTATATCTAAATACATTAGACGTACATTAAAATAACTATTAAATAACATTCTGAGATTAAAACACCTAAAATTATATTTAACAATTCACGTACTACATTGTTTACTTATTAAGGCTTGGGTATAACATTCCTATGAAGGCACTACCAACATTTTTGAGTTACAAAATAATAATGTTTTTGATATAGGAGATATATATAAATCCAGTGTCCTGATGTTATCTTTAAAAGATTTGTGCAATGGGAGTGCATGACTTGATGTAAGTTTTTGGACATACGCCATTGCTAAGAACTTTTTCTGTTGAAGAAAAACTAATAAATAAAATAAATAAATAAAAATAAAAATACTCAAAAAAAGATACAAAAAACACACAAAATTAAGCAAACAATTGCTGTTGTCAACAAGGATATGAACACCACAAAATATTCCGAACCAGGAATATGGTCAGCAAACAAAGAAAAAACAAAGAAAAATGTACTAAGAGAACTCTCTCTTAGTACATTTTTCTTTGTTTTTTCTTTGTTTGCTGACCATATTCCTGGTTCGGAATATTTTGTGGTGTTCATATCCTTGTTGACAACAGCAATTGTTTGCTTAATTTTGTGTGTTTTTTGTATCTTTTTTTGAGTATTTTTATTTTTATTTATTTATTTTATTTATTAGTTTTTCTTCAACAGAAAAAGTTCTTAGCAATGGCGTATGTCCAAAAACTTACATCAAGCCAGTGTCCTGATGTTTGTTTCCAGTGAACTCTTCACCAAGTCAACCAATTTAAATGAAAATTGCCATTTATGTGTAATTTTTTCCAACTTGAAAGATAGGATAGTTTTTATTTCGATTAATGGTCTTAATAATCTATAATTAAAAATAAACTGATTATCAATGTTGATTGGTGTTATTAATCGTAAGTTTCATAAGTCTGAAACAGATGGCGCCTTAAATCAGTTTTTTACAGACAACTGTTGTACTGTCTGACATAAATATCTCGTAGATAGCGCTACATTTCAATTCTAATTTTATTTTTCTCCATGTTGTGTACATTTTCGTTGATCAATGTACTACGTAACCTCACTTTTTTGTATTATTTTTGATTTTATTCTCACGTGTTTACAATTATTGATATCTATCTTCAGCTGTCAATCTACAGATATAATAATAAAACAAATAATATTAGCTAGAGAATCAGAGTTCATCAAATTTTATTTCATGTTAAAAAATTTGTAAGTGTTAATTAATTCTACCTTTCCTGCAAATTTTATAATCTAAGTTTATAAAAATAACAAAAATATCTATGTATTAAGTGCTTGCTTTTTATTTTCTCATTTTGATTGAATTTTTTATTTTCAGTAAAATGCCACAGCAACACGTGGCCGGGTCTGCTAGTAGGAGATATATTTTAAGTTATAATAAGATTTTAAAAAGGATAAACTTAACATTGTCTATTATTAGAAAGACTATTTAACCTGTTAATGTAATTCCTCGCACTGTTATTTACTAGATGCTTTTTCTGCCATGATTTGCAACTAGCACTTCCTAGTAGGTACGAGGTAAACTAGCCCTGAAAGCTTCTGGCTTTCCTCTTGAAAGCTATTCTGACATGCAAGATGGCGGAATATAAAAGTCGGATGAAACTCACGCGTCATCGGAAATAAATATACAATGAAGGAAGTGACTAACTATTGAGGGAAGAGCATAGTATTGTTTGATGTTACGTCACATTGTTAATTCATTGCATTATTAATTCATTGCATTGTATTTAATGTTACACAAGTGCCATTTCCATTGTGCACGCACAGAAATAAAATCCATAAATTATTTTTGTTATTAAAGTTTATGGAAATTTGGCATGGTTAACCCGCAAACTATATAACCCGCACCCAGATAATCGCGAGTTTACTGTATGTATAACCCAATTTATCAATCGGCTAATAAATTGAACACTAAAATGGATGAATAGACAGAAAAGGTTAAGAAACAAAATTAGTTAGTTAAGCTAAAATCGATTGTAAGTTTAACACTTGTTTTTTCTATAAGTTTGCAACATTAAAAAAATAATACACATTGATACAATGTTCAACAATGTTATTTAAATAGTATTGCAGGTTAAAATTACAATCATGTATGTATAGTTTCATTAGGTATTAAGTGTGTGTTAAAACTCTGAGCAATAGTGAGAAGATTGAAAAAAAGTGCATAAAATTAGACGAGACAACTCTCGCTCATCAAATAGCCATGTTTTAAATTCTAAAGTGGGAAATAAATTTTATACAAAATCTTCTCTTGATATCAGTACATTTTGGGATGGAAAACAAATGTGCATGGACTTTGCCTGGTTATAATTATAGTATTATCTTCATTTTCTTCAGTGTTGAATGAGGTAGCACAATAAAAAACACCAAATTTACATTCATAAGTACTATAGTTCAAATCCAACTTCAGCAGTTTTAGTTTTGTGTTTTTCAATGTTTCCCAAAATCATTATACGTAAATGACAGAACGGTTCTTGCCATAGGCTATAGCTGATTCTTTCTCCAGTTTTCCTGCATTATGGCCAGTCAATATGTTGAATGACTGTGTGGACAAGATAAATAACCAAAGCAATAATGATTTAGAAACAGTAAAATTGTTGTTTGTTAATTTAAAAGTAAGACTGAAGTTTACACGTATTTATGCCTAAAGTTCTATGTATGTTCTAGTGATTCACTGCAACATGGCACAAATAGCTTTCAGACTTCACCAAACTGACAATTCCAAATAAAAGCTGTATCCAATTACCTTCAAAACAGATTATGAAGGTTAAAATTAAAACTCATCAAACACTATTATGTTGAATTCATGGGGAAAATTAATTCACCAAACAAAAATCTGCAGAACATTCATTGTGGTTTTGTACTCTTAGACAGGCGATGTATTGAGAATTTTTTAATTTCACGAAACTGTATCAAGTTTTCTAAAAAGACGTGTCAATAAACGAAACACTTTTACCATTCGTTGTACAGAAGTAATAAGAGTACGTGAGAGTGTAAATGAAATATGTGCCATAATAGCACACAAAACAAACAGAAAGAAAAACCAACAGTTTTAGATGAAAATTGTATTTATTTAAACAAACATAGTTTGTTACATGAGTTAACAATACATCGCCATTTAATGAATACAAAAACACAAATGACAAATAAACTACTCATAGTGTGTTAAATATTAACAGCATAAATTCTGTTAACATACATAATATCAATTTGTTTTAGCCTTTTACATCATTTTTCAAAAACAATTATTATAGAAGCAATAATAAACATTTAAAAGTTATTCAAAAAATAACATTAGTGAAAAACACAAGTCATGCTTTGCAAAACAATTCATGAATCTAAGATGTTGGGAAAACTTGATGATTCAAAAATGCTTTACCCTTTCTCTTATCTGATGCTAAAAATCAATTATTTACAGTAACAAAACTTCTCACATTAAATAAAAATGAAAAGATTTAAATTGTCTGCCACTTAATCAAAGTTTCTGCAACACATACAAATATACTCAAGGTTTATTGATTTATGAGAAACTACAACCTGAAAATACAATTTTATTAATACCCCCCAATTGCTAAAAGAATTCAGAAATTTTCAAGTATGATCTACACGACACGGAATTAAAATCATTTGAAAAACTCAACTAATTTCCAGTAAATTAGGATCAAGATTGACGATTTACATTTCGATAATCTCAGCACACGTAGAAAGTAATGGCACTCAAAATGAGATACGTGAAAATTTAATTTTAGACCTAAAAGAAGCTTCATTAAATGTTGTCAAGCACAATAATCCAAATTGTGCTGGAAAACATGAACTACAAAGTTAACTTTCAGGGACTGAATGTTGTCAAAAACATTCCATAATTCCAATTTTAAGACATTTATAGTTCTCAATTTTTTTGTTCACGGCACATTGCCAAAGGTATTGAGTAATTATATTTTAACATCTCAATGATAGAGAGGTCATTACACAATACAACACAAATCATTAAAACTGGAAAATAAATTTGCCACGGCCATGGCCTCTGTATAAATAACTTTCTCAACATTTTTGACATGAATTTCTGACAGGAACGTGAATGTCTTTAATTACGGTTTGGGTGTCATTTCAGCCGAGGATTCGTCACAGCTTAAATCTCGTAAACTATGAAAGCTACAGATCTGAAGTAAATATATCTTAGTAGAGCAGTCTTTGCTTGTGGTCGTTGCTAACGGCTCACCCTTTTAATATTTGCAGTGATGACATAACGAGCGATGGTGGAGAGCACCGGACTGCAGTCAGTGAGAACTGTGACTGCGACAGTAATGGACCGATTTGCGTGATTTGAACTTTACGTTGCTCGTGAGTGAGCACCGAGTGGTGCTAGTTGAGTGAAATAACTTTGAAGTTACTAACTTTGGTTTACAAAATGCCTAAGCAAAACCAGGTCATGTTGGAGAAAAGAAAGAGAACAACCGAAATCGCCTGAGCAGAAGCAATTAAAAGCACAGAGAAGTGTCACAGGTATCGAATGAAGCAAAAATTAGCAGAGAGAAATGAGTCAGTGGCGCAAAACGAGCCCCCAAGAGAGGTGTGAAATTTGCGCTTGAGCGAGCTTCAGCCATCTACCTCGCGAGGAACGACGGGGAATGCAACAATTGTTTGATAATGGACGTGGATGTGCTTTCTGATGGTTCTGATGTTGATGCGGAGTCAGTAGAGCCAATGGTTGTAACGATGGGTCGAGTTTGTTGCAGTCTGGTGCCACAATTTTTCTGGCGTGGCCGCCCGACCGTCAAGTAAGACATTCATCGAATTCATGTCAAAAATTAAAGCAATAAAATTTTTTGTTTATTTCATACAAAAACATTCCCGTTCAGCGCGGTGGAAATACATGAAACAAACCCCTCGCGGCTGTAGTCCAAAATACAGCCCACCCAGAAAGTTTTTTATAAATTGACTTCGAGAAGCAAAGAAAAAACCAAAACGTGGAGTGTGTGCCAGTTCACGGACATTTACAAGTATGTAGAAGGGAAGGAGAACCGTCAACACCGCTTCATGGCTACATGCATTAGCAGAACGTGCACATGCACAAATTGGCTGGTTTATTTTTAGATTCCCCCCCTCCTCCAGCTGAATGCCGGCCCAGAAAGTCACGTCACCCACCGGCACCAGCTGTGACTGGACGAATGGCGCGGCAGCCGGCCGGACAGATGAGCACAATGGCGTCATTCATGGTGCTTTTCAGGTACTTCCGAGATATTTTAACTAAATGTACACTTACTCATAACATACTTATTAAACAACAACAGGAGATTTATGCGATCCATATGCAGGTAAATATGGTAATTGCTCAATGACCTCAATAATGAAAATTGGACGGAAAAAAAATTATAAAGTGAACATTACTTAAAGTATCATAATGAGTTTTTTTTAAAGATTAATTTAAGAAAAAATTTTAAAATTATGAACACTACCAAGGATTCCAATTGCGTTCGGTTTCAACACCAATACCGTGAACTCTATTTTCAACATTAAAGTAAAACAATAAATAATTATAGCTCTAAGAACCAGAACTTATTTTTTTTTTTGGGAATTCCCTCCTCTTACAGACTTTTTTTCCCCTTTAGCCTATTTGTTACTGATAAAAATTATTACTTTAAATTTTTAGTTGCTAATTATATAAATAAATAAAAAAAACACTTTTGGTTTCACTCTCGTAAATCATAAACCAGACTTAATTTCTTGTTAGAGAGAAACTTATTAAAAAATTCCCCTTCCTCTGCAAAATGTCCCTGAGCAAAGATATTGAATATTGAGGCCTATCAATTCAGCAAAAAGTGTGAGGTATATATGCTAGCTCCATCCAATTTTTTAATAAGTTGTTAGATTGCCTGTTTGAACTACACCAATCCCTCACATAGCACGACTAATTTGTTCCTAAAAATGCTAGTGTTATTCGAAATTGCGTATTCTGAAACATTAGTTTCCATAAATAACAAGGCTAATTTATTTAATGTGTTCCAAAATTGTGTATAAAAATATACTTTACGTAATATAAATATATAGCACTCAACTATAAATATGTCACACCATTAATCTTTATATGCGCCCCATCGCACTTTGTATGACAAATACGACACAGTGTAACGGGAGATACATGGTTATGTACTTTATCGTCAGTCGGCCGGCTGACTTGCCCGCCTGGGCGTGACCTTCAACTCGCGTCGCATCCTTTTCCAAACCATCCTTTACTGACAGTGAAACCGAAATTACTGACCGGATAATTATATTTTATTTTTCAAAAATTAAAGTGCTTATTCACGTATCACCACCTGGTCCACACCAATCCTGTCAGGCCAATGATTATTTTTTTCATTGCAAAATTCATTTAAAAACCTTTTCCATGTGAATCATCTGTTAATTTCTGTTCCGGTATCTAATGTCAAATATATTCCTGCTAGTACAACCAACAGCATCAGACATTAAATAATCTTTTGGTAAGAGTCCTTATTTCGTACGATTTTGCTCACAGTTGACTTGCTTAAAACTAGAGTGCGACCAACATAAGCGTGGCCTTCATGACAATCTGCGTGCCGTAATACTTCTAGTTTTGTCTCAAATACTTGAACACGATGCATTATGAGTGATCAAGAACGTACAGTTACCGGCATCTGAATGGGCAGACGTTGCTTTTGTCTGAGTGAATTCCCTGCCACTGGCTGGAGTGAGTTCACATCCCGGTCTGTGGCCAGGCGACAACGGTACGGCACGACGGCACATCTGTTGTTTACAGAAGTTGAAACAAACTTCGTACCCGACTTTTTTTTTTTCCTGCTGAGATTTCGTGCTAACTGAAATTTACAGACGTGCTATTCAAGACTGGGATAGTAAAATTAACATCGCGCTAAATGAATCTGCGCAATCTGAAGACGTACTAAGTGAAGGATAGGTGTATACCTATCTTATATGTGGCGGTAGCAGACTGAACAGCTCAAGTTCTAGTTATTCTATTTCACTACTAAAAAAGATATTTTCGCCGCTTCAAAATCAAGTAGAAATAGTTGCACGAGTCATGTAGTCATAAAACGAAAAGCGCATGGTCCACTACAGAAATGAGAGTAGCAACAACGAGCTAAGACACCAATGGATAGAATGGAATTGAAAACAGTGTGTATTGGAACCATTAAGCTAAGTAGAAAACACCATTTTCAGTGCAAACTGAGAAACCTAATAAGAAAAATCAACTAAGCTTTTCATGTGTAACCTAAATCTTAATAAAAATAGTCTACTAGATTTTTTTTTCTTTCTATAAGAACACTTTTTTGTAGCAATTACCATTATAACCACATATGTGAATGGCATAAAATAATAGTAGTATAAATTTCAAAGTAATCCTACTTTTCTTTTACTTATTTATATTGTGATGTGCATTTCTTACAAACTGCACTTACACTGCACCACTACTGCAGTTGCAAACTGTCACATGCTTGTCCTAAATGAAACATGACATGCTTATACCTATCACAAATCAGTAACAAAAGTTTTATCACAATACACTTTTTCACATAAACATTACATTAAATCTTCACAGAAGATTTAGCAATCAATACTACAGATCTGAAATGCACGTTTCACTAAAATAAGATAGTACTAATACTACAGTAAAACTGAATGAAATGTCACATAGGTATCATTAACTCTCTAGACAAAAACAAATTTGAAGGTACGAAAATAGTTCTTACGGATTCCTTACAATATTAAAATGTCAATATCAACTAAAAATAAGACCTAATCGTTTAGGAAAACATCAATACTACCGAGAACCCTCACAAATCATTTGAATACAATTCCTCCAAATATGTATACATTGACTTTACCGTGAAGGAAATTTCTTCTGGTCTATCCTCTTGTACTTTACTCTTTTCTTCTTCTATTTCTTCTTCAAAAAGTGAAAACTTAGCCAATCCTTTTTCCACCAACACACTGCTGATTATTATGTCCTCCGTTGTATTTGTATCCACCATGTGAACAGACACCCAAAACTTCTGCAAAAAACAAACAAATTTAGCCTTTAAGTACAATTTCTACTCAAAGCTGAAGGAAACAAGTTAACATTTTTTAATTAATTTTTAATTTTGCATAAAATATAATTCATCAGTCACTCACTACCCAGGTATATTTCTTGTTATTCATCCTTAACGCAAAATGCTCCAAGGACGACACTGGGTTCTACATGAATCACTAGAGCTAAGGTTTTAACGTTTTAAGGTGTTATAAAAAAAATTTGTCATTATAAATAGTGGTTTTCATCTTTATAGTCATTATTAACTAAAACACATGTAATGCCTACATATTTTCAAATTAAATGCTTACTTTTTGTCACTCTCTTATTTTTCAAACTATTAATATGAATCAAAAAATCAATATGCAATGAAAAGCCCACATTCATTTTAATTATACAGTTTCTTATGTTGTTTCTCTGAAGGATTTATCCATGTCTGCGTGGTGTATGGTATTAACTGTCAACTGCTCTCTTTACTTTGGAAAATAAACATATATTCTTTTACTGAGTACATGATCAATTAAGTTTTCAAATAAAAGCCTAAAATAAAGCTTGATGAAATGAATTCAATATTATAATAGACAAAATAAGGTCCTTCAAGTAATTTTCACTGCATTCTTTGCATTTCGGAATTTCGGTATTATATGCATTGACCTCCGTATCAGTGTTTGGCGGTGTTATTTTGGTTTATTGCTATTTACCATATAATCTTGCCTCTATCAATCACCTCTTTGCTTGTATGTCAAGGCACTAAACTGGTATGCAATTTTGGGTCAACAATGTGTCTCTAAGGAGCCTTTAAGTGGTGACCCTATATCACAGGAAAATTAATAATAGAAGCTATCTACATGTCCACATTATACTACTTACATATCGAGTGCCAAAATTTTTGAATCTATAAGTAAATTAAATACATGTTTTCAACATTATTTCTGCCAGAAAATACAAGTTTTAGAAAATAAATCATGAAACAAAATTTATATAGGAAAGTGTAATGTTTCTTAAATGGTATTTGCAAGCAAACAATGTTCAGAAATTTTGAGTCTTTTTAAAATGGCGTGCTAACACCTGGAGCTCCGCATGTCGTCTGGCAGCTCAGCCAGACTGCCATCTTGGACATTAAGACTACTTATAGCCAGCACCACTCCATTCATAATCAATACAGGCAACTTTACAAGGTGAACGGCAAAACAAAAGTCAATACACAGCCAAACACTGAAGTCAGAGCAAAATCCGAATAAAGCGAAATTCACCGCCATTAACTCAGTTTGTCTTTTAAAAAAAAAAATTACAATTCCATGAACATTTAGTTTGAGTCGTTATTAAAAAAAAAAAAGAGAGCACTTGTAACTGAGTACCTGTGATAGAAATGAAACTTCGGCATTTCAAACCTGGACTTATTAAGCATATGGTAAGGGTAAAACGGCAGCGACCACAAAATGAACGAGAAAACCGTACCTCGTAATCCACCTCCACCACTTCAGCTTGTATGCCCTTTGAGGCAACTAGTTTCAAAAGAGTTTTGCAACTCTCTACAGGCCAGGTCTCCCCATGTGGTGGCTTCACACCGTACAGGGTGCCTCTGAAGGCCTGCGCAGGATAGCCACCAAAATTCTGGTGCAGGTACTTCAGTTCAGAAATTTTTACTGTTGATCTGCTACCGTAATCAATGAAGAAAAGCTGGGGGGAAAAAAAAAAGAGTACAACAATTACAGGGATCATGTTATAATCACAACTCTGGGTAAACACACATGGAACAAATAACAATTCTTTCGTTGCACTAATGCATTAAATACACACGTGTAAAACATGGACCCCAAATTTTTTCGACTTATTTTTAATACAAGTGCAAAATAACTCTTTTAAGAGACAATTGTATTTAGCAGTTACCTTGAAATCTGAACAATGGCTTTTCTTCTGCAACACAATTTTTTTATTCATACCTGCCACTTCCTGTTCAAACGCCCACACTGACGAAAGTGGTATCATGAAAGCTCTTGTAACTACAGCTAAACTATACCTAAATAAATCAGTGTTTGAGTGTTTTACTATGCTGTATTTTGTTGACTTAATTTTATATTAGGTTTATTTTCTGTACCTAAAGTTTTCAATGCAGTATAAGTAGGGCCTGGAAAATTTCGGTGTTTTCAGTACGCAAAAAGCGGTACTTTCAAATTAGAAAAGCGGTGGTTTAAAGTCGGTATTTTCGTTATGCAATGGAAATTTTACCGGTATTTTAAATGTTGACTAAATTGTGCAGTTATTGAATATAATAGTTTACATATTTAATAAACAATCCATGTATACTAGGAATAGGCTAATATGCATAATAACAGCCAATTAAATCCAAAACAGTTACACAAAACAGACACGTTGCTATAGATGTTTGCAACTACAAATTTTCTTTTTTTCTTTTTTTTTTTTTTTTGGCTGCCAATGCCACATGCTTAGCCGACTTTAGGTGTTTGTCAATGAAATCTTTTCTATCCCATGAAACTTTACAGTTGCAAAATTTGCACATCACTGTGCTATTGTCAGTACAATAAAACCCATGTTTCTGATACTGATATGCTCGTATTTAATGGAGTGGAGGAACACGGGGTTGCCACTTGAACAAACCCCAGCGCACAAATGAGAAGAAACTTAGTGTGAACTATACCCCAGATCAATTTTGAGCATCAAAACCATACACGAACACGGCTTATGTAAAAATAAGGTAATTATGCTGAAACACAAGACTTGGGTTAAAGGATACTTTAACCTTGTGTGGATCAAGTAGAAAACATTCGGCTATAAACGAAAGAAATAACAATGCTATCCCGAAATGCTGTGACATGTTTTTGGAGTAGATAATCACAGCGACAGACCGACAGGATGCACTCCTGCACTTGCCGTCAGCGATGTTTATTTTGACAGCTCAAGCAATTATCTCAGCGATGTTTATTTTGACAGCTCAAGCAATTATCTTTTCCACGTCCCTTCGCAGCGTAAAAAAAAAAGAGAAAAAAAACACGCTGACAGTTTCTCACGCAGAAGGTTGAAATAAGGGAGGGAATGTGTTGAAATGTTAGTTGGAAAAGGAGTCAGGGGGGGGTGGAATTGTTTTTACATGGTTTGTGGCTCTGGGAGGGATGAGCCTTGAAGAATTAGCAGGGGATGGGAGAGGTAAGCGTCGCGTCACGTCACGTATGACGTCAAGCCGCCGGGCGGGTAAGATAACATGACAGCTGAGACGGCTTTTCGTGCGATAGTGGAGGCTCGTCTAGACACTGCCGCGTGGCCAGTCTAGAGGGGTGGTAGTTTTTGTATGCCTGGCTGCTTACAGTACAGCTCTCGCCAAGATAAACATGAACACATAGAGCCCAACAAAGTGTAACAGACTTGTTTTTCAGCCGATTTTACTCAAATTTTCGACTTTCTCTGCTCAAATTTTCATGTTTTCTCAAAAAACGGTCATATAAACGGAATGGACGCATCAGAGGGGGCTTGCATCGGCGGGATTCTACTGTAATGGTACTTTTCGGGGATATATTCGCAGTGTAATATAGAAATGTTGTGGTTTTCGCGAATGTACTTACTTTTCGCGTTTTCATGCGAAATTCGCGCGAATTTTCGCAAAATTCGCGATCGCGAAAAATTCCAGGCCCTAAGTATAAGACATTTACGAAACAGAATTAATGTGAAGTTATTTATACACAATGTATCATTTATTTCTTGATCAAGATTCTAAGTCATCAAAACAAAAGCGCACATAAAAATAAAATAACCTTGCTTTTTTGTTGCGAATTTTGTAAAAAAAATAAGACCACTTTACGAAATAATCTCTCCTTTTTAAGGTCTCTATTAATGACCACAAATAAAATAATAGACCCAACACGCGAGAACAAGCCTTAAGATTGACCGTTGCCACGATAACTCACCAGGGCAGTTCCGTCCGGGTTGACTTCCCTGATTCGAGCCCTACACCAATCCCTGGACTGGTTGTTGGGGTCAACGTACTCCACCGCACACAAATGGTTCTTCAGTACCGTCTTCGGATGCATCTTGAGGTGCGAACCTTCTGCGTTGTAAAAAAATCTGGAAATGAAAGCAAAACAGGTTGTCACACTGTTTGCTCATGAATGCTTCTTTATTTCAATTCCTTCTGGCAGAGCAAAGCGAAAACATGGCATGAAGTTAGTTGATCGCATGCAGTTTGGAGCGAACAACTGAAATTAATAACATGATGTTGATCGCCAAACCAAACACAGCGAATGAGGTACTTTCCTAGGCTACTAATGATTCATGCAAAAATATACAAATTTACTGGATAAAAAAATAATTCTATGACATTCTGACAACATTTCTAGTAATACTGTAACATTTTGGAATGCAGTTTGAAATTAGGAAAAAAATTATCACTTGGAAAAACTGCCAATACCATTTTCTTTTTGTTACAATGAATTAGTCCGATGTATTAATATATATGTATGTTTAGTGTCTGCTATAGCATGTTATTAATATAATGAGTGAAGGAGGGGGGTGACCATTTTCTGTGCATTATTTCATTACTGTAAATTTACAAACACTGATTGAAATCCACCTGGCATTCAGCAGGGATGCATGAATGGCCACAAATGTTTTTATTAGTCATGTCTACATTACTTCATTGTTGGTAATGAAAATATCCCCACAGATATACACAATATTCTATGGCAAAATGCATATTTCACCCTACCTGACAATGTAGGGATGATTAATATTTGTAATGGAAAAAGTAACTTTTGAAAACACCTAAAAATAGTTGAGCAGGTGGGAAAATTATTATAAATGAGTAATATTATTACAAAAGCTAATTTATTAATGTGTTTTCGAAGCTATGAAAAATACAATGTTGCGTTTATATCCATAAAAACACTGAAACGAACAATTTGCAGGATTTTTGTACACGCTTGAGAATAGTTTTCTGCGAATGAGTCATATTTTATGAAATAAAAAGACACACACTTCAATCTACAAACCTAACCAAAACAAAGACAGAAATAGGGAAAATTAGTCATGACTGCAAGATACCTGGATAGAGCCTAAAATGTTTTCTTAGTACTTTAGGTACATTTCACATTCCCTTGAATACCAGAACACTAAAGAAATACATGTTAAAAAAATTTTGACACTCCTACAAAACTGGTTTTCTGGAAATATACTCTTAACATTAATTTAAAAAACCCTTATGCCACACAGGGTTGCATTCAGATAAAAAACAAAAATTCAAACCTATGTCAACTTACATGCAATGGCTAACACCACATGCAACAAAACTGTATCTCTACTCCCTTTACCTTCTTTTCTTAATGTTAAATTGTTACGTTATAAATTAACTGATTTATATTTATAAAACGGCACCAACCAGATGTCACTATGTTTCAGAAATAATAAAAATTAGCGACTTTTCTTAACCTACCTTTACCTGTCTTTAGCATTCACATATAAAATTATACAAACATACTAAAAAAAAATTTCCATTCATTTTATCTTCGTCCTTTTGGCAAAATAAAAGGTTTTTATCTAAAAACTACTTTAAAATGTGGTTTGTAATATAAACTGCACTATTATTAAAATATCACATAATATTTAATAAATTTAAAGATGATCAAGAACAATATAGTTAAGTGACTTAAACAAAATAATATTAAAGATTGCTGGTTTTTTGGTGACTTTTCTGAGCCCAAAGCACTTTGTCAAAACACATATTTATTATCATGGTGTCAAACAAACAAAAAGTGAGCTTATTTTTGTTTGCCACGTCTAAATTGCAAATATAAATATGATATACAGTAACCAAAATTTTTATAGCAATATTTTGAAATTGATACTTACTGCAGGTCATCCATGAAATCTTCAAAAGATGTTAAGTTTCCATACTTAAGAAAGAACCATCTGGTAGGAGAGATGACATCCAAGACTAAAATACTCAGAAGCGACTTTGTTTTCAAGTCCGGTGGTAACTGTTCGTGAGGTAGGATGTAGTCTAGCTTTAAGGCTTCAGGAGGGTAATAATCATTCATTCCTTCCAAAACATCAGCCTGGGGTACAAACACAAAGAAAAACATTTTGTAAAGTGGAAATTATACATGGCATGTTGGACTGCCACATTATTTTGAAAATGCATTGGAGTCCTAAAATATCCAAACACAAAACTGCCACATTCCAACTTGGATAAAAGTTACTCTATATCCTAAAATAATTTTTTTTATAAAAAATTTTTTAATGAAAATTTGCACATACATTACTTATGATATAATATAAAAAAATTATTTGAGTTGGTCTATGGGTACTTCTGCACTATACAAGTATCCTGATCAAAAAGATCAATAGAACTAATATATTTTACTACTGACTGAACTACAACAAGAACGGTCACAATAATCACAATTATAATACTGCTCCACTTCTTTTGAACAAGTTGTTCAATACAGCATCATCAAGACTTTCAAATCATATAAATTATAATACTGGCACAGCAATAGTGAAGTTACACATTGAAATTGGCAGCTGAAAATATTTTATGTTGATAACTAACAAAAGACAGTAAACACAGTAAAATAATATGTGGCAAATATTTAATTCTTCAGAAACAATCTTTACTTTAGTCAAAAGAAAATTATGTACTCTACTACAATAGAACCTTGATTTAACTGTCACTTTTCGGAATAGGGTGTGGTCAGAACACTGAAAATGTATGATAATCGGAGGAGAATGAAACATACTGAGCTTGAAACAATGTAATAAATTAAAATTAAGTAAAAAAATAATTATTATATTTCTAATAAAGAGAAAGGAAAACACCAAATTTTAAGACAGTGACAATCTTATTTAAAAGAATGTAATTTTTTTTTGTTTGTTTCAATTTCTTAAACTTTGACTTTGCAGCTGCATCACACCACTTCTTTGCCCACAAATGTCCTTAGCTGAAGAGGTTTGCCGTTTTTCAAAATATTTTAGGGCAGTCTCAAAACACATCCTTTGCTGCAGAGTGGCTGATATTCTTCCTTTTCTTCATCATCTGACTCCTCTCGCTCAAAACTATACTGTTGCAAAACAAGATCGACGATCTGATCATCTGCAAGTTCTTCATTGGTAACAGCAGCATTGCCTTCTGCTAGCCATTCCCATTCCTCTACATCAGCAGGTGGGATGTCATTCGAAGAGTCTGCAAATCAGTCACTAAATCTGCAGTGTCTGACTCATTAGCTTCTGGAAGTTCTTGCTCTTGGTTTAGGCTAGGACAAACTCTCTTCCATGATTTTTGTAGAGTGGTTCTGTTAAGTTCTTCCCAAGCTAACCATTTATAATGAGAAACAGAAAATGTTGCTCACCAAGACTCATAACTTTATCAGAACAAAATTAAACATTGCAAAACTGACCATTAACATTTTATAAAATCAAACATACTGCTATTGTTTTAAGAAGTACATTTTATACAATAATAACCTTATATTGTTTAATCTACTGTGCATGGCACTGAAGACAAGCTTCTACATAATCATGAAAGAAAAATAATCAAGACAATAAATAAATATGTAATTGGAAATTGTATGTGAAAATAGTAAATAATGAAAACCAAAAGAGAGCAATAGTAATAAGGTCACACACAAACTTTCTCAAGAATAAAACAAATTCTAAGTGTGTGTTGCGGAATTATTGCTTCAAGTTTGTACAAAAATAATCTGGCAATTTGGACAAAAAAATGTGGGGCAATCTTTATGAATATAAATTGTGAACATTTGTTTTACAATACATCAGGATAAAACTTCTACTATTCTAATATATCTGCATTCATATCGGTGCAGATGCCAAATTTTTATTTGTAATAAGTGATGAGGCTCTTTAGAGAATAATAGGGTATAAAATAACTGTTATACACTGAAAAATAATACTTTTCATTGAACTTGAAAGTAGACATACTACTACAATAGTGGATAATTTCAGTGCAAGATTTAACTTTGTGTTTTTTAATAAATGGTTCTATCTGTCTCACGTACCTAACTGTATAACAATGGTAAGTAAAATACTTTTAAAAAAATCCCACTAAGAAAATTTTCTGCATAATTAGGTTAAAATTTTTTTTCATCAGACCTATAAATACATACAATTTTAGTTTTTGTAAAACTTCCCGGTTAATAAGTTAAATTGCTAAGTACCTTGAGAATATTCTTAACAGGTATTTACTGTAATTTTAAAAGAGCATCTGACTTAACAAAGGAATTCAAGGAAATCATTCAGGGTAGCTTGAAAGTAAACTTCTTAAGATAAGGCAAAATTTACTGTGCTAATTATAATTATTTCAGGTACGTAAAAAAAGTCTTTCTATATTGGTGAGTCACATTAATATTTTACTGTTGAACCATCTTTATTCAAACATTAATTACTCCAGAGGCACCATAACAAAAGAAGAACTGAATAAAAAATTAATGACACATTGAATTTAAGACAATTTACTAACTGAAATTGGAAAAATAAACCTACAATAGCCTATCTTTGGTCTTGCTGCACACCAGAACACAGATCTTTAATCCGGCAGGTTCAAAACCCCAGCCATGCCGGATTATAAAGCCTCAATATACTTTTAACAGGAATACCAAATGTGAAAAATGTGAAATGCAGGGTAACTACTCAAATCCTAAAAACATAATTCCTGGATATTCCCAGGTTTTCCAGAAATTAATTTGCGACTTTCCAGACCATTAAACTCATTTTCTACACAATTTCTACTCTTTCTTTGTAATAGAACTACATTACACATAAACATATTATAAAAAAAAAAGAAATCACATAACTTTCCCTACAATTGTATGTTGCATAAACGATGATATTGATACATTAGATGAAGTGTAGTCAACTATTAACGTGATAAAGTTTGCACTAAAACAAGCATTAGCCATTATAAAACCAACAAAAATTACATTAAAAAAAAAGGGTTTGAATATTTAATACACAGAAACCATAAATTTGTGTTGTACTGAGATCAACGATAAAGATATTAAAAGGCAATTTACATTAAAAAATTTGGCATGCTGCACGGCAAACAATTGAAATTCACTGCTCTCTTGCATCAGTTTATATAAGAGTTTGTATGAGCATCACAAAAGTAAAGATAAATGGTGTCAGGATTGCTGAATAAGCTTCCATCTGCAGATACAGACTCTTCCGTGGAGTCTTTTATCTTAGAAATAAATATTTTCATCACAATCCATAGCTATAAAGTATTTTTTCCACATTGTAGTTATTTGCACTTGTAGATAGTCAGTGACTTTGTTAACTGTTGGACAATAATTACAGCATGAATGAAGAACAGCGAATCTCCAGAGGGGCTGAATAAATTCCTGGGAATTTGCCCCATTTTTTCAGATGCATAATAATCCTGACCAATCATCACCCTGGAAATGTAACCGGCTAAAAAATGGTAAAAAAATGATAAAACTCTATGAGCGAACTAAAAATGCCGGCATTGCAGCAAAGTCAACCGTCGGAACCACTATAAATACATCTGAATGCCGGCTGCTCGATTGACGCAGGGTTACAAAATACGTGTGCTGAGTCATTGAATATCATATTAAAGATCTTTCAAGCTTTCACTGTAGCCAAGATAAAGCCAACAGGCTTTGCAAAAAAAATTACAGAAAATCTTTAGCAAACACAAACTGCATGCATTATATTTATACAGCTACAGCAGTAATGGAGTAGAGTTGCGTATGTTCTAAAGCAAGAGTTGAGTATAGCTAAATTCAAGAATGTTTAAACATAAAAAAAAATCAAACCTGTTACACAACAAAAAATAATTTACAATCACAAGTAGAGGAAGACATGCCAAAATATATTATCTTTTTTTTTGGGTTCAATATTTTTGTGCTGTCATCATTGTGGTTTTTTTTTCCCTCGTTCTATTCTGTTTTTGGAAAACTATTGTGTTTGTTTCGTCTTTTCGTTTTGCTGTGATTTTTGTCTCATTTCAACTGTTGTGCTGAATTTTTTGGGTTCGGTATTTTTGTGCTGTCATCATTTGTGTGTTTTTTTTTTTTTTTTTAGTTTTTTGTTAGTCCATTTTTCTTTGTTTTTCTTTGTTGACCATATTCCTGTTGTGGAGTATTGTGTGGTGTTTATATCCTGACAACAGCAATTTTTTTGTTTAATTTGTGTTGTTGGCATTTGTGTTTTTTGTAGTTTTCTTCTACAGACATACATGAGCATAGCAATTGCATATGTCCAAAAGCCTACATCAAGTCATTCCAAAATATACTCTGGCAGTTAACTTAAAATCCTCCTTTTTCCTTAAAAAATTATTATTATAAAAAAAACCTTTCCAGTTAAAACTACAAGTTTTAATTTGATACACATATTCTATACCCATCAAAAGTTAAAAAATGAACTTTGTAAACAAAGAGTACCAAAACATAATAAAAACAAAACACACACAGCAATAAATAACATCAATAATATAAACAAATAAGACAAATAATACAGATACATGCAGATGTAAAACTAACTATATGGATATGTGAAAAAAGAGTTATTGAACAATCAGCAGGTCATTATTAGAAATTTAATAAATATTTAAACCATCTTTCAAACTCTTTTGAAGATGTTCACACAAAATTTACGAAGAAATGCAATTATAGTTTTCTGGCATGCAGCTAACATAGAGACATAAATTTTAATGGGAGCAAACTAATTACTAGATTGAGAAAAGAGAAGAAAATTTTTTGGATGTGTCAGTCATTCAGGTAGAACAAAAAGAGAAACCCACAATCTTGGATTCAACAATTTTAAGGTGAGATATTTTTTTTTTGTAATTTATTGACAATTTTGCCTTTGTTGAGATAAAAAAAAAAAGCACACACCACAAAGTCTGAAAATTATTAAAAATTAATACCCACCAATTATTTCACACACAAAAAAAGTTGAAGCATTATTATCAATGTAACATTCCATTTAATAACATGCTATGGCTTAGTAAATTTTAAACAATAAACCATTAAACAATTGTTGCCACAACCTCACAACCTAAAAACTAGTGAATACAGTGGTTAGGGACAAGATTATACAATGAATTGCGATAAAACCTAACCCCGAAAAGCACATGAAAGCACCGCATAACACCGAAATACAAGTAAAAACACCTACATAGCACCAAAATGCTAGATATGTATACTATGGAATTACGTAGCATTTAACCAAAACTTAATCCAAATCATAAAAAAAGAAATGTTTTGATGTTGAAAATTCAAGGAATGTCATTTCCTGAATAAAAACTGTACCAAAAAGCATAGATTAGAAAATTAACTCAATTTGTTTTATTGTGTATCTCTTATCGAATCAATGTTAAACCATAAATGCTCACAATTTTTTTCTCTCTATTGTTCAGGAATGTATCTCTTTTAGACCAATCTATTAAAAATTATGTTAAAGTAAAAAGCAGCACATAAATTTTACCCGTATTTCAGTGGAGTATTCCGAAACAGCTTTTATAAAAATAAAAACAATAACACTGAAATCCTCTGTTTTGAAAACAAAATTTGATTGAAAAGAAAACTACAAAATCTTGTCTCTACCAATTTGGCAATTTTTGGTTTTGTCTCTCTTCCTTAACAACACAGTGTAGTCACTATTTTTTATTAAAACGTACCACAGTCATTGGAGGTAATGGCGGATCCTTCAAAATATCAGCCCATTTTATCATTTTTGGATGGATGTAGATATTTCCATTAACATACTTAAGTGACAAATCATCAAATAATGCCATTAAGCAGGCCTCAAGATCTGCAAATCCCATTCCCTGAGGATTTAACTTTGATCTATATGAAGCCTAAAGACATAAAAAAAAAAAAAAAATTACTGCACTCAGAATTTAAAAAAAAAACTCTCTAATTTATGTATAGAAATACGTCAATAAGATTTAATCAATTGGTGTTATAAGTAAGATAAAAAATTTCCATAACAAAACTGAAGTGACCATATTATTTTTAGTGTGTATTTTGTAAAGTTCTTTAAAAAGATGTGGATCAATCAAGGTAAACCAGTAAATGATACCTCTATTTCTGAACCCTTCATGTATATTTGGAGTGCGCCACTGTAAGAGCAAAAAATTTGTTACAGCAATCAATTTCTTCAAGAAAGGGTCTGTTACAATTCTTCCATTCATAACGAAGAAGTTTTTAATTCTCTAATTACATGCAACTGTGTAGGGAATAACATAAAATGTAATGAAAAATCTCTATTAGAGATAGACTCAAAACAAACTGAAGAAATACACACATGCATTTAAAAGTCATTAGGAAAGAGAGTTAAGTAATTATGTATTCATTCCTATTGTGTTCACACTGTTCTATTACCCATGTGAATTTATTTTTTATTTAGAAATGAATAATTTTAATTTTTTTTACATACCATGGCTTTTGAAAAGAAAGGTGAAAATTTATTTCCATGTTTTTGTGTGAAGATACAGTATGGGACCTAACAAAAAGTTTGTTAACAGGTTGTCTTCAATATGTTCATGATACGTATATATAGATGTTATAATAATATGTATACTTTTCTTTCAATTGAATTAAAACATACAGCAATACTAAAGTGTGTATTATTTAACATTTAGATAAAATTTATAATGGTATAAAGAAAAATACAAAAATAAATAAATAAAAATCAAATGGTCAGTAGCCGTGTTCTACAGCATAGTACAAGTAGCTACAGAAGAAGGAAAATATGATCCCTTTAAAAAGTAAATATGAAAATGTAAATTAATTTTAAAAAAATAAGACTAATGTCTAAAAACGTAAATTATGTTTACCATGTTTTTATAACAACACAAGGGTTAAAATACATTAATGTTTCAATAAATCAATTATCTAAAGATGTATACAGTAGAACCCCTGTCATACACTTTTCAACGGAGGGCACAAAAATGGTGTATGATGCGGGAAAGTGTATGAAAAGGGAATGGCAATAATATATTTTTTTTTCAATCTAGCATACCAGCACAATGTCAGATTAAACTTAAATACATAATGTGTAAATAATTGCATAATGAAAGATATGAATTCATTATATATACATATAATAAAACCACCAGAAATGTAAAATACAGTCCATAATCAAGTAAAGCTGACATGAGAAACAGTGGCCTTACAAAATGTTATGAAGTCCTTTCTTGGAAGGGGGGAAAAGTCACCAAGCCTAAATTAGAAATTTAAAAAATTAGGCTATTGCAAATAGAAAATCAGAAATTTTTGCTTGTTTGTTTCATTTTACAAACAACTTTATGCAACAGAACAATTTTCAATAAAATTTTAACTTGAGAAACGTAAATTACAAAACAATCCGTTCGTAAGAAAACAATAACAAACGGGTATATTCAGTTCAAAGATTACTGAATGCACAAAATATGAGATCCGTGCCTTGGTAAATCACGTGCACCATTTTCATCATTGCTAGTTTGCGCCACTAGTCTCGCTCGGTGCTGGCCATAGATGCTACTAGCGAAGTGCACAGTCTTCCTGATACTACCCATATCTATGGTGTGATAAAGTTATTTTCTTACTTTTGCAAAGGTAAACAATGAACGTTTTTCAAAATAAAAGCATTAAAACGTAGTTTATCAGGAGGAATATAACAAAAAAAAATTTAGAATTTTAGGGCTTTTCCGCTTTGTAAAAACGTATGAAACGGGAAATTAACGATTTTATAAGTGTATGTTCCGGGAAAGTAAACCATTGTAAATATAGTACTTTCGGCGGGACCAAAATTAATCGGCGTATGACACGGGAAAATGTATGAAACGGGAATGTATCATCGAGGTTCTACTGTATTTCAATTGAATGCTGAGTCACAAATTTCCTTTTTGTGTTATCCAAGAACATTAACCACACTAAAGGATCATGATTATAAAGTGGTAACATCCACCCACCAAAATATTATCGTTTGATGAATTTAAACACCTTACTTTCCAATACATTAAAAAAAGAATAATACAGTAAGTCCTCGGTTTACGTCGGGGTTACGTTCCTGAAAACCGCGACATAAATAGAAACGACGCAAAATGAGCCATGTTTCATACCACCGGCCGACCACGGCCGGAAGCGCTGGCATACAGACGTGACAACGGGCAATTTTATCAGCAAATGACAACCGACAGCATGGGAAACAAGTCCAACTAGTACTTCTCAGCTTTATAGAATGGTTATTTAACCAGCTGCTTTATTACCTTTATTGATTGAAATATAAAAACAGATATAGTCATTTGGAAGACATCTTATGAAGAAAAAATCATAAATTGCAGTGAGCTGATGATACTGTAGGCCTACTACAAACGCATTTAATCACGATAAAGTTAACAACGGCACGTTTAAAACTCCGGCCAACTCAATGATATCATAGCGACTGAAGTGTAGAGCTGTAGCAAACCGTATGTATTCGTTACTGAGTAACGGGTGCGGCATCTAGTAACGAGTAACGAAACGTTACACACGAATGCATTTCGTTACTCGCATTTTTCGTATGTTTTACGCATGCGCGCACTTATTCGTTACAAAGAACGATGTTTGTTTATTAAGAAAAGTATAATTTGGAAATTCGTCGTCCAAGTTTTTTTACTGTTTATTAAAGGTATTGTGTGTGTAGACAAAGTTTGAGATTGGAACAGAAACAACGTAAGAAAGTATTTTTTACAAATTATAAATATGTATGTTTTTGTTTTTTATTATCGCGTATTTTCACGTTTTTTGTTCTTATCTTAAAAGATATATTATAATAAAGCTGCTCTAATGAGATTTTATTGTTTCTTGGTTAACAAAAGCTGTTAATTATCAAATACTTTTAATTGTTTATATTCTATTTATTATTATTTACGCGACGTCATACTGTACGCGTACGAAATACGACTCGATTCGTTGCTGTTACATAACATAGCATGTTATGCGGTATCAGAAGTAACGAGTAACGATACGAAGGTAAAGAGTACTAATTGTTATAGTAACGAATACATACGGGTAAACTTTTTTTAGTTACTTTTACACCTCTACTGAAGTGCCAAGGAGTTGGACGAAAAGGGGTAGGAGAAAATGCTGTGTCGTTGCGGGAAGTAGATAACACTTCTACGTGCGAGATACGTGGGTGGCCGAGCGGGCGGGCTGGTAGTATTGCATCACCGCGCGGAGAGCAGCGGAGAGCAGGAAGCGTACCTCATGATGTATGATAAGATAAGGCGGTGAACGCGTAGCTTACGCTACATAGCATAAATTAACTACCGAAGGAAACAAAGAATTATAAACGAATTATATACGGTGTTTTGGTTAAAATAAAGATTTACGGTCATTGTAAACGACGTTATTGTGAATTGGCGACAACTTAAATTGAAACATGAGTACTCAAACATTAGCGACATTAATCCGAAACGACGTAAATCGGTACGACGTAAATAGAGGACTTACTGTAATGGCACATTGCTTAGTAATTTTTTTCATCAAAAATTTTTACAAATAGTATTTAGTTAAGCAATTACTTGATATCATAAATGCAATCTGCCTGCAAGTTTTAATGTTAGTTATACACTAAAAATTCCCAGAAAAAAGTATATCTGCGGTATGTTTCCCAATTTACAACCGATTTTTTTTTGTTTTATAGATAATTCTGATTTTAATTTTTTTTTATATAAATATTATCTGTACTCCTTAAAAATCATTTTAACTATAACAAACTCAGCATTTAAGATAGTACAGTTTCATTAGAAAAAGTCTCAGTTCCTTGATGATTTTACGCCTTCCTTGCTAACTTGGACTTACCTGCATTTGCATAGCCGACAGGCAGTATCTCAGTATCATTTTAATAAGCATGTGATAACAGAATGTACTGTAAAATTTTTTCACAAACATAACTTTCCCACAAATTAGTATTTAACATAAGCTATTTTTACGCAATTTTTTTTTGGTCCATGAAATTTTAATATCAGAACATAAAATAAACCAAAATGTCATACGAGACCGAGCTTTGAATGTTAAAAAAAATTTGCAGAAACAAAGCTGGCAATATTTTCTACAGGAAAGCCATAAAATTCTATCCCAGACTGCCACAATACCAGCTACACATCACACCTCGTATCTCTGCTCCAGCTGTGAAGATTCCAACCCACCGGGATGTCTGTTCACCAGCTCCAAAATCTGGTTTTTAACATCAGATGGTATCACAGGATTTCCATTGACGCAATCTAGAAACCAAATGAAACGAATCACCCGTGTTGTTTAGCTGAAAATAGTTTGTCTCGGAACAAAAAAAAATACACGCTACAACAGGAAAACTACTGTGGGTTCTATTGGGTTAGGGTTCCTAGGCGAGTAGCACACAAAAAGGGGGACACAAAGCAACTGACAGCAAAAAAGAAGACAAACATTTTTCACAGTGTAATTTTTTTTAGAATAATTTTTTCCCCACATTTAAAGTGTCTTTTCTCTCTGGCACACATGGACACTGTCCTCTAGTATACAGTAATTTTGATTTAAAAAAAAAACCTAATTCATTTTACTGTCCAAACACATGTACCACTCTTGACAATGGACAGACTGCCACACAAACCACCACTACTGTTGTTGTCCACAAATTTCCATCAATAATAATGAAAGAAAAACTGTCCTAAACACGTTCAACAGTATGTGAAATAATGAGATGGAAATGCACGGGGAAGGGGGGGGGGGGGCAAAGAACGGCAGAACTTCCTCATTAGACTAGTGCTCCACATTGGCACTGGCGGGTGGGTACTCTACAGCTAAGTGAAGCTACAGGATGTATTGGGGCGGCTTTGGAGAACAGCCAGAGAACGTACGCTGACTGCCAATTTTAACAAAGAAGATTCGCCATTTACGGAACGGAGATTAATACATACTGATATACAGAAACAAAAAAACATTTTGCAAGCATATTTAAATCATAAGCCTTCAAATGATATTCCAGCTCTGTGTAATTTACTATTTAGGTAAAAAAATGTGGTAGAATTGATTTTATTGCCAATCTGAATAGCTCAAAAAGTAAATTATTATAGTTATAAATTATATTAATAATATTACAACATTAATAACATAAAAAAAAATTATAACTCACACTGAAAAATCTACACAAATGCACAAAAAAATATCAACTGGTTTAAATAAGGTATTGTTGGTGGATAAAACTACAATTACATTAATAACTTTACTTCTTTACTAATGTAAAACATAAATTTGGCCAGTAAATACTAATATGGTTTAACAAAAAATAAATATATACAGACTCACAATTCTCTTATTTGAAACTCTTAGAATTGTTGATTTTTTAAAAACTAAAATTTTAAGTTTTCAGAATTACAGTAATAATTATAGTAATAATGCTATTTTACTTTGTGTCGCTGGCTGGTAGCTTGAATTAAACTTTATGAATTCAGTAAATATTGTGTTGATTTGACTTGTTTGAAAAAAGTTCAGTTTCTGATTAACTGAAATTGCCTTGATTACGATAATCTTAAATTAGTTTCAGGAAGTCTTGCGTAATTTTCCAATCATGCCTATAAAATCTTTTAGTACATTAGCATGCCACGGCAAACCAGTTTCGAATCAATGATATTGGCACACCTTGCACATAATATACCTATATAGCGATACTCAGAAGACTTATTGGATTGTCATCAATTGTCCTCTACGTTATGTTAACCATTTCCTGCAATTAGTACTGATGCTGTACTAATATTTATTTATGCCATCAGGCTAATTGAGAGGATAACTTAAGGGTCTTCTAATAATTTAAAAAGCTACACACATATATGCCTTACCTCAGATTCAAATCATGAACCCCTCACACAGAAATTAACACTTCAACCAAATGATGTCGGCTTGTTCCCTTTAAATATGTACATACCACCATCCAATGCTAAAACTATAATCTAGTGATGGGTCAAATCCAAATTTGCTCAAATCCAAATCTTTAATTTGAATCGCAAAGAGTACTTCGAATATATCCTACAAATCAAAATCAAGGTCTAAAGGATACCAAAATAAAATAATGTACAAGAAATTAAAAATGTAAACTATGATGTTGAAACATTTAAACTTTTAAATGTTTTATTCATGAACCAAGTTTCTATAATCAATACATTTTTTTAATTAATTTATATAATTACATGTTAAAATCAGTGTTGAATTTTTTAATCTACTTAATTTACTGTAATATTTTTTCTTTGAACCTCTTTCCTCTAATTTTTAATTCTTGGAATACTAAGGATTTTATGGTATTTGAGGATTTGATTGGACCATCCCTAAAAAAAACAAATAATCTGTTTTACTGCTAAAAGCGTAGAAACCACAACTCTGAACACTTAAAAGACGCCATTAAGACCAAACATACCTGGCAATATAATACGCCGGTGAAACTGCTTACCTGACTCTGTCACAGAAGCTTTAGCATCAAAGAGTTTCCAGTCAGTAGTACCACTTACGGCAACAATCTTGAATAAATGTTTCAAAGCTGCTGCCATCTGAATCATGCTTACAAATCCAAAGTCTTGATGTTTGAATGTATAGCCAAATGAATCCTGAAAAGAAAAAAAAAATGACAAAAATAAAACAGAAGTCTATTACCAAGTATTTCTACACAATATAACAGGTATTTTACTCATAATACTGACAGAAAACTCAAGTATACTTTTATATATATATATATATATATATATATATATATATATATATATATAAAAAAAAGTATACTGGTGCAATTTTTGAACATACATTCAAAATGAAGCCACTAGTAGCAGCATGTCTGAAATAAAGAATATAAAACAAGACAAATACAGTAATACAAAGTAATAAAAGTTCATGTTGAAAAATCATAAAATGACCACTGCTGTTAAACAGGGACAATTTTGAAGTTTCTCTTTCTTGGCCCATGATCATTTCGTTATCTCTCCACCAATAACAAAACTCTTCAAAAACAAGAGTATACCGAACGTGTAAACTGTTTCAACGGCACTAATAATGGTAGGTAGTAAGAGAGAAGAATGCAGCTGAACAAAATCACAGCGTAGTTGAACAAATAATACATATACTATCCCATTACCATTACTTTACTAGTAAAACTTGCACAGAAGCCAAATTTTCAAAAGCGTCTAGCAGTAGACATGCCATGTATTAAAAGCTCACACACAGAAATTTCCAAATTGAAAACCCAGCTCAAGGTCAAAATTCACAATACCTACCACATTCCACTAAAATTATTTGAAAATTCTAATTAAGTCCCTTTCCCCATTCCTTACTTCCTGGGGCCAGAGAGCAGCAAAGTCTTGTCATCCCAACCTACTCTACCACGTCTACACCCAGTGGCATAGCAAGGTTCAGGTGGTACCCGGTGTGGAAAATTTCTTGATCTCGTGTCAAGAAATGAAGTTATTAAAAGAAGTAAAAATAAGACACGTATCGATCCAAGTGTATTTTTCTAGTTTACAGCATTATAAACACATTAACAGTTACAAACCTTTTTTCTTCCTAAGCCTGTTCTCTGTGAATCGGGAAATCACATCATCAAAATAAAATTGTGTTGCTTCTTTGATTAAAATTTAAAAGATGGCTAAATCAGAGAGCCGAGCTAGAACCACAGTGGCCCTAAGATAACGGATTTATTTTAGTTTAAAAAAAGAAGAATCTTCTCTCAAATTATGCTACTGAAACACACAACGTTAACAAGACTCTTAAGGCTAAAGTCAAATTTGGTTTGGAATCAGAAGCTAGAACAAACTCTTAGCGAATACCATTCTAGAGTTGATTAACAAAGTTATTTATTCAAGTTTTAAAAAAATATATCATTTGAAAAAATTTTGTGAGTCCAATTTTGTTATTTTTGTCATTTTGTGACTCTCCCAGTGATGTTGCAGGGGGTTGGGGGGGGGGGAGGGGGTGTTGCACACACTCAGCACTCCCCTTACCAACGCTTCTTTCTACGCCACAACACGTGGGGATACAATACCTGGTACTTCTGTTCGAACTGAGAGGCCAGGATCCCTTCAGAATGCACCCCCAGAAGATAGCGGATATTTTCCTCGGCGCGCTTGCTGATCAGGCTGGAGTAACTGCCCGGAGAGCAGTCGTCCCTCTTGTCTTCGTGGGCAAAACCATTACTGCTGGGCTTGCTGTTATCGACGGTAGCACTCGTCCTTTGTGGAAGAGACACGCGACCTACCAACCCGAAACAGGTCATATATTACAATCAAGTCGAGACTCAGGATACTTAAGAGTAAATATTAAAACCAACTCAGTTCTTATACTATAGCATAGTGTGTCCATCCTTTGATTTAGTGGGCATTTTTAATGGCATTTACTCTCTCTTTCCAACACACTTTATCTACTACTAGTGCTGTCCTTTTTCAATGTGCTCTGTTGACAGATACACCCAAAGAAAAGAAAAAAATTTAGACACAGCTTTACATGCAATGGAAATTTAAAAAAAAAATTTAAAAAATTAGGATTTTGGAAAAATATTTAATAAAACGTAACTGAAAGATGCCATCTTGGTTTCAAATATTGCCATAATTTTTTTAATATCATTTAATATAAAAATTTTTGGATCCTGTTGACCATAGTATATACATAATAGAATTTCTTGTTTATCTGATTTCCCAGAAGCTATTACACTACACATTTACTTTTTCTTTCAATATGTATTTGTTATATGTGAAAAAATATTTTTAGTGGGATTCTAATTCTTACTATTCAAATTCAATATTCATGTTCGAGAATAATTTGATACTCGTATTCAGTTAGGACTAAAAAACATATGTTCGAACAGGCCTACCTGGGGAAATGCTCCTAATGAAAGTGTATCCAGTGAGAAAATATATAGGGTCTTACCTTCCCCACGGGACACCGGGAGTGATGGCGATGACTGTTTGCACAATTTGTTAACCTCCCAGAAACCCTCGTTGTAATCATCAATCAAAGAGTTGATCTCTTCGACATCGCTGAAATATTCCTTTTCGTCATCCAGTTCCGCCGGGACTAACTGGCTAGTGGAATTCAACCGAGATGCACTTGGTTCTCTGGCGCTGTATCCGTTCTCAACGGGGCGGTGATTCGGCGAGGCATACACCGTCTCTTTTTTAGTGACGTGGAAGGTTGGCTGACTTTGGTGAAAATTTTTGGAGGCCTCAATATTTCCTGGAAACAGATATAAAAATTGAAATAAACTCCTTGTGGTACCTAAATAATTTGCTCATGAGATGTGTCTCGGCTGGCCACTAGCACAAAAATAAGCCCAGCTATGCAAACAATAAAAAATTGGAGGATATACACACAACAGCTACACCAATGAAAATGCAGTTAGCCTCTGATGTGTTATTACTAGAGACAAGATTTTTGGTTTTATTTATAGTCAAATTTCCTTTTTAAAAAGGAAGATTTTGTTGTTTTGGTTTTAATTTTTATAAATACTGATTTGTAAAACTTGCTCTACTAAAATAGGATGTTAGTATGTTGCATTTTTACGATAAAATAATTTGTAATACATTGGTATTAAACCCATACATTCAGAAGATAAAAATAAATTGGTGAGCATATGTGCTTTAAAAATTATTCAGCAAGAGATGCACGATTTCTGATCTACCCAATTGATACAATTTTCATCCAAAAATAATTACATTCCTTGAATTCCAAACATTAATTTCTTTTCTGGTGCAACATGGTGTAATAAATTGCATTTCTGTGTTATGCTGTGTACATATTTACATGCTTTGTTATTTCAGGTTCATCACAATACACCATATAATCTTGTCCCTAATTATTATCACCATATACAAAAAAAAATTTGCCTCGCTCTATTGATTGTTGATATTTGGTACATACATTGTTCAAAATTTTTATAAACATTTTATTTAAAATTAAATGTAATGCATATTAGTGACCTGCCATTAGTGTAATTACAGACTAGTTTCTACCAAGAACAGCCAGGGCCTTTCTGGAGTGTTTGCTACCATCAGCAGGTTGTGTGCAGATGGCAGTTTTAGGCACATGCAATGGTGAAAGGTCTACAATGTATTTTATGGTTTGGCACATTCTGTATTTCGGTACCGAATTGAGTCGCTTGCATTCAGATTATTTGGGGTGGATTCCGGGATTTTATCTTTGCCGCCATGTCGCATTACTGCACAGCCAGCGATTTCAGTTTGCTCTGAATTTATTGTTACTATCGGTATTCATTTGTTCCCGTAGTGTTTCCTGTTTTCCTGTAAGTTACATTTCTGTAAAGATATCAGGATTTTTTTTTGAAGTGAAACTTCTCTGGGTGCTTCACAGTAAAATTTCAAGGCCAAATTTTAATGCAACTTTTTGTGCAACAAAGCCAAGGAGATGTAAAGAGAGCAGCACTATGCTATTTATGTTGCTGGGCTCATTTTCTTTCTCCTTTTTGTGCAATGAATCGTCCTTTGCCAAAGGAAAAAAAAAGAACCAATAGAGATTGATGAATGAAAGAATAAGACAGAGAGAGTGCACATGCACTTGTTTCAGAAAATAGATAAAGGTATCCTAAAAAGTCAGCTGTGAGTGACTTGAAGTTTATATTTGCTACCAGCGTGCTCGCCTTTCTCCTTGTTCAACCAGCAGTGTAGAGAACGCTTGAGAGAGTCCTTACATTTCTCACATAGATTGCACTACCTGTTATGAATTTAATATTTTTCAGAGTTTTGGCATAATCCAAATGGCAGAATTGTTTGAAGAAACAGTAACACGCACAGTTTTTCTTTACGGCGTATTTCAACAGTAATATTTATTGTGTACTTATTATTAATGATTGATCACTAATTTTTGATATTCTAAGCAGTTATTTTGTAGTCATAATTTTGTTCGTGTTTATTCAGGAAATACTAAAAAAGAGTCAAGGTTTAAATAGCCACAGTTTCACTTCTCTCACTTGCACCAGGTTACACACACGCTTATTTTCAAAACAGTAATACTTATCTATTTTTTTCTATTAGTATCTTATTACAGCTTGTTCTTAATACTACCGTACTGTACACCCGTCTTTCGACGCAACGGAGTTCAATTTGTGTGATTTTGAAGTAACAATGCCAATAAACTACAGCATGATTTGAAGTAGCGCAGTCATAAATTCGAGGTAGCGCCATTTTTTCATTTACTTGAATTTTTATTTCTGTACGTACACAATGGCAATGTTACTCATGTAGCATTAGATTCAATGCAACGAATTAATAATGTGATGAATCAACAAACAATATTTTGCTATCTCCTTAATAATTGTATGCTTTCTTCATTACATATTTACTTTAGCCCATTAAATATATCTTGGTGGTTTATATTAAGTACAAATATCTCCAACACTGGAGTATTCAGCCAATTATTATACTACGCCATCTGGCATGTCAGAAGCAACTCTGGTAAGAAAACCCAGAAGCTTTCAAGGCTAGTTTACTTTGGGGCTACCAAGGGTGTGTTAGTGGCAAATCATGGCAGACACACATTTAGCAAACAACAGTCAGGAATTATGTTAACGAGGTTAAATAATTTTTCTAATAATATAAAATGCTAAGTTTATGCTTTATTAAATCTTAAATAATAAATATATATCCTATATGACTAACAATTATTATGTTGTTAGCACCATGAATGTTAACCCCAAGCTCTTATAAGTAAAAAATGCCATCCTGAACATTTTTACACTATAATTATATTTCTAGCTGTTTAATCATAAACATTTAAATGTGCTTCCAATGTATTTAGACATATATTAGCACTGTAAATTGATTTTAACTTGAGTAGTGTCTTGATTAAAATAGTATTAAGCAAGTACACTTACCTAATTGGAAAACAAATTATTTTGATTGACATACTCTTATGAAATAAGTACATTGATTAGTGTTGTTTTCCTGGAAACAATTAGGGCATTACTTCGAGGGCTTGGTGCATATTAATTTTTCTATAGTATTCCCGTTAAATATAAATTGATGTTTGACAATCTGACATGACCAATGTCCTTAACGAGTTTGATTAAAGATCTTTCACATCACCAGCTGTCTGGCTACACCCTGACACTGTGTGCCTCTAAAAGACAACCAGAATATTATGTCCCTGTACATCGATTGCACAGAGATTTTCATACAGCACTTGAACTGCAGGTCGCAAGGGCCACGTGGTCAAGCCATGCCACAACAAGTCCTGAAATATTCCCACAAAACCAGTAGTAGGGCCACAAATCAAGTTCTTCCATCAGACTCCAACTGTTCTGCCATCTGGGCAACCATAGATAATTTGTAAATTTCCGAATGTAAATGGAGTAAATTTCACAAATAAAACCACATAAAAGGGCATACAAAAAAAGACAAAATATTAAAATTTTTACTAAGTTTCAGGGTTTCAACAGAATAGAATAAAAAAAATGGGTGAAGGCAAAGGTAACATATTTACCACCAGAGTATTGTTAATACAAATGCAATCTTACTGTGTATATTAGTTAACATAAAGCAATTAAAATACCGTAATTCTTCCTCTTCGTAGGGTACACCATTCTATTATAAACTTCTACATCTTCAACCTTTTGCAGCAATTCCTCTGCTTCTTGTGGTGTAGTAACAAAGTCTCTAAGAAATTTAGTCATAATAGAATGAATGGGCACTCCCTGTGGGAAAATAATATATATAAATATATAAGCTTAAAATACTTAATTTCAACATAACTTGTGATAGAGACATCTCAACTTAAAATTAAATACACAAGCGTAAAAAAAATTACACAAAAATTTTTTGTTACTGTCGGTAATACATTTAAAAATAACGAACTAAGTGAAAGATAGTTCCAGTGCGGTAACACTTTGAGCTACATCAGAAGCAACTTTGTTAAATTTCAGTTATGTAAAAATGTTTTCCAGACACACCAATCTAAGCTTAAACAAACTGCCTGATAGTAAGCATGTTTACATTAACTGCATGCAGCTGCATTACAGCATTACATCTCATCAACATCGGGTCATTAGATGAGGATGAAGCACTGACAGAATGAATTATGGGGGGAAATGGGAGGACCCTGAGATAAACCTTAAAAAACCAACTTGAAAAAAAAAACAGTTGTGCCCTTGATTCAATGGCTAACAAAGGGCGGAAAACTTGTGCTAACTGCCTCTTGGCTTTTGGTTCGTAGCCGCTTCCGCAAAAACAAAAATGTGCCAAACATTTCGGGCATGAATTGTTGCAGCCATCTTCACGGCCAATTATTCTGACACAGCATTTATCAGCCTGTGCGAATACTAGTTTTTTGATGCAAAGCTAGTATTAAATTGAATGTTTAAAATAATCACAAAGTCAAAACAAACTGTGAATTTTATTCTTGGCAAAGCTGTATTACACCTATTTTATAAAATACAGGATTAAAGGTTAATGATAATCGTTTAGCATTTGTAAGTTTAATTTCACGTACCAGTAGCGCAAAAAAAAATAATAATAACAAAAGTGACTTTGACCATGTGTGTTACACTCTAAACGTCAGGCTAGCTCAAAATTTGTCTAGATTGCACATACATAAAAACACTTGAAGAAATGTGTTGGGCACACAGAACAATTTAAGTTCCACGGAATATTGCGTTAAGTTTCACAGAATATTACGTTTTGAGGTTAAGTCTGTTTACTTTGCAAAAATAAAAGATTTCACAAATAAAGATTGTGGATATATTTTTCCCCTTCATCACACACTGAAAATGGCCGCAGTTCTATGACGTAGTAACATTTAAATCAAGAAAAACAAAAATGTGCAGTATAAACTTCTCAAACACATTGGTTCATCAGAATGGCACGATATTTACTTGCGGTTGCTGTCACTTGTCGCTTGCGGCACACGGTACAAAAAGCTAAAGAGACCTCTTGTCTGCTCGGCGTGGCCACCGAATAACCAAAAAACGGCTCCAACTGGGCCTACGCTGCACCCCGTGGTCCAAAACTTATAATTGCAAAACTGTCCGAAAAAAATTTCCCCAGCACGGCCTGGACCACAGGCATGAAATTCTTTTCTTCGCTACGATAAAAACATTAATTTGGGGAATCGCCACTCAGCACACATACTCTCACAGTTGCCCAAGTGACGACTAACATGGCGACCTACGACTCCAGCTTCTTGCTAACTGGGCGGAGCTAGACTCTCGACGCCATCAACAACCAATCACAGGGAAATTTACCATTTGGTCCCGTAAAAAACACTTTTCAGCCATGAAAACCGACTATGATGCACCTTTTGCCCTCAAGGCACATAATGTGAATTAATTTCCCACACAAAGTACATCTGTCTCTCTCTAATTTTGATGTAACTGGTTTAACTATTTTAACTAGTTTTCAGAAAAAGAACCCTAGCAAATGATACAAAAGAAATACGCGAAATCATATAACTTAAAGAGCAAGCAAAAATAAATAAAAATATTTTCAAAAAACCTTTTCATTATAAAGTAAACAAACCATCGGAAATATTAAAACGCATTAAATTGTTGGAAAGTAAGTTCATAAAACATGTTTCAACAGCATGAATACCTCTATAACTGATAAACAACTGTTTTTTTTTAATAATGATAGAAAACCTAACAAAGTATCATTTCTGATTATAAAAATATGCATCTTTAGTAAATGGAAATAGCAGTAACCTATGCTGCTACACATGGACTGCATCAACAAAAAAAACAGGAACTGTTGTGCTATGGACCAAATGTAAACACTGTATTGAAACAATGTTTAAATTGATTATTACATAACTAAAACAAGTGAATAATTTGAGTATAAAGTGGAAATTAGAGCTATTTTATTCTGCTAATTGGCTCTTTTGTTAATTTTTTTTTGCAATTATCATATAATAAAATATGTTTATCTTTATTCCATGGTATTTTGCTTTCCTTGAAAATTACCTGCCTCTATCAATGTATAATTACTAGATTTTGGCCTACACAATAAAAAGGACAACATTTTACCTTTGAAATAGTATTGAAATTTCTGAAATTTATAACCTCAAATAATTACCAGATTCCATCCAGTTTCCCGTGGGAACTGATTTTTCCCGTCCGATTTTCCAGAACAGAAATTCGGTATCCTTCCTAGCTCTTGTGTTTAGGCATGTTTTTGTGAAATGTTTTTTGCTATGAAATTATATTGAAGATTTGGTGTTCAATCAATATGTGCTGGGGTCATTCCATGTCAAATCAACACACCCATTTTACCTCACCAACTCAGGTTTTGATGAAATTTTGCACAGATGTCCTCCATACAGACTCACTAAAATATTAAATTTTAGAACGATATATCCATCAGTTTTGAAAATATTGCTTTGTAAATTTTCGTAAAAAAAAAAAAACACTCAAAATCGCACGACAGGCATATTTTAAAATTACCATAACTCTTCTCCAAATTAAGTTAGAAAGGTGAGACAGGTGTCATTTTGCAGCATTTGGTATGGCCTTTCATGTGATATGTAACATAATAATGTCTAGAAAAAAATAATTTTTAAAATTAAAATTTAAAATTTTGGAAAAAGTGCATTTTTAATTTTTTTCAATAAATTCTATAAAACATCTGTGCAAAATTTCATCAAAAACTGAGATGGTGAGGTAAAAATTTTATTAAAAGTGTGTTGATTTGACATGAAATGACCTGCTGTTAGTGTAAAAGCTTTTACACATGAATACAACCTTTTTGCTGAAATTTCTCCACTGTTTTAAACAGGGTATGTTGATTTTAATCAGCATGATTTAAATCATGTGATTTGTTTTTAAATCTCATGATTTAAATCATGTGATTTTTTTTAAAATCAGTGAATAAAATCAATTTATAATATGATAATATGAACGTTAATATTTCCTATACTGTATTGTTTAAACCAAGTAATCATGCCTACTTACATAAAAATTGACTGCTGCAAAGATAGAATGAAAATTGAATAGTACTTATTTCTTCTACAATCTATTTATAGTTATTTTGAAACACATTAAATATAGGTGGGTGGAATGTAACTTTAAATGCCATCTCATTTTCTCTCTTCTCTCCTCTACCTCATGTGTTTGTGTTGTGTGTGTGTCACATTTCTTTGGCAACAGGTTTGTCTTCCAACAATGTCAAATGCTAATTTTAGAACTGTAGGAAGGAAATTTTCAGTTCTTTGGTATGTCTGGTTTGGTTCAGTCAACATTAAGAAATCGACTGGGTACAGAAAAAGCTGCAAAACTTGTATTTTTTTTTTCAAATTTTTAATAAATAATATTTTATGTAGAAGTTTTACTTTGAATACTCTCGAATGTGTGCAATTCTGAGAAGAACAAAAGGAAATTGTGGTTTTGATTTAAATTACTTTATTTAGAACAATTTATTGTACTATAAGACTATAAGGGATGACAGAAGTGACAAAGTTACATTTAAATATTATATATTTTCAATGATGTAGTTATTTTCTATAACACCTTTTTTTTTTTTTTTACTAATGTTAACTATGTACTAAAAATTTTCATAAAGTGACATCATTAATGTTTCCTTAAAACATTATGCAATGTAAAATGTGGTTATTTCAAAGAAAGAAAATTAGGCTAGTTGTCTTTACAAAATTAATTAATCTGTTATTAATTGTACTGTAGAGCAAAGTCAAGTCATGAAAACAGTCATGAAAATGTACTGTATATTACACAGATTACAATTTTTTAAATTTTAATAAAAAAATCTGATTTTAATAAAAAAATACCTAGTTTTAATCAAAAAAAAAAAATCTGATTTTTTTGATTTTTTTAAAAAAAATCAGGATTTTTTCATACCCTGGTTTTAAAGCAGCCCTAATATGTTACTTCCACTCCCTTTGCTAACTTGATGAGCCAGGCAGGCCGTCGCGGAACAAGGCTCACCTCCGGATACGAAGACACAAACTTTGCTATGTTGCACTTGGTGGTGTAGGTGATCTGGCCGCTGGCATGCCTGAAGGCGTTGGGCTTCAACAGCGCCGGCGGGCGTCGCACCAGCGTCCTCCGCGTCTGAGACCCGTACATGGGGAACCTCGGTCCCTTCTTGCGCGACGCCGGCTGGCTCACCTTCTGCTTCATCACCAGCTCCTCCACGTGAGCAGACTTCTCGCTTCTCACCGGCAGGACCGTGTAGGAATTAAGCACCGGGCAAAACTGCATCTGGAAACAATTTACACGGGAGACGCTACGCAAATGAACACCAAATGAGAACACGAAACACACGGTTCGTACCCTCTGGTGCAATCAAAAATTAAGAGTTTTAAGACACCTTTACGTCATCACCGTCACCGCTATCAATAACTATTTACACTAATATCACACAGACCCTCAAGAAAATAACGATGATATAAAGCAAATGCACAAAAAAAAAATATCTTTTCGGTTGGTTTAATTCTTACAGATAAGCCCCTTTTGCCCATTACTATCCCTGGAACACAGTGTTTATCTGAAAATTTTAGTCTTAACATTTTATTTTATCACTAATTAATTACATTTACTTTATAAGTTCAAAGTAAGACAGTAAAACACACAATTTTTATTTTAAAGGTGAGATACTAAATATGAAAAAAAAATAAAATTAAAACTCTTTTATATATAAAATCTAATCATGTGGCCCAAAATTTGCCACTGTACTGCACATGCCCAAAGCGTTGTTTGCTGCCAAGTTGGAAATAGAAGAACTTTTAAAAATACCCATGTTCATCCATTACTTTCATGCTATCAGTCTTTAATATGAGTTTTTTTTAAGGATTCTTAATGAAATTCAAACAATTTTAAGGGCCCTTATTTAATTAAAGGCAAATTAAGGACTTAAGGATATTAAGGTGATGTACGAGCCCTGACAGTTTCAGTTTCATCATAGACTTGCATAAAAAAATTACCAGGAGACATATCACACTTGACATTAATTGCCAAGCTTTCTGTTAGACTAGCACTGAAATCAGATGGTAGTTTCACAAATTACTTAATTTAAAACACAAAAAGTATCCTAATAATCATTCAGTTTTCATAACAGTACGGATACTGAATTAAATTCACTATACAGCTGAAAACAATAGAAACTTCAAAATGCAATAAAAATCCAACCAGACAACTTACAGAGCTTTGACCATGTGAAAAACATTTTGAAATTCTTACAATTACTGAAAAATATTAACATCATCACGCAACTTTACATCAAACTTACCACCACAGTGTCATTTATTGACTGCAAAAAAGTTTCCAAGTTTCGGTATCCAAACTTATAAAAAGGAATGGCTTCGCCAACTTCTTCAATGTAGTCTTTCTTCAGTGTTGCAATGGTCATAGCTTTTGGGGTCGAAATCAACAACCCACGTATCACAGACTTAATTTCATTTAGTTCGGATTCCATTGTGGTCCTGCAAAATAATTCTTAAGAAATAACAATGTCTCCACAAACACTGAACTTGCACAAAAGAAATATTAATCACGCAATCTAATTATGGAAGAGCAGGAGTGAGATACCTCCAATAGCCACCACGTGGAAATATGGGAAATCACGTGAAAATGCAGGTTAAGAAACAACAGAACTATAAACTCTGCTTTACGTTTCATCTTCACAGGTAGGGCTAGGTATTAAAGTCTTGTACATACCTACACGCATCTAGAGTCAAATATTTTCCCAAGCCCTGATAAAGCTCACATTCATTTGGCAACCTTGCAAACACAGCATAAAATTTAAAATAAAAAAATTATGTTCTTTTTGTTGATGTTTTTAATTTTCCTGCAAAGGCATATCTGCTGAATTCATACAATTATCAACCCACTTTTTTGATTAAAAATCACTGCTTCCAGGAGAGAAGCAGGCATAGAGAGCACGAACAAGTAGGCCCCCTACCTACAACATTTATTGGGTTAGCTATTAAAAATATATATTAATAAAGGAGAGTGTCTGTCGTTCACGTAGCACAGTGGCAATGATGCCTATAGCCTTAAAATTTGGTATGTGGATCATTTAAAGAGGGGTCAGTTTGCATCTCAAAGTGAATTTTTTTTCTTCAAAATTTGAATGGTTATTTTTTATTTTTCACTTTGGACTGTATTTTCCTCCATGGAAATAGCTGTAGCATTGTCTGTGATGCTTTCTTCGTCTCCTGACAATTGCTACTGCATTGTCGATGCCTCACTTTGTTATTAATCCAGTAGCCTATTTCGGTAATTAATATCTTAGCCATTCTACAGACAGTGTGTTTTTGGTTGAATAAACGTGAATTTCAAGTCTTTTAACAACTTCTAACGCCAATATGGCATATTTGGGTTATATTTCTTAAGCTTATCTTAGTTCAAATTAAGTACATACTTTTTTCCCCCCCATAAGATGAGTTTTAAAATTTGATTTAGTTTTGGTTTTCATTTGACACTCTGCAGCAATGGCATACTCATTTGGAGGGGCGTGTATAATTGTATAATGAGCGGCGTGAGAGTCTTCTGCCTGTAGAGAGCTGTAGCGAAGTGCGGGTACATCAGCTAGTAGGTAATGAATAAAATAACTGTAGGTAGACATTTGATTGATGCTTGCTCTGGTCATGTTTCAAGAACCAGAATGGTGTGGATATGATATTTAAAAAAATGTAAAATCTGAAGTAAATATTTTTAAAAGGAAGAAAATAAAATCAGAATAAAATAACATACTTTTGCAGAATAACTAAACCATATCACAAAATCACAAAATTCTAAAAAAAAAAAAAAAAAAAAAATTATTTCCAGAAAAGTTTTTTTTTTAAATCTACAAGTTATTGGTAATTATGTAGGAAAAAAGCTACACAGATCAGAATATGCAATTTATTTTCTTCCTGGCATATTTTTGAATCATTTTGTAACATTCCACTGGGAGTTTTCAAGTAGTTTAATAGTAATTTACCACTTCAATGATCATTTAGTTAGGTTTGCTACATTTAAAGTACTGTAAAAAAAAAGTGCACGGTTGGGTAGACTAGGTCAGCTATGTTAATTATGTATTATATATTTATTAAGGGGGTGCCTCCCATTTCAGGTCAAGATTTTATATTTACAGTAATTACCTACAGATAAACTTGTAGACTTTTTCAATTGTTTAAATTTCACGAAATGAAAAATATATACAGTGCACACTTTTTGCACATTTAGCTGCCAAAGTTACATTTTCAACGTTTTTGGATTGTACAAATAAGGAGAATTAAATTTATTGCAGAACTGAAACTTTTTAGGTTTAACTGCAATGCCACTGGCTACTTCAAGTAATGGTTTGAATTTCATTCAGAAAATATTAATTAATTTTACCTGGCATTTCAATATTCTCAAATTTGTTACGATTTTGACAGCCATGAAACATGAAATGAGTTTTTGTGATAGGAATACAAACCATAACATGAAGTAGCCAGTGGCATTGCAGTTATGCAATAAATTAAATTCTCCTTATTTGTACAACCCAAAAATGTTAAAAATGTAACTTTGGCAGCTAATTATGCAAAAAAAAGTATGAGCTGTATATATTTTTCATTTCGTGAAAGTTAAACAATTGTAAAAGTCTAAAAGTTGATGAGTGATTAATATAAATATAAAATCATGACCTGAAATGGAAGAAACGCCCTTAAGTATTAGGTAAATACTTTGATTAATGTGACCTACCTAACCCACCAAACTTATATTTTTAACCATAATCTGCCAGCCACACATGCAAGCATTTAACCTTGGGAAAATATATTGTTAAAATCAATCAAACAATCAATACTACTACAAACTATGAAGAAACATTGAATAATTTAATTTAGAGCAGACTAACTTTTGCGTAGGCCTTGAAAAAATCCAAATTGCAATTTCTTACTTTCTGGTATTTTCCTATTAATTCTGTAAGGGGCATGGCCATTCAAGAAGCCAACTATACCATTAGCTTGCAGTTTTAATGGTTAGTTTAGGTTGGTTACATAAGAAATACAGTGAAATCATCACACTGAGGTTAAATAGCTATATTAAAAATACAGTTAAATTCTGTGAACTGCTGGTTATGTTAGCTTAGCTACATTTAAAATAGGTTGCTTTAAAAAAGATGGTGGCTGGTAAAGTTAAGGCTGCTACAGTAAGAAAACATTAACTTTTTCAAATAATTTACCAGTAGTTTACTGGTTTGAACAGTCTGTTCAATTAAGTTAACTATACTTTGAAAATACTATAAAATCATTTCAACATTTGGTTAGGTTAGGTTTCCTACATTAAAAATACTAAAAATTTTTTTAGGTAGGTTAGGTTAGCTACATTAAAAATACTAAAATTGGTGTAAATCGTCAGTTAGGTTAGCAACATTAAAAGTAGTTCACACCATTTTTCAGGACAAGAAATACTTCAAAATACCATTTTAACTGAATTTTTATCTTTCAGATGATCCCCTATGCTAGGATATAGCCACAAATACTTTGAAATTTGAAATGGTTGGTTAAAATTACCTATTACAATGTTGCTAAAATCACCTAACCTACAGCCCACACATATTTTTTAGTGATATTAATATAGTTAACATCAGTGGCGTAGCCAGGAATTGTGTATGGAGGGTGTTAAGAAGCATGGCTCCCCCGTATTAAAGTGGGGGATGGGGTCCTCCCCCGGGAAAATTAGGATTTTAAGGTGTAAAATAGTGCTATTTTAGCAGTTTTCAGTTCTTAAATTTAAATATTGTAATGGCAAAAATTTTATTAATTTTAATATGAAATTTGTTGAGTGATGAATAGGAAATTAATTAAATATTTGGTGCTAAGGGAGGGGTTTGAACCCCTAACCCCCCCCCCCCTGGCTACGCCCCTGGTTAACATAACCTAAAAAAAAACCCACCTTGCACACAATTTCGTAGTACCTATTCTAAATGTAGCTAACAGCTTCTAATCAACCATTCTTACAAATTTACCTACCCTTACCAACCAATAAAAAACTGTCGATAAGGTACCAGTAAACAACAAATTATTGCAATGCTCCTTTAGGGAATGATTGGAAAACATGTCAAGAAGTAAGCAAAAGCACGTTACATTTTTTTAATACACTAAAGTTACTCTGTTCCAAAATCAACCATATCCTATTTTTTCGGTTAATGGTTCCTATAATGCAAATATAGTGACCTAAATTTATTTTTCGCTTTAAAACGTAGCAACACTGTTTTCCAAGACAGTTTGACCCGATTTTGTTGCTGCCACCTTATCGTTTTCTTCATAGCCTACTACAGAATATTGAAAATATTCACTTGAAATCAATCAGGGTAGAAAACAGTCTAGGCCCCAGCCATAGTACAGATATTTACAACCCCTGTCAGTTTGAAAAATTTCAGCTCTGCTTTATTCCTAAGAAACTCTACAGAACTGCAGGATCAAGTTGAAGCTAGAATAAAGAAACAGTAGGGCTGCGTCGACAAAATCCGAGCAATCTCTCAAGAAAAAATTTCCACAAGACCAGACATAATTTATTGTATTGTGGTATTCAAGTATTTGTTTGACCTAGATATTTTGACATACTAACATAAAACAGCAGGAATAATGTACCACAGGATCAATGTATACAGGATCATGCTATCAGAATCAAAGGATCAACTTTTACCTAACTTTACACCAACAGTTAACCCTTAAACTACCATTTTTCAAAAGTAGCTACCCCAACCTAACCTCTACTTAAAATGGTGTTTACGGAGGAAACACTTGTTCAATGGAATGAGTTTTTACAGACATATTAGCAAAAAAAGTTAGAAAGAAATTTTAGAATTTTTAAATAAATTTTTCTGGAAAAGTATTATTAAACACTTACCAAATTTGGAATAATACGAAAGGTATAATCAATATTAGAAAGGACAATGAAAAAGGAAAATAAAATAGAGGAGCAATTTATGGTGGCAAAATAATTAGGATAGTTCTGAAGGAGAAAAAACTCATAGAAAAACAGCAGTAGTAAGGGAAACACATCTCTGGAAGGGGCAGAAGATGGGAGAGGCGAATTGTCATAAATATCTGGGAGTAAGTCTGCAGAAATATCTGTGGTAAAGGGAACAAGTAAAATGGGTGGTTAAAAAGGGGCAAGGGCAGGAATGTAAGAGAAATTTAATTTCGGGGTGATGGGGAAGGATAGAACCTCTCTGCCTGTTGTCTGCTTTTAAATTCTTTCCTTATGTTTGTGGGGGACCATAGATTTTTTTTTAAACAAGAATTTCTGAGGATTTCGGAAGGGGGGAAGGGGAAAATATTCCCAATCCTAACCCTCCACAACTCTGGTCGTGGGGCAGGAAGGTGAAGGCTGAATCACGAATCTAAATGGTCAGGCGAGTGCTGAAGTACGCTGCTGTAGTACAGAATACTACCATACCTGGTGACGGAGATGCGTGAACTGGAGAATGCAGAACAGAGGGCAACCATAACGACAACAGGTATGTGGGGACGAAGCGAAGGCAAAAAAAAAAAAGTGGTGAATCGACAGACCATCCCTAATAGCTGCCAATTTGAGGCGAGTCATGTTGCAGGTCAAGCAGCATGAACTAAAAGAATGCTTACAACATGCCACTGGGCACAAGCACAAGTGTCTGCTACTGTATCTGTTGTAAGGAAGCCAATTTGGGACCTGTGCCCGGGGAAGGAAATCGAAGAGCTGGACAGGGTACGACGCAGGGCAGCGAGATGGGCGATGACTAGTTGTGTGGAGAAGAACAGAAGGCGGAGAGAGGGAGATGCATTGACCATCAGTGAGCTAGGGTGGGAAACAGTGCAACAGAGAAGGAAAGTAAAAAGACTGGTGAATATGTTTTGAGGTGAAGAGGGGGGCTAGGAGATAGGTTGAGCAGAGAGGGGTACAGAGGGAGGTGGGAACATGAGTGGAAGATCCAGAGGGAGTGGTTATTAATTATTACTGTTATTAATATAATACTTACTAATATCAATTCACTATATGATATATTTGATTGAATTACTAATCATTCAAGTATTCCTGGTAAGGACGGGGCAGGAGTGGAATGGGCTTGGGGGAGGATAATAGTTGTGAGAGGAGGGAAGGACCTAGAGGCTTCAGGAATTCGGACACCAAGTGAAAGCCCAATTGCAAGCGTACTGCATTATCATATCATATTTCAGAATTCCCTCGCACTGCATATCCTATACTATAAATTACATTAATTAGCATGAAACATTATGTTCATTTAATGGTAATATAATAAGGTAGGCTATATGGATTCAAAACGATTTCATTGACAATGAAGAACCTCAAAAATTGACAACGAAGATGAATACAGATAACACATGAAGAATATGAAGATAAGCATATTTTTTTATGTATTTAATGTTTTATTTGGTACTGTCATCTTTACAGCCCACTGTATTTTTTTATTTGTTCCACGGAACACACTATCTAGGCCTGCATCCTTTATCATCACTAAAAATGTCTTGATATTGACTCGTTCTCTGCGTGTTCATGTATTCATCTCTTTTGTACGGTATCTATAAAATATCTATAAAAGTATCTATAAAATAAAATAAAAAATTAAATATTAGAATTAACTTACAAAAGACGCACGCCTACACGGGCAGTGATTACAATTGTCGCCAATATACAAAAATGTTGAAAAAGTCTGGACTAAAAAATCGTGGATAAACAAGAAATTTTGTACATACATAAACCAAGCTCTGACTAAATAACTCCACACATCACCTGTAACACTAAAACAATTTCCAACTTTGTACAGAACACCTCAACAGCACGATCTGAAATTTTAAATTATTATTTAACCATGGCAGAAGATCTTAGCACACAAAACACGTAAAAAACAGCAATAAAACAACTCCGACATAGCAGTTATTACCGCCATTTCTAAGGTTAAGTTCCGGTATTTCTGGCATTCAACAGTTGGGACCAAATATTATAGTTACGTGGAAGAGCTTGAGAAAACGCAATTAAATTTTTTTATTAAGGCTTTTATTAATAACCTCTATTCATTATCAGTTAGGGTGTATAAATATCAATGATTACTCTGTCATAGACGTGGAAGTTGACCCTCCAGTTGGGGCCTGGTCGGGGCTCGGGACAAAGCATCTGCGAATTAGTCCCTTCCTGGACAATGCTCAATGCTGAATTCATATTCTTGTAGCAGTAGTGCCCAGAGCGTGAGCTTAGCCCTAGTATCCTTCATCGAGCCCAACCAATGGTCTGTAATACATAGTTTGAAGGTTTTGTTCTCCAAGTAGGGCAGGGTTAGGCCCCACATGATGCTAGACACTCTAGTTCATTGCTGTGACACTTGTTCTGCCTGTGAGAGCTTGGCACATGCATAAAGAAAAATATGCTTGTCCCCTTGGCTGATAGAGCACCTACTGCCCTTAGCCCAATATGGCTTGTTTCGGTCTGTAGCATGAATGGTTGTGCATGGTTGGACAGGTAAGGTTTATTCATATAAGAAAAAGGTTTTGACAGCACTACTTAGACCTGGGCCTGATCGGTTCCCCAACAGAAGTGCACTTCAGGGTTGAGCAGGTCGGTCATGGTTCAGCAAATTCTGCAAAAAAGTTGTATGAACTCTATCATCCAATTTCAGAGTCCCTGAAGTTTTCACAACTGTCTCGAGAACCTCGTGGTCATGGTCTCCATTATATCCCAAGTCTTTTCTGGGTTGAATTTGTTGTCTTCGGCCGAAACCAAGTGTCCCAGGACTCCCTGACGTACATGTTTTAGGTGGTGCATCAGGTTATGTAATTGATAATTCTCTGGTGTTTGGGCTAAGTAGCTTAGGTGTTCTTCCCAAGAATTGAGAATATTATAATATAGTCCAGAAAGGCAAAACAAGTGATGGAACAGAAAGGGAACAGGTAGATGGTAGAAAAGAAAATGGATAAATATGAAGGAGTTGAACAGGGCCGAAGAGGGACTCATGGGTAGAAGTCAAGGTAGGAAGTAAGTATGAAATTGTGTAAGAGGAGAAGCTGTAAGAAGAGTTAGAGGAAGTAAAATGTGAAAGTGCTTGTGAATAATTGTAAAAGTGTGTATCGAAAGGTGCATATTGACGTCAGCCGGGGCTTCGCCCCACGAGCCTGATCATCCTCCGTTCCCTTTCCCACCACCTTTCCTACCCGGCATTTGTGTCGTGATGTACGTAGCCGTGTGAGATTCAAACTGCGCGCCACGAACTACAGCAAGAGGGCGTTAAGCTGCAGTGCGCCGCACCCCTAATATATATTAATTAATATTGTAATCCTTTTTCTTTCCACCCCAAAACAGTGTAACGATGGCTATGCATGTGAGTGTCTTTTAATTAATAACTTCATGATCTCTTGTTATTTAATAAGTCCAAGCACGAACCAGGATGCTCCCCAGTGGGCGACGGAGGAAATAGCATGCAACTCATTTGAACCCTGTTTTATGCTTATAAGTAATTATTACAGACGGTCGGGACATGGAAGTAATTTAATAATTATTGCAAAAGGATTTATATATTTTCTAATAGTAACCCGGGGCACGCTACAGCAAAGTTGTAGCGGTAATTGTGTTCGGCGCGAAGGGCGCCATGTTGCCACCCGCAAGCCATGAGCTCATCCCAGTCTCCTTCTACAGCCGGCCGAGAGCGGACGTCTCTGCGGACACCCCGAGGACATCACCGTTGGTTCACCGATTAGTAATTCTGTAAATTAATTTATTCAAATCGCTTTCTTTTTCATCCTCGGGGCCTCTCTTGGTCGGAGAGACTGCTTAAGTAATAATTATTCACTCTTCGGAGTTTTTAGCTCATCGGTGTATTAAGTAACGGCTTGAGGCGGCCACGTGCGTGGTTCGCCTCCTCACCTAATCTAATTCGTGCCTCGGGCGTTTAAAGCTGTATCAACGGAGGATCGTGTAAGGACGTGTACCGTGAGTAAAATAAAAACCAATTAACTGAGTTACGTGTATGTGTTCGGGGGGCCACGTGGTTCCTTAACCTGGTCAGCGGCGTGTGGGACGCCCTAAGAGCCCACTGCGATAATTAGGAGCGTGCCCGACGCTGAGAGCGGGCCTAGTTAGGGACAGGTGATACGTAAAAAGTCAGGAGGGCTAATATCTCACTGCACACGGGCCACGTAACGCCCTAAGTTAAGAGTTTTCCAGCCGGGTCCACGTGCCCACTTACGTGGTGGCGCCCATTAATCTCGACAGATATTCACATCTCAACACCGGTACGCCCTCAAATGGCGCCCAAGAGCGTGTGGCGATATATTCAACATGTCGTGAATACCAGGCCCACACGAGTTAGCGTGTGTTAGGCGGTTGTACACCGGAGCGCGAGAGATAACGGGACTGGCCGGCCACGTGACCAGCCGAGCGCGCGCGCTTCCGAGAATTAGCAGCGAGCAGCCAGGTGGCTGCATTCCTGGCAACAACAACAACTGGGCGCAGTCAGAGTGTGTGTACCGCCAGCCGCGTCGCGTCGCATAGCGAGGAGAAGAGAGACAATCGACCAGTCTCACCACCACACACAGCAATGTTGGACAATCACAGACTTAACAACAATCCGGGCGATATCCAGGCAAGTGAGTTGTTTAAAAAGAATAACTTGTACTGTGTTATGTGCGCGCGACCGCGCCAGATGAGCGGGACGGCGGGAACCTCCTGGATGGACACGTGCGTGTGCTTAGGGCAGTATGACGTACCACGGTATCACGAGCAGGTGGTGCGGGCGGAGCATTATGGGCCGGAACACGGGAAGTGCACGGGCGCGGAGTGCGGCGGAGACGTGCGGGGAGGCGGCTGGTGCCGGAACTGTCGTGCGTTCAAGCACACGGCGTGCTTCACGAAGACCAAAATCACCTCGTTTCAGGACAGGTGGTACACGTGCTAATGGTGTCACCACGCGAGGCGAGCGAGCGTGCCGAGTCACAGCCCGGTGAGGGACGTTGCCGACACACCACGTGGCAGGACGCCCCTTGTAGGCCACGAGCTGCCGGAGTTCGCCGGGAGGACCAGCGACGACCCGCGGAAGTTCGTGCGCGCGTGCCAAGAACGTCTGAGTCGCTACAGAGTACCGGAGTGCGAGTGGGCGGACAGGGTCGGCAGCGCGCTCACAGGCGAGGCCAAGACGTGGTGGCAGATTACCCACGAGTACGACATGCCGTGGCCGGAGTTTGCAAGGCAGTTAGAGACAAGATTTGCTGACGTTAAGGCGGAAATGAGAGTGCGGGCGGAGCTGAATTGCCTCGAGTAAGGGGCAACGGAGACAGCGGAGGCGTTCGTCATCAAGAAAATATGTCTGCACAAGTGGCTGTGCCCCGACGGAGAGCCGACGGAGGTACTGGAGCGGGCGGTGGAGCTGATGCGCCCGGAACTTAGGCCGCATCTGCGCCTGCGGACACAATGCCCGGCCGAGGAGTTCGTCCAGCATGCCCGCGCCGTAGAGCAAGACCTGCGGGCCGCGAGGCCGACCAGAGACATCACACCCTCCAGAGGCAAGCAGGAGGACGTGGCGCCCGCCGACACCAAGGCACTGGTGCCCTACGTCACACCTACCCGGGGCGACACCCGGCGCGACGAGTCCGGGTCAGGCGGCCCTCTCCAGCCGGCATGGCGGAGGCGAACTCCTGACGGCAGCCAACCACCGCAGTGCCACACGTGCCCGCCCGGTACGCGGCACTGGCACGAGGACTGCCCGGTGCGGAACAAGTTTCGGCCCGACATCATGAACAGACGGCCGTCGAGTAAAGGGCAGCAGGGGGCGGCGAACTGAAACGGCTCACCTCCCCCGCCACGCCATGACATAGTTTTATGAGAAGGTTCTTTTATGAAACATAGATGGCTGGTATACTGGAGTAACTGGTAGTAACAGTGGAAGGGGAAAATCATATGGATGCCAGTTTTGTAGATTTTGAAAAGGCATATGATAAAGTACCACACAGTAGGCTAATGGAGAAGGTTAAAATGTTGCTAAAACAGCAGGGTGGTGAATTGTGTGGAAGGCTTTCTGAGGGATAGGTGACATGGATCAGACTGGGAATGGAAAAATGGGTAGCAGGGAAAATGACTTCAGGAATACAAAAGGGGAAGGTTCTGGAGCCCCTGCTAATCACTATTATAATAAATAATATAGGCGAAGGAATGGGGAGTGGGTTGAGGAAGTTCATAGATGACTGTGTGATATACAAAATCTTGAGGAAAGAGGGATACCTGCAAGGTAGAATTTGAAATGGACAAGATCATTGACAAGTGGTACATAGAAAAATACGAACAAGACAAAATGTGTTAGTTTTACAAGGAAAAGAAAGGTAATAAGGAAGTTAAATTATTGAAAGGGGCGGGAGTTGCAGCAAGTGGAGGATAAAAATACCCTGTGTTGCCACTGGGTTGGTAACGGCGTCACCCGTTTACCTTTGTTTTTGTTAACGGAATTTATTTTCTATGATTAGTTAATTTAGATTTGTTTATTTATCGTAGATGGTAATTTATTTTATTTTTTTCTTCCTAACTTTCCCGTGTTTGTGCGGTCTAGACGTGCAGACAAGTAGTGAAGTTGGTAACATTGTGACTGACCCCTTCGTGCCTTTTCGGTGGAGACGAAGATTCCCGATGGAGGAGCCACGAGAGAGTGTGCGCCGAGCACCACGCGAGGAGTGCTGTTTTGGACGCCGAAGTGGGCACATTGGGAAGTGGCGGTGAGGTCTGCAGATTGTGGCCGAGCACTGTTCGTATTCCGGGCTACTGCAGTCCGAGAGTATGACGAGAGGCACCACGCGACGCGAGCAGCGTCGGCGAGTTCCTGGGCCCGGGCGAGCGCCGAGGTAGCGGCGTTTCATCACAGTGCATCGCAAAGTAAGACAAAAAACTACATTATTCCCCACAATGAGTTTTCCCCAGTTGCAAGACATACCGAGAGTTGAATCGGACAAAGTATTTTGAGACTCATGTGCACTCAGTCACCACAAAGGAACTCACGTATTTGGACTAACTAGCATTTAATCGTTCGCCACATGAACTTATTAGTGGACTGTAAGTTCTAAATACTATTTTTTAAATATATTGTGATATTACTTGGCTGTATAGTATTACCTATGTACAGGTTTATATGGTTGTTCAGATAGTCATATATGGTTGTTGATAGAGTCATAGTTCGTAACGAAAAAGGTATACACAGTATTTATACATATTAAATTTATGCAAGTATTTATTTAGTAAACAAGGTTTTTTTTTTAGCAAAGAAGTGTTTTTGTTAGATTTCGAGCCCCATAGCCTCCCATGCCACCTTATTACTTTTTTGTTGGTTACTGGATCCTACACCCACATAACAGGGAAGGGCGACATTTTTGATTGTGTTTATATCTTCTTCTTTTTTTGGCTTTCCTGTAACAGTGGTGTGTGGAAGGTTTTTTTTGTAGAACCCTGGTAGTTTTATGAGAAGTCGAGCTGTAGGCCGGGGCTACACCGGGAGTAGCTCTGAAAAAATCACCCAGGGTTGGGTGAAACACATTGGTCAGGTCGATACTGCAGTACATGACAGCAGTATGGGACCAATAGTCGGTGATGGAGGTACGAGAGTCATAAAAGGTACAGCACAGAACAGCTAGATAGGTAATGTGCATTAGGAGGAGTAAAAAAAAAAATGGGAGGATGAGATATGTAGGCTATCTGTGATTGTAATAAATGTATATCTTAGGCTTTCCCGGCCATTTTCTAGAGTTGCTTGGCTTCTGGGTTGTAACCATATCGAAGACTAAGATTTCAGCGACATTTTGGTCGATGTTGCAGTGGCCACAATCAGAGTACCCACTGAGGTCCTGCCTTTTAATACACTCGCCTCTCAGGCGAGAGAATTAAACATTCAGGAGAATTTGTAATAACCTCAAAAGGTAACTGCTACCGTGATGATGGCGACTGAAACAGCGACCGAGAAGTCGGTGATATCTTTACCTTCGACGCGGACACAACTCAGAAGCCAAGCAACTCCCATATGTGATGGTCATGGTTCTGCGGTGGTGGACGTTACAGAGGAGGAGACGGGTTGAAAGGCTGATAAGGTTGTTTATAGTGGTCAAGGAGGATAGAAAAAGCTGAGAAACAGGTTGTTAAGAAGGGAGTTCAGAGGTAGTTGAGGGGAAGATACAAATGGTGTTGCAGAAAGGAGGGAAGCACTCGTTTTTAGTGAGAGTCGGGCAGGAATGTACCTTAAGGGGAACGCTTAGGAAGTGAGCGGGGCAAGGAAACTAAGTAATAAGCTTGAAGTTATGGAAGAGTGCAATAGGCGGAATCACTACTTGCCACTGTATTGAAGCCCAATCAGAAGCTGAAAATTAAATCGGTTTATTATTACAAATACAAGGTTAGATTAAGGAAACAGAATGGAGAGGTTTTCAGGTGAACTTTATTTTTACATTTTTTTGATTTTTTTGAAATTTTATTTTGACTTTTAAAGTACATAGGGGAGAGTGGGGGTATTGCCGTACATTGAGGTAATGACGTGCAGGCGATTTTAGTTGTCTATAAAGCCACTAGAGCGCTCCGGTTCGTGCTGCTACCTAGTGGAAGCCATGCTAAACTCTTCTGCAGTGAAAGCTGAGCGATAGTTAGCATCTGTTGTTTTCGTCAATATTTTTTTTAGTTTTTTTTTATGGTTTCCTTCTAATTTTTGCTGTTTACTACTTAAGAGGTAAGTGCGATTCTATAACATATACAATACTTTTAACACTTGCATCGTAGTTCTTGTATTTTTAACTTTAAAATTAGGTATGAGTAACACTTTTTTTCTTATGTTTGGTTATGCTAAGACGTCATATTGAATTTAAATCGACTCCGGACAATGCCGTACAAAGTGTACAGCATTGCCCCAAGGTACAATCCAACCAAAAGGCTTATAATATGTGTTATTTTCAAATGGTGAAAAATATACCACGGTTGACGCAAAAAGCCAAATGGGCCTTTACAGCAATGGAGGCAGCAATTAAGGCTTTTACTGAAGATGGGAAGAAGCTTCGAGAAACCGCCCGGCAGTATAGTATACCTATACCAGTGTAGTAAAAATGGATGGATGAATGAAGAACTGTTTCTGGTGTGGTTGGATCATTTTATTTCCTATTAAAAACCTACAAAAGAGAGTCCTAATTGAGTACCACACTACCCAAACTACTCTTGCTGCTTATAACAAATGCAAAGAAAATCACATTGTGGTTGTGACAATTCCTCCGCATACTTCACACCGCTTACAACCACTTGACCTAACTTTTTATAGTAGTTTAACGAAAACATTTGGTCGTGAGTGTTGATTCCTACATGAAAGCCAACCCCTTTGCAAAAATAACACCTTATGACATTACATCTTTGTTCAACAAAGCCTACATTAGGATTGCCAGCATGGAAAAGGGTATTTCTGGTTTAAAAAATACAGGAATTTTCCCTCTAGATACAGAAAATTTCACAGTAGATGAATTTGCACCATTACCTACCTAAAGAGTCTGAACTAGAACAGGTAATCGATGAAGAGGCTGCACAGGAACCAAAAAACTACATAGATGACTAAAGTAGTAGCTGTACAACAAAACAACCCAAGTGTTGAACCCCAGCCGTCTTCTTCTTACCAGACCATATCTACAACCAGTTCTTCTTTGCATAGTGCCAGTAAAAATCAAGCAGCAGAAAAGTTAAACCATGCACCTTTTTCAAAATTTTCTCCTTTTCCACAACCTAAAAAAAAAAAAAAACACATCCAAGAAAGCAACACACTACAGTTTTTACATATACGCCTAACAAAATCGCCTTAGAGTTAGTTTCTCCCGTGAAAAAAGAAAAAAAAACAAGAAAAAAATTATCATAAAAAGATAGGAAAATTTGTTGACATGAAACCAAAAGGACAAAGCAGATTTATAAAAACAAATTCCAAATGCCTTTCTGTACCAAAAGTTGATCTTGGAAAGATAAATAAAAAAGGATGCCGTAGAAATATTTATTTCAGTGATGAAGATAATGGAAATGATAATTAGAACGTTTGTGTTGGCAAAGAAATGAATGATGTCGAACCCTTCAGCTTTGCTACCTCTACAGCAGTATCAAGAGAGAAGACTGTTGGATCAGCTATGACATCTGCCTCATCTGTGCATCTGTGGCGAGTTTGGACACGACAGAGAGCTATGGTTCAGATGTGTTTCTTGTTCTGGTTGGATCCGCGCAGCTTGCAGTGCCTCAGATACAGCTGAGAACTTTGTTTGTGACTTTTGTCAAAGGCAGTGAAATATCTTAGTTTTAGTTCATTGACGTAAATGACAAATATAGTTTGTTTCACTATGCAAAATTATATACGTCATTGCCTCGAAATATTTACGGAATTACCCCGAACATCGGGGCAATTCCGTACTTTACATGTGTGACCGTGTATGGTCACGAGGCGTTAAATTAAATTTCCACCACCAAACATTTAAGGATATGAAGAAGCTTACCTTCAATGTTGACGTGTAGGAATAAACTGACCTCTTGTGACGTCACGACTCATAGATAGGCTACGGCTGTGTGCGGCAGAAGACAGTGCACTTTCAAACAAAATACCATAGACAAAGTGGAGACTTCATTCCTACACAACATCGAATTCAGTGTTACCAACTCCGGATTTAGCAAGAAGAAGAATAAATCCCGGAAATTGGTTGTTTATCGATTATGTGAACTGGTATGAAGATCTTTCTGGAACATTCGAAAATAATCTCTATTAATCCCGTGATTGGAGGGGCAATAGGGGGGAAGGGGGGGTGAGAAATGGGTATATAAGCCCGGGATTTTGATCAGTTAGGCATGGAGCAGCAGGACCATCACCAACATCATCATGAGGCATTAGAGAAAGAGAGAGAGGGATTGACAGAAGGCAAGGTGTTTTGGAGAGCTAAGTATGAGTGTTGTAATAATTTGTTGTGAAATGGCCAGTAGAGTTTAATGTTTTGATATGATGAAAATAACTTTGAGTGTGTTTTGTGCGAGTATGATGCACCTGTTTAAACTTAGGGTTGCTTAGGTGTTCATTGTGGGGATTGGCACTTGGTCAATTTTGTTGCACCTCCTGCGCATTTTGCTTGTTGTTGGCGGCCATATTGCTTTCAATAATTAATTGATTTTAGCTCTCCAAAGACCTTTTCCTTGCGAGTTGATTAATGGTTTTGTTTATTTTTGGTTTAAAGTCATTAAGCACTTAAATGTAACTTGTAATAAATGTTGGCTCTTCTAGCCTAGGTTTTTGAAACCAAAGAAAGTATTAAAGTCAGGAATATTTATTGTGTGTAAATTATAAAATATTTGTTATTTATGAGATATCTCTAGTGAATTATAAAATATTTGTGATATATTTGTGAGATCTAACTATTTTTGTACTATTTGTGAGATATAAAGATAAACAATAAACTTGGAAAATATATTTGATGTGTTCGGTCAATGTTTTTGCCACCTTACATTTTGCAGCATAGGTTTTGATGTTCACGTTGATTTTGAATTTTTAATATGCAGGTTAGGCCCCATCTAGGCAAGTATTTACCTTGTGGAAAGTAACAGGGATTTGTGCTTGCAGTGGGAGTTGGGACTCTGATGGGGCCCGGCCTCACATGGTTCCACTTAACATTTACTAAAACCTAAAATTATTAAGAAAATAATTTGAAAATAATATTAATCAATAAAATGATATACAAATAATTGGTAACAGTTTCAAGAAAAACAAACGAAAAATGAGTAGGTGGTATTATTTTCTCTTAAGTGTACGCCATTGCCTCAATCTCCCCTACACAACTCGGAATAATTTATTACGATAAAAGTGTGCACATATGCTTACCAATAGTTTTATGCAATGAATAAACTCTTCTAAGAAATTTTCGGAATATTTCTAATAGAAAACGTATTTTTTTTGCAGAAACTAATTTATAATAATAATAATACCTAACGTTTCTACAAAACATAATTTTCTTATATAATTCAGAGTAGAACCGATACATTATTCAGATAAATTTCCAGAGTTACCAGACTATATAGAAAATATGCCAGAATAAATGTTTTAAAATCTTTCTTTAATTTATAAGGGTAAGAATGTAAGATACACTACGTGGTAGTATGTATTGCAATATTACCTTACTATCGTACCTGCATAAAGGAAAAAAGAAGGATATGGTTATTTCAGTTAAACTTAGTTTCCACATGAAACTGTAGGTATTTGGGTTTAATTGAAGTTGATAAGGATTTACTTGAGGAGAGTTTCAATCCCGTGATACTTAATTTATATTAAATGTGCACATAATCTTTCCAATAATAAGGGAAAATGAAATTAAAAAGTAAGATTAACATTTAGTATGAAAACCATTTAATTAATCGGGAAAAACCTTTCAAGTCCAAATCAAATTAAAGTAATATATCACGTCATTAAAATAATACAAATTATCATATTTAAATATATTACTCAAATTTAATAAAATTATAAATTTAAATCACATTGAAACTCATTGTGCAAAAATTAATTTTTTTCACTATCTTTAAAACTGACAGTCACATCATTCGATATTCACCATAAATTACGTTAGATACATCAATATCACAATTATTTGCTTTTGATAACCACTTATCCCATGGCTTTTTAGCCATTTAAAAATTTCTCCATATCCGTTCTCGCTGGGAACGATTCTGTTAGGCTGATTCTGTCAAAGCATCCACCATATTATAAGATATTTGTTTGAAGCTCTAGTCTTTCCAACTTGTCAAACAAACAGTTCCGCGCTAGTGACGTCTTCTGTGTCTTCAACGCACCTACATTTTTGGACCAGGTTCATGATAAGGTGTTGGAAGCGAAGATTTGACAGCGCGGCAACGCAACCGAGATGTTACGTTCACAAACGTTATGAACTAGACGAAGAGAAATTGCATATACATGATTGTAGGGAGATTTATTGCCGACATGACTTAGTTGGACAGACAATCGCAGAATCAACTATGCTTGAACTACTTGATGTCAACACTGAAATATTTGAAGCTGCGAATTGCTGTGAGTGTGCGCTTGCGCAGTTTTAATAAAAAAAAATTATTATATAATTTTTTTGTTTTTATTTTTCAGTACATCTGAATTTTAGTTATTTTGGGTAGATAGACACTAGACGTCTGCATAATTTTTTTTAAAGTCAAAGTCCGCACTTAATGTTTCAAATATGTAGTTAAAAACTTATCTTAATAAAATATTTATTTGTAATGTTATTCATAAATTTCCAAAATTAATCATTACAGTTAAAAAAAGCGTGATTAGTTAAATTTAATGAAATATTTCTTCTAGTGTCTAGCACTGAAACAACTATTTATTGTGTTTGATTAAAATTTGAGAATATTGCAGATGAACCCCAGAAACGTTTTGAAATATATTGAATGGATTGTTAACACATTTGGGGATGTAAGGTTTTAGATATTCAACTGAATCCGTGATCAAAATTTTAAATCGCACTAAAAAAATAAAAATATTCTACTTATTATTTAAAAAAATTTCCCGGTAGTTTATCTTAACATCGCCTTACCTTACGTCTGTTAAAAGTGAGGGGGGTGGTTGGTGGATTCGAGTTCCACCCCTCTCACAGCAGGGGTGTATTTAGGATGAGCTAGTTCCGTTGTAAGCCTTCCCCCCCTCCGGACTCCGCTAAGCCATCCGGCATAAGGCTTGGTACGTTAATATCCTCTTGGGGGAAAAAAATAAATAAATTCCTACGCGTGTGGTCGTGTACAGCACCGGTCGGAGAGCTGGAAAAATTTTTGTTGGAAGGGTGAGGGGGTGGGTGGATGTAGGGGGGGGGAACAGGGGGAATTGGTAACCACGGGAGCCAGCGGCATGCAAACAAACAACCCTTCCAGCACTTGGAGGGTTTATCGGATTGCTGCTTGCTGCTTGGCGAAGGAGGGGCGGGGGGGGGGGGGGGGGGTGGTTGAAATGTGGTGGAGGGGGGGAGGAGTTAAGCAAAAGTGCGAAAGGAGAAAAAGGAGGGCTGTACCCGTGAAAGGGGGTGGTAGAGGGAAGTGTTTACCGAGTCCTGGCTCTGTTATTATTTGATAGCGAGGAAAAGGATGGGAAGGGGGCAGAGGGCTCTGCCCCGGCATTATCCTCATCTCCACAGCCCTTTGTGCCGGGCGGGCGGTATACCGCTCGGGAACCCTTCATTTCACAGACGAGAGAGCCGAACGACCGATCGTGCATCTTCGGGGTATTTTTTTTGGTTCATTGTAAATAAATTTGGTGGTGTTGATAAAAGGATACTTACTTATGGTCAATTATGTTAGGTTAGCTACATTATAAATACTTTAAAACACTGTGGACGGTTGATTTGGTTAGGATAGCTACATTAAAGATGCTGTGAAATCATGCAAACGGTTTCCTAGCGCTGGATAGCTACATATTAAAAAGTTATTTGCTAAGCAAACATAAAATGATTTTACAGTATTTTTAATATAGCTATAGCTACTTACCTAATATAACCAACCATCCACTTTATTTTGAAGTATTTATAATGTAGCTAACCTATCATATGCTTCTTTTGACTTAAAAAAAAAAAAACAGGTACCGTTTTATCTTCATTTACTGAATAATTCTTTAAATTACTCTTCTTGCTAATTCTAAGAATGACATCTTATAAGTTAAACCCACGCATTTGAAGAATAAATGGCCGCGAATTCCCCCCCCCCCCCCCCCTCAAATAAATACACCTGTTGTAGTACGGAAAAAAAAAGCGAGCATGAACTTCGGGGAACTTCGGGTGTGGCTCTCTCGTCTGTGAAATAAAGAACGTCGCGAAACCCGCCACGTCACGGGGAAATCGCGGCGTCCTTGAACAAGCGGAGGCCATGTTTTCTTCTCGACAAGTCGGATGACCCGAAAACACGTTCTCGGATGTTTGACAGAAGCAGCCGATCTGAACTCGGGCTAAAGTGAGAACGGAAATGTGCGTTTTTTAAAATTAATTGGCTAAAAACTCGCGGGATATATAAAGCGTTTATAAAAAAGAAAATAATTCTGATATTAATGACGTATCTCAAGAATTGTCTACGTGAAAAGCGAATTACGTAACTGTAACTTTTAAAGACACTGAAATATTGTTTTTTTTTTTTACGAAAGTAGTTTTAATGGGATTTAAATTTACAAAATCTTATAAGTTAAGTAATGTATTAAAATACATGTTGAATTATTTTAATGATGTAAAATATTATAATAATTACAAAGAAAATTGAAATGTTTATTTGCGTATAATCCAACTGTTTTCATACGAAATATTACAAAAAATAGTTTTACGTTTCTTAAGCATTCTCCTCTAATCATTGGAAGGATTCGTGTGCACATTTCATTGAAATTAAGTATCACGGGATTGAAATGATCCTCAAGTAAAATACAGATCAACATTAATTACACCCAATTACAATTTCATGAGAAAACAAAGTTTACCTGAAAATAGCCCTAATTATTATTTTTTTTTCCCCGTTATTCAGTTATCGTAGTCGCACATAAAAATTTGTGTAGCTGCCATTCATCCGAAACGTAAACGACGCACTTGTTTTCGGGGCACGAAGGGGGACATTTTGTGCCGAGTGCACGGCGACCATCCTGTTTCCGGAAGTTACTACAGAAATATTTTGTTATTTTCTCCAAGACTGATTTTTCACCCAATAATTTACGAAGTAAAAATAATAATAATTTAAAACACGTTTTAAAGACTTCATTCGTGTCCAAGGAAGTTGCCAGCTCAAACAATAAATTCTTTTCGGAATTCAACATCTTTCATGAGGGAGGAAGACCTTTTGACTTCTCACAGACGATAAAAAGTCTCTAGTACGTAGTGCGAATCTTTCAAAGTGTTTTAAATACAAAGAATCAACCTGTTTGTAAATTTTTCAGAAATTTGTTTTTTACATATATTTTTTTTTAATTTTCTACTTCGGAATAAACAAACACGAAAGGGGATAGCTGCCCTCTTTCTAACTAGATGCATACCCCAGAAAAAAATTCTCGTGGACTTTGAAAATTTGATCGCAAGGCCAAAAATAAAATAATAATAATAATAATAATAATAACAACAAACTGGGACCGAGACACCGTTCAGATGAATACACAAGTTGGAAACGGCAAGCCCGCGAAGCGCACAAGTAATTATCCGAGATTGCCCGAGAAAAAAAAAACTTGAAACTGGAAAGAAGGAACGGAAAATAAAATAAAAAAACCCTCGAACGAGACGGGGAGTCGGACTTCAGCAGACTCCCCCCACTCGCGACGGAAACAGTTGCCAGGGATCCTGTTTGAGTTGTAACCGCCAGGCGCGCGACGCGCTCGCCCCGTAATTGGAATTCTCCGCCGCCCGGAGGACTCTTGTTTCGGAGAAAACTCAATCCGCCACTTCATTCCGAGCGGCGTTGTTTGCCCGCGGGCTGCGCCGCCGCCACACCTTACCCGCCCTCCCCCCCCCCCTCCTCATCCACCCACCCCTCTCCACCACCACCCATCCCCCTCCTTCCCCAACCTCCCCCCTCCTCCTACACCCCCCTCCAGCCCGCTCGAAGGGTGATCCCGGCGTTCGTCTGCGTCGCAGGCGATTCCTCGTACGTTCACGAAAGATTACTTTGGAAACCAGTTGCCAAGGAAGTAGTTTTTAACACTACAAGAAAATATATTTTAAATTTTGTAACACACGTGGCTATGGTTATTATTATTATTTTTAATTAATGAAATTTTTTTTTTAATTGGCACATAATTTTTTAAATTTTAAATAGCTAATGCGCGGCAAGCGTTTCTATGCCTCTTTCATCAATTTTTGTTTTGTAGTTATATCTCACTATATTTCTTTATATACAGAAAATATCTAAACCTATCACTCCGAATATCTCACCTATACATATCAATATGCATGTATCCATATCTCTCTATACCACTCAATCTCTCTCTATGTATATACGTTTCTATCTATATCTCAATCTATCTACCTATCTATATATCTTTACATATCTATATATATCCCTCTATCTCTCTATACCTCTTTCTAAAAATGCTTTGTATCTTTATCTTTACAAAACAGAAGACGAACACATTCATTTATATATATTTTTTAACTACCTATCTACATTTTTAGCTATCTTACAGCGTTAACACAGCCAGTAACAATATGTACAACCTTCCGTTCCAAACAAGACACATGTACATATATGACGGCTGACTCGACCGGATCACAGAAAGGCGAACTGGAGTGGCTGTACAACCCCGCGACGGAAGAAAGCCACGTGCCCATAACTTCAAGCGGCAGAAGGAAGGCCCACGTGAAGTGTCGAAACGACTGAATGACGCGGTACACCGCATCCAGAGAGGGGAGGGATTACATTTGGACCGACTGAGGGAATACACTCTGGACGAACAGGCTCAAGGAGGCGTAAGTGTTACGAGGACTCTAGAGACGATGCATGGGCCGGCCAGACGCGGGTGGGGCACGGTCCATCACCGCTACGCGCCTGATCCGATTAGCGGTGGCACCTCGCTACCCTCTTTCCCCCTTCCACAGTGCTTTCCCATTGAGCCCCGAATTTTATGCGGCTCTCGAAGGTTCTTCAAGTTCCCAGACCCCTTCACCTGCGTGAAGACGTCATTTGTTCTCGGAGTTTCGAGTGTTAATCCCGGGATTCTGATGACGTGACACTTCGAAGGGTTGCGAGAACTTTTTCCGGGTATATAAACGGAATGACTGACCTGCAAGGGCAGCGAAGTGAAGAGGGCGAGTGACGCCTTGGCGAGCGATAGAGGAAGGCGAGCGTCGGACTCCGTGTGCGATGACTGGTGCATCGGGGATCGAAGCAGACGGGTGTTGTGTGCGCGGCGGACGAGAGAGTAGTTCGAGGCAGTGTGCTGGGACAGTGGTTCGCGGTAAGAGACGAGCATCAAAGAGAGCCCCTGTCGAGCCGAGCTACAGTGGGGAGAGTAAACTGTGCACTTATTCAAACAGTGTTTAATTTATGGACAGGCAATTAAATAGTTTCAACTTGATTAACTATTTAAATATTAGGTAATACTTAAAACAGCGTTTAATTAATTGCGCTACCCATTCCAGACCTGTTTTCCCACTCGCAACGATGTTATATTTTTTTATGGCAGTAATTTTTTTTAATGTTTTAGTTTGGATTTGGTTATTCATCGAGAATCTTGGTGAATATATATATATATATATATATATATATATATATATATATATATATATATATATATATCACGCTTGGATTATATATATATATATAATTAGTGCTGTTTTAGGGGAAGAATGTGCAAGTACATATTTATTTACACCATTACAAGAACTACTCATATTACAAATGTTTGGTCATTTAGGCACATTTTTTTACATCGATTTAATCCATCGACATACAAGTTAAACAATACATGCTATCGATAGTAGGAAAACCTTTTATGTTTATACGCACGATGTAATTAATAAATTACCGTAATAGATACACCGTGTGATAATTACCACTCAATAATAACGGTTATTTCTGATGACTCTCAACATGTTTCTGTTGATAATTTTACGTGATTGTTAGAATTTATTTAAATGATATTTCACACCCCCATCTCTATTTTTAACAAATTTGTAACCAGAATTCAATTTGGTAAAGTTCCCAATATTTCAATGAATTAAAATTTATTTGTAGACAATACAAGTTGTACAGACGTAACGATTCTATGGGAAGTTCCGAACAGTTCCAGTCTCTAACCCGTGGTCCCAGAAAGATGATCCTCCCCCCCCTTTTTTTTTCCCCCTCACGAAGGAACAAGTGTTGAATATTCAGTTTTCCCGGCAATATGCTCCCGGAGCGTTGGATTGTCTGCAGGGCTAAGCCTAACCTCCCAGAAGGGTAGAAATGAATTCCTCCGATCATTCGGCCGATATCGACTATCGATATTCACTCACGCCCCATTTTGTCTCGCCCACCGAGCTGGGAGATGGTGAAGGAGGGGGAGGGGGGAATGGAAAAAAAGGGGAAGGGACAGAGACCTTATTAGTGGCGGGAAGGAAGCATATAAAGTCCCGCTTGCCTGCAGATGGCAACCGTATTGGATGCAAATCAGAAGGGGGGGGGGGAAATATTAATTTAATACCCCGTGGAAGATATCCGACGCTCCGGATTGCAGGTAGCAGTTACGGGGTCCTATAGGCTCCATTGTCCGTATTGGGTATGGAAATATTCTACTCTAAAATGTGGTATCTGCGGCAGACGGTTGAAAGAATTATAGTTGTGTCGCGGGAGGCAAGCGCAGAAGACAAAAGTTTGTTATGACTAAAATTGAGCGCTCGAAAATGTATTCATTAAAACTAACCTTGTTTCATTTCCTTCAAACTATAACAAATACACGTTGGATTAATTTCTTGCGAAAATTATTTTTAACAATTTTTAATTTACTCTTCTCGTATTGAAAGAACTGGATTGCAATAACTACAAAAAATGTGCACTCAATGAAATAGTGTTTAATTTATGGACAGGCAATTAAATAGTTATAACTTGATGAATATTCTGAATATTAGGTAATAATTAAAACATAATTTAATTAATTGCGCTACCCATTCCAGACTTGTTTTCCCACTCGCAGCGATGTTATATTTATTTTATAGCATTAATTTTTTATGTGTTATTTTTTTTAAGTAACCATTATCCCGGCTTTGGACCTGATTTTCGACAAAATGTTTATTAAAATACTGCCCATCTTGTTGAAATTCACCAAACAGTTAATACTGTAAAGTTTCCGCACACATTAGAATTTATACTTCTATGGTATTACTTAATTATTAACCTGAAACATTTTAAAAACACTTATTATAATACTAAGTATATGTTTTCGCTAAAACGACTGAAATCAGTCTGTAAATACTTCCTACAATAACAAAACCTGACCTCATCTCACTGTAATCCGGCGCTTCAACCCAAACAGTTTATAGTCAATGAAGTGGAAATTGCAATTGGTTAGCAGAACAAACCATAGCTAATGCCAGAATTTTGATTATTTTATTGAAAGGAAGAATCGTAAACATTGACACCATGAAGTGAGTATTGTTAAACCAAGGTGCTAACACATCAGCAAGGAATTAGCAGGTTTCAGTTCATTACAACAACAACAACAACAACAACAATAACAACAAAACGGTTTGCTATCCAGATGAGAAAGAGGAGTAGGTAGGTCATTCTCCTTTCGTATTCGGTTATTTCGTATACGGCAAAGATTACACACACACACTTTAAAGGCCCTGCCACAATGTAAAATTTTCGTTTCCAAATATGTTGTGACAAATAAAGTTGGAGGGTTGTGACGTCACCGAAAACGTCACTAGCCCAGCCATGTTTGTTTTACAAGATGGATGACTTGAGTTCCCGTCAAATATTTTGCATATATGACAGGTTCTGAAATAAGTTTGGTTGTTGGATGCGATCGGCCAATAAAAAAAATCGCGCCTAGCGAAAACTGAAATTACATACATCCGTTTCCGTCTCAACTATACTTTAAAATGGGGAAGAGCTCATGGCTGATTAAAGAGGTTAAAAAAGTTAAGTAATTAAAAAAATGTTAATATGAATGTCGTATGCGAAAACATTTTATGCGTAAAAATGAAATTAATGTTTTTAAAACTTTAAAAAAATTTCTGAAAATTTATTTCATTGCGTAATGAATATTAATTTATTTAAATTGATTCATGTTCAAAAATTTAAAAAATGCACGAACACAATAACAAGTTTAAAATTTACATCCAGCAATGTGATCTATTAATTATTTTCAAAATTGAGAGAAAAAATTGAAACATTTGAGATAGCTCAGACCAAAAATAAACTTTAATAGTGTGACATGATTTGAAACATATTTGAGTTTATCTGTACGAATATATTTGATGGAGGAAATTGGAAGCTATTTTCCGTCGACTACTTCCCCGCCAAATCTATTGTCAAGTTTATTGTAGAAAGATATTTGACAGCGTGACAGGGACTTAAGGGCCTCGCCTACCCAGGAACACACAGGGCGAGCAAAGCTTTAAAAAAAAATCAAGTGATTTAAAAACTAGATATCCGAGAGGGGTCTGCTTACGAAAAGCATTTAATAATACGGCAAGGGCGGTTGGGCAGTTCTTGTTTCCGCGTTTCTTTTCTAAACTGCGTTTTTTTTAAGATGGGTGAAAAAAGACTTTATTGCGTAAAATTTTTTGACGTGACAAAGTCTAATAAATCGATGAACGCCGGCTGCACGCACGAAAAAGTGTCCCGTTACGCTCATTGTACGCTTGCGCCGCATCTATCTCTCTTCCACTCGATTGGAACAACCATCGATTTGACTTTTTAGAGGCACATTAAACTTGAAACACTCCCATTCGTTTCCCACTTTTCCTATCATCGTCCTATCCTTAACAGAATAACACAGATTGGAAGAAGTTAAATAGCAAACATGTATAAAAGTTATAGTTTAAATAACCTCTTCGTTAAAGTAATAAACATATTTGAATTAATGAGTGCAAATAAAAGTACATTTATCAATTAATTTGTAGATTTAATTTCACTCCTTTGTATCCATACAAAATAGTGATAATTCAATAAAAATGATTCAATTTTATTCATAAAAGTATGCAATCATTTCATCAATGTTTTTTTTATGACGTTGTCACGTTAAACTATCGTCCGTAAACTGACTTTACAAATAACCAATTTTTTTAGATTAATATTTTTATTCATGATGCATCCGGTGAATGTTCTTGAAAGTACTCAAGGGACTTGCGTTGAACATTCATCTCAACTTCTCCGTCATACAATGTTACGGTGACCGTTCAAATACTTGCGTCCTCGTACCGGAAGCGACGGTGATCGTCGCACTAATCGTCACTTGTCGCCTCGCCGAGACAAAAGACGGGCGCCTTTAAGGGGCCCGCCTCGTCAGGGGTGTGTGTGTGTTAGCGAGGCGGGATGATAAGCGCGACGCTCGCTGGTGCTTCTAGCGCGGTGTCTCCTCTGAGCTGGCGCGCAGTCTTCTCGTCGTCACAGGACAACTGCGAAATTTGAGCGGTGACCGTAATATTATATTGCCGAGAAACGAAGAAAAGGGTGTAATGCAAGTCCCTCAAGTGATTTCATGAATCTGTACTGATTTATTTTACGCCTAAAAATTACTCTGAAAACACGCGTTTTAACCATTTTAACTCTTCTACAAATACAGTTTAAAAACTTCATCCGAAATCGAAAGCACTTTTCGGCCCTCGGCGAACTCTTAAGGCCCCCGCCTGCCCGGGCACACACATGGTGCGCAGAGCTTCAGGAAAAACAACGCGATTTCAAAACTACTCAAGATATCCGAGTGGGGTATGTTTACGAAAAGCATTTAAGAGTTCGCTGAGGCCCGAAAAGTACTTTTAATTTTGGATCATGTTTTTAAACTGTATTTCTAGAAGAGTTAAAATGGCTGAAACATATGTTTTCAGAGTAATTTTTAGGTGTGAAACATGTGGCACAGATTCTTGAAAGCACTTAAGGGACTTGCATTACACCTTTATATTCATTTCCCCGTAATATAAAAATACGGTCACCGCAAAAATTTCACAGTTATATATTGACGACGAGAAGACTGCGCGCCAGCTCAGAGGCGACACCGCGCTGGAAGCACCAGCGAGCGTCGCGCTTATCATCCCGCCTCGCTAACACACATACACCCCTGACGAGGCGGGCCCCTTAAATGCTTTTCGTAAGCAGACCCCCTGCTCGGATATCTCGAGTGGTTTTGAAATCGTGTTGTTTTTTCCTGAAGCTCTGCGCAGCTCGTGTGTGTGTGCCCGGGTAGGCGGGGGCATTAACTTCTTAAACCTTCCGCACTCCGACCGCCTGTGGCATGTCTCGAGGTCGAGAGCCGCCAGACCGCGCTTGTTCGCAAGGGCTTAACGGTGACTGACGGGCCAACGGCTCTCCACCCCCCCCCCCTTCATCTTGTGTTAACACAGGTCGCCTCACCCTCCCCACCACCCCACCGCCGCCGACGGTTATTAGATTAGCGGGGACGGGAGCCGTCAAGCAGGGGAGGTAGGGTGTACTGGTGGTGTAGGGGGTTTACAGGGACAGCGAACACACACACACTCACAGAGGGTGCGAGTGTCGGCCGCTGTTAATTAACCAGCCAATTAATCAAAACCGATCTGCCTGCGCATGACTGCGGCTCGTTACCGAACTGCCACCACTACCCCCCCCCCCCCCTCCCCACGCCAAGAGTCAAGCACCGGCGAACCTCTGGAAGCGTCCGGTATCGCGCCCCGCACAAGAGATGCTTCTTGGGCGCTCGCTTCTACACTAAAAAAAAAGGGGGGGGGGGTTGTGGTCGAGGTTTACGGACGATAATTTTACGTGATAACGTCATAAGAAAACAGTGATGAAAAAATTGCATACTTTTTAATTTTTCAAATATTATTTACAGTTTTTAGCAAATTTAATTTAAATAATTTGTTTTAACTATAATCACGAACAATTAGTTAAAAAGCCCGCCTTAACATGTTTGATATTATGGAAGATTTTCTCGCACGGTGGTTGGCCGGTTCTTCCACGCTCGGCTCAGGCGGAACGTGACAATGAGTCTCGCTTTTTCGTGCGTGCCGCCGGCGTTCATCGATTTATTTTAGACGTTATCACGTCAAAAAAGATTCAGCTCCACGCATTTCGCAGTATGTCCATAGAAAGAATGGCCCAGTTACAAAATTTAGCAGAATCAACTGTCAGCGTTGTAAAGTGTTGGTTCAAGATCACAGTTAAAGAATAACTCCAACAGTTTTAAGATAAGATGGTGTAAGTGATAACTCAAAAATATACAAATAAAGACGGTTATAGAAAGTCGAAATAACATTTATAGGGTTATTTAATGCTCATTATAAGTTATTATTTATATACTTTTTAATTAATAAAAAATTGATTGTCTGTAAAGTCGGTTTACGGACGATAGTTTAACGTGACAAAGTCATAAAAAAAACATTGATGAAATGATTGCATACTTTTATGAATAAAATTGAATCATTTTTATTGAATTATCACTATTTTGTATGGATACAAAGGAGTGAAATTAAATCTACAAATTAATTGATAAATGTACTTTTATTTGCACTCATTAATTCAAATATGTTTATTACTTTAACGAAGAGGTTATTTAAACTATAACTTTTATACATGTTTGATATTTAACTTCTTCCAATCTATGTTATTCTGTTAAGGATAGGACGATTATAGGAAAAGAAGGAAACGAATGGGAGTGTTTCAAGTTTAATGTGCCTCGAATAAGTCAAATCGATGGTTGTTCCAATCGAGTGGAAGAGAGATAGATGCGGCGCAAGCGTACAATGAGCTTAACGGGACACAGCGTAACGGGACACTTTTTCGTGCGTGCAGCCGGCGTTCATAGATTTATTAGACGTTGTCACGTCAAAAAATTTTTTTTATTTATATTGCTATCATTTATAACGTCAACGCTTCATTATTTTTTTTAAATTTGGTCGTTGCTATTTACATTTTGATGAATATTATTAGATATAACGACTCAAAATGGCTTCGTGAACATTGGTACGATAAACAGGTGGTGGTAGCAGTAAAAATAATCGGATACTGTCCATCCATTATATATGCGTCCTTTACATTGAGGCTGCATTCATTTGCTAAGGGATGTAGGGATATGTGCGTGGTATGGACGCATCTCTATGTACTCGAATACAGCTATATTTGTTGATCTTTGCGGACGCCTGCAGACGCGAGGCACGCAACCTGCGCCTGACTAAACACACAAATGTATTGCGCGTAGTCTACTCGTGACCCGTAAGGCGCGCCCATTACTTAATGATTCCGCTTTATTCTGTTTCCAAAATATGGTTCAACGCTTTTTGTTTCTCCGTGTCGCGTTTACCCTTCCTGTGCATCTGGGGAGGGCAGATGCGAAGCAAACACACACACACAAACACCCTCATACACATACAAGAGGGGCACAGCACAAGAAAAAAGAGACACTTCATTAATCTTCAACCATGTCCAGACAATAACGAGACGGAGAAAAAAATAATACACATAGACGGGAAAGAGAGATAATGAGAGACAGTAACAGAGAGCAAGACAATACACCCCTACGTGAGTATTGGAAATAATCCGAGTTATTTTTTTTTTATTTAGTGTAATGTTGTTATTCGTTTTATCCTTGTATTTTTTTTTTCCAGTTTATTATATATTTTGTGTGTAATTGTAACTATTGTCACCCAGCACCACCAAATCCATAATCTGGCTATTCAATTAGTTTTATTTACAAAATTATATTCATTTTACCTTCTTTTTTTGGATATTTTATAAAAATTTTTTTCTGAATTTATTTTAACTTTCGTTACAGCAATAGCGTGAGTAATTTTTCCACTACCGTTCGAGCAAGCCGGCGTCCTCTGTGTGTTTCTTCAATGCGTAGGTTAACATCAAAGGTAAGCTATGAATAATTATCTTCATTTTACCCTCTTTTGGTTGAATCTTTTATAATTTGTTTTTTCTTCTGAATTTATTTTAACTTTCGTTACAGCAATAGCGCGAGTAATTTTTTTTCCACTGCCGTTCGTGCAAGCAGGCGTCCTCCGTGTGTTTCTTCAATGCGTAGGTTGACATCGAAGGTAAGCTGGGACAGAAGGGATTCTTGTGCCGGGTGTTATAGACGAGTCGACTCCTGCGCGAGTGCGGACGGTCCACCAGGTGTTCCAGCCCCTCGTGGTTCAGGAAGACGGCGGTCGTCCGCGCATCGACGACGAGAGACGCGAGTCGTGCTGCTGGAGTCACGTGGTTTGAAACCACCTGACCTCACGACGGCAGTGGCCTCCTGGGAAATTACTCACGGTATAAGTTAAAATAAATTCAGAAAATTAAAAAAAAAAAAATGCAACCGAAAGAGGATAAAATGAATAAATAATAATAAAAAAGTATTTAATAAATAACTTATTGTTTCATAAAAACCCAGCTGCCATGTTAAGAACGTATTAGACCTGTCTAGGGCTCTAAGTCGATTGATTGGAATTTTGACGAAATATACTACGAAATTTTGTAGCGGTCTCAGTCGTAGCGTTATGGAGCTCTTGTCGCTACAAGACCACTAGGTGTAGCATGAGAATTATCACATAATTCGTATTTGAAGTAGTTATGTAGAGATAGACGATGTAGAAGACAGGCCTACACTCCAATAAACGCATCACAGAAATTGTTGCCATCATCATATGATGCATTATTAGAGTTGTTGGTAAAATATTCACAGAAATTTAGCATACTTTTGGTATTAACACCTGTAGCATGTAGGAGCACCTGGTAAAACTCCATACAACTTGCACAAACGGTAGTGAAAAATTACTCATGGTATTGCTGCAACGAAGGTTAAAATTAATTCAGAAAAATAATAAAATAGTCAACCCAAACAGGGTAAAATGAAGATCACACTTAAATTATACCAATAGAATAACGAGATTAGGTGTTTGGTGCTGCTGGGTGTAATTATCAACAGATTTACGATCGCTGGGTGTCATTATCAAAATATTTACAGCCACACACATCATTAAATCAAACGAAGAAGTGTGAGGGTAAAGCAAATAAAAATATTACAATAAATAAAAAAATAACCTAGAGTATGTCCAGTACTCACACCTAGGAGTCAAGTTTCCCGTACCCCTCCCACTGACACCGTTCTCCAAACATGTCTTCCTGTTGGTCGTTAGGGGCTTCTGCCACTAGGTGCTGCCGAACACAGTCCCCGACCAACCACAGCGATCCATTGTTAACAGGAATAAAACATCTCGTCGAAGGAACAAAGTGCCCCCCACCATTTTTTTTTCTGTAGACTAAAAAATAATAATAAAAAAACAGTTTTCCAAAAGTATTTTTAATACTCAAAACGATTCTAGGGAGTTCCTGTTAAAAGCAAGATCACGTAAATTCGAAAAAAAAAGATCACTTGATAATTTGTAACCGGTTTTTTCTTCTTCGTAAATTTAAAGACAATAAATAATATGTTACAGTGATCAAAGGATAATATTTTTCTCGATGCACGACGTGGCAGATAGTAAATATAAGCGAGGGAGTGTTCAAGTTGCCGAGACAAGTCACGTCTCAGCAGGAGACAGAAGGACGGCTCTCGGCGGAGGCGTTATGACGTGTCAGACATGGCGGGCACGGAAGTTCAACCCCCTCCCCCCTCCCCCCGCCACCGGAGTGATTGATTGTCCCGCCGCTAGGCGACGCCTTGGAAGCAACTTAGGCGTGCCCTTCTCTTTTCCCCCTGGCCACTCCTTCCCCCCCGAAAAAACGGTTCATTTCCCTTCCCCAGTACCTCATCCTCCTCCTCGTGTGACGGGACAGCCGAAAGAGCCATTCTCTCAACTCGCGGCTCAGTGTCTCTCGACTGCGTGAACCACTTTCAGGCGCTCGGGAGTTGTGTCGGCGACGTGTGTTCAACCGGGGCTTCGCTGTTCCCCGGTCCTGTTTGACGCTCGTCTGCCAACAGAAACCTGACATAAAAGGCGCGTCCAGACATACACGATGTTAATTTTCTCTCTCTCCCTCTCGTAAATGGAACGGAAATTTCACTTAAAGTTAAATACATTTGTAAATTTGTACGTTTACACGGAAACAAACACTATCACTACAAAAATGGCGATACTGGGTTCGGATTCTTACCAGCGGCTTTTATGCTTAGTGTTGCCCCGGTACCTCAAGTGGTTAAAAGTAATTTGCAAACCGTTCCCTGAATAGCTTTCCACTATTAACCGCGCACATTAGTAAGCAAAATGAATCAAAATAGCGTTTCTTTTATTGACTATTCGATTATCTTTTCCATCGTTTAAAATATATGAATGAAAAATCAATTTAAATATAAAATCATGCGCCAAAAGGGTTATTCTTTCAAAATGAAACCCCTCCCCTTATCAATGATGACAAATGATGACAGGATCGAGACACAAGGGGGGTAAACGTAAAAGAGGTAGTGGCAAAATACTGAGTTCTACTATAAACACATTTTTGTTAACAAACTCCATTTACAATTTGGACCTTAAAGCTGATCAATTACAATGCAGTTTAGTCTGCGAACATAAAAGTTTAATAGAAAACACTAGCCTTAACTAAGGTGTATACAATACCCTTAATTGCCAGAATGAGAGTCCTCTTGGTTTAAGAACACGCTCTAAATGCCCCGAGATAATGCAGAGGATTATACTAACATATTGTTATAAATAGGTTAAATATTTATTTTAAATTATATTGGTTAGTAATGACAACATATTTAATACTAATATAATTATATATTATTTAAATAACACTAAGTTGTTATTATCTTGGACAGTAAGATATAAAATAGTATATTCTTTAGTACTAGTAAGAATTTATTATATAATATTTATTAAAGGATTTAAACTAATTTTAGCAAGTTTCCTTGAAAGATTCCATGCTAGCTTCTAGAGCGTCAGTTGCGGATGGTTTTTTTTTTTTTTTCGTTTGAGGAAGAAGTGTGTTAAACAAAACCGAGAAGTTAGAATGGTTTATTATGTAGAGTCTTTTTCCGCAAACAATCGGTAATATTAAAGTTTTTTTTTAATTTACCTAGAACTATGGATTATCACAGAAAAAAAAAACAGGTGACCAGAATAAATGAATTTGCAGGATTTATTTGCTAACTTATTTTTACAAAATTTTACAGAATTTTTTTTACCTATTTCTGTGTATACAACATAAATTAAGTGTTTGTTGGAGCCTTTTGAAAAGAAAAAAAGTCTTTGGTGAACGTGTTTTTAATTGAGTGGCACCATTTAAAAAAAAAAAAATTTTTTATTTATTTGGATTTTGAATGTCCAGTTTCGAATTTTCAGCTGGTGTTTCCTTGCGTAGCGTAGTTGAAATGCTCTAATATTAAGAGGTGATTTTTTTTTTAAATACAAAAAATTGCGTCATGGTCGAAACCTGCCCCAACCACGTCTTCAGTGACGTCGCTGTCGACAGGGCCTAAAGCACAGAAGGAATAAATAACGGGGGTGAAGCAGGGACGCCGAGAAGAAGAGTAAAGGCGAAAACCTTGTCGCCTCACGCTCCGAAGCCTCAGGTCCCACGTGACGGCCCCCCCCCCCTCTATATGGTGTGCCAGTAAGGGGGGGGGGGGGAAGAGTCTGTCCCGGCGGGACAATGGAGGGCGACAAACCATCCAATCCCGGACCGAGAGAGTAGGAGGATGGAGGATGGAGGAGGAGGAGGAGGAGGGAAGTGGGTGGACAATGATCAGGATCTGCGGGTCTGGAGCGACCGCCGGGAAGAGCAGACCTCCGTCGCAGAGAGCCACGGTCCGGCGGCACATCGATCCCGCGTCCCGAGACGGGCCGGAGGTGACCGCCCGGTTCTCACGTGGCGATCTTCGGGTGGCCACTCACGTCACCTGATCTTCGGGTGGCCATTTACGTTACCTGTAACACGAGCACAGCACTTCAAAAGCTGTTATTCAAATACGTTTCAGCTGAGGATGCGACACTAGAGTGTAGTAGTATTTATTTGTTATTACTGTGGCATCCGACATCTTGACATTTGGGTGCCATCTTGGAAATTCGTAATTATTTAGCTATATATTAGGGAAATTTCCCAAAATTCATTAAATAAATTTCTACACTCGTCGGGACACACACCGTGTAAACTAACTAATACTAATAAAACATATACTAATAACAATGTGGTTTCAAAGGTCAAGTGTGCAAAAATTTCATAAAGATCGGAGAACGATGAGTCATCAATGAAATGACGAATTTCCACCAAGAACAACACAGAAGCACATCTACCTAACAAGAGGCATGTAATGCTGCTATAACACGGAGGCATGCAGTGCTGCTATAACACGGAGGCATGTAGTGCTGCTATGACACGGAGGCATGTAGTGCTCCTAAATCACGGAGGCATGTAGTGCTCCTATGACACGGAGGCATGTAGTGCTGCTATAACACGGAAATGCATGTAGTGCTGCTATAACACGGAGGGATCTAGTGCTGCTATAACACGGAGGTTGTAGTGCTGCTATAACACGGAGGCATGTAGTGCTGCTATAACACGGAGGCATGTAGTGCTGCTATAACACGGAGGCATGTAGTACTGCTATAACACGGAGGCATGTAGTGCTGCTATAACACGGAGGCATGTAGTGCTGCTATAACACGGAGGCATGTAGTGCTGCTATAACACGGAGGCATGTAGTGCTGCTATAACACGGAAGCATGTAGTGCTGCTATAACACGGAGGAATGCAGTGCTGCTATAACACGGAGGAATGTAGTGCTGCTATAACACGGAGGCATGTAGTGCTGCTATAACACGGAGGCATGTAGTGCTGCTATAACACGGAGGCATGTAGTGCTGCTATAACACGGAGGCATGTAGTGCTGCTATAACACGGAGGCATGTAGTGCTGCTATAACACGGAGGCATGTAGTGCTGCTATAACACGGAGGCATGTAGTGCTGCTATAACACGGAGGCATGTAGTGCTGCTATAACACGGAGGCATGCAGTGCTGCTATAACACGGAGGCATGTAGTGCTGCTATAACACGGAGGCATGTAGTGCTGCTATAACACGGAGGCATGTAGTGCTGCTATAACACGGAGGCATGTAGTGCTGCTATAACACGGAGGCATGTAGTGCTGCTATAACACGGAGGCATGCTGTGCTGCTATAACACGGAGGCATGTAGTGCTCCTAAATCACGGAGGCATGTAGTGCTCCTATGACACGGAGGCATGTAGTGCTGCTATAACACGGAAATGCATGTAGTGCTGCTATAACACGGAGGGATCTAGTGCTGCTTTATAACGGAGGTTGTAGTGCTGCTATAACACGGAGGCATGTAGTGCTGCTATAACACGGAGGCATGTAGTGCTGCTATAACACGGAGGCATGTAGTACTGCTATAACACGGAGGCATGTAGTGCTGCTATAACACGGAGGCATGTAGTGCTGCTATAACACGGAGGCATGCAGTACTGCTATAACACGGAGGCATGTAGTGCTGCTATAACACGGAGGCATGTAGTGCTGCTATAACACGGAGGCATGTAGTGCTGCTATAACACGGAGGCATGTAGTGCTGCTATAACACGGAGGCATGCAGTGCTGCTATAACACGGAGGCATGCAGTGCTGCTATAACACGGAGGCATGTAGTGCTGCTATATAACGGAGGCATGTAGTGCTGCTATATAACGGAGGCATGTAGTGCTGCTATAACACGGAGGCATGTAGTGCTGCTATAACACGGAGGCATGTAGTGCTGCTATAACACGGAGGCATGTAGTGCTGCTATAACACGGAGGCATGCAGTGCTGCTATAACACGGAGGCATGCAGTGCTGCTATAACACGGAGGCATGTAGTGCTGCTATATAACGGAGGCATGTAGTGCTGCTATATAACGGAGGCATGCTGTGCTGCTATAACACGGAGGCATGCAGTGCTGCTATAACACGGAGGCATGTAGTGCTGCTATAACACGGAGGCATGTAGTGCTGCTATAACACGGAGGCATGTAGTGCTGCTATAACACGGAGGCATGTAGTGCTGCTATAACACGGAGGCATGCAGTGCTGCTATAACACGGAGGCATGCAGTGCTGCTATAACACGGAGGCATGTAGTGCTGCTATATAACGGAGGCATGTAGTGCTGCTATATAACGGAGGCATGTAGTGCTGCTATAACACGGAGGCATGCTGTGCTGCTATAACACGGAGGCATGCAGTGCTGCTATAACACGGAGGCATGTAGTGCTGCTATAACACGGAGGCATGTAGTGCTGCTATAACATGGAGGCACGTAGTGCTGCTATAACACGGAGGCATGTAGTGCTGCTATAACACGGAGGCATGTAGTGCTGCTATAACACGGAGGCATGTAGTGCTGCTATAACACGGAGGCATGCAGTGCTGCTATAACACGGAAGCATGTAGTGCTGCTATAACACGGAGGCACGTAGTGCTGCTATAACACGGAGGCATGTAGTGCTGCTATAACACGGAGGCATGTAGTGCTGCTATAACACGGAGGCATGTAGTGCTGCTATAACACGGAGGCACGTAGTGCTGCAATAACACGGAGGCATGCAGTGCTGCTATAACACGGAGGCATGCTGTGCTGCTATAACACGGAGGCATGCAGTGCTGCTATAACACGGAGGCATGTAGTGCTGCTATAACACGGAGGCATGTAGTGCTGCTATAACACGGAGGCATGTGTACGGGGCTGTAGTACAGAACGTGTCAGAAAACACGAATTCCAGCAAGGAAAGAAATCGGCAACTTTTTTTTTTAATCAACAGTGCGAGGCTAGACTCTGGTTTCGAACGCGTTATCGCTGACGTTTCGCAACCATCGATACAATTTTCACGGCGAAAAGTACTAGAGTTAGCAGCACCATTGCACAAAAACCTGAACAGCCTTTTCTTAATTTTCTCAAGTACTTTTTTTTTAGTTGTGATTATTATTTCTTGTTCATCATGAAGTTTCATTTGGCACGTCAACATGCTCGATACGTCCCTCGATGATCACAATAATTACTATATACCAGTCAATGGCGCCAGACGCGAGTCCACCTTCTGGAAGAAATCAACGGGAAAAAAAAGTGAGCTCAGAGTATGCGCGGAGTTCGTAAAACATATCGACAAGGGATTGGAAACCAAAAAAATTTCGTTCCCTAAAAATAAGGGACTGTCCGTGTCCTATCGTGCACTAGGAATACGGTTAGGGTACACGTGCAGCATATTCAACACGTTGTGTCTTGGAATACCGGCCTTAAGGGCTCCGCCTACCCGGGCACACACACGGTGCGCAGAGCTTCAGGAAAAACAACGCCAATTACAAACTACTCAAGATATCCGAGTGGGGTCTGCTTACGAAAACCATTTAAGAATTCGCTAGAGGGCCGAAAAGTAGTTTTGATTTTGGATCAAGTTTTTAAACTGTGTTTTTAGAAGAGTTAAAATGGCTAAAGTTATTTCTAGGCGTAAAACAACCGGTTAAGATTCTTGAAAGAGTGGCGTAGCCAGGATTTGTGTATGGGGGGTGTTAAGAAGCATGGCCCTCCCCCCCCCCCGTATTAAAGCGGGGGGTCCGGGGGTCCTCCCCCGGGAAAATTTGGATTTTAAGGTGTAAAATAGTGCTATTTTAGCAGTTTTCGGTACTTAAATTTAAATATTGTAATGGTAAAAATTTTATTAATTTTAATATGAAATTGGTTTGAGTGATGAATAAGAAATTAATTAAAGGTTTTGGGCTAAGGGGGGGGGGGTTGAGCCCCTAACCCCCCTGGCTGCGCCACTGTCTTGAAAGCACTTAAGGGGCTTGCAGTAGACCTTTATCTTCATTTCTCCGCCATATAATGTTACGGTCACCACTTAAATTTCACAGTTATCCTGTGACGAAGAGAAGACTGCGCGCCAGTTCAGAGGCGACACCCCGCTAGAAGCACCAGCGAGCGTCACACTTATCAACCCGCCTCACCAACACATTATACACCCCCGGCTAGGCGGGTGCCTTAAGGGGATTGGTGCAGGCCAAAAATCGGTCATGCGTCTGAATTGGTTGGAATTTGGCTAAGTGTCTCATAAATGCTTGTTCGTTATTACTGTAAGATCAGCCAGAACGTATTTATATGCTAGGGGGGTTAGATATCACAAGTTTTACCACTAAATTCGTTATAGTTTTTGAATTAATTAGGAATGTCGAACATTCCAGAAAATTGACAGTAACTTTGGTTTAAAAAATAAAAGAATTGTTAACTGTACCCCAGAACACTTAAAATATTCTATTAAAGCTGAATCATAAACAAATTTATATGTTTGTTTTTTTACTTCGCCAATACAGGTTTTCTTACACGGTTTCATCTTTAATTTTTTAAAAATGTATTTGATAGAAAAAAGGTTAAAAACTGTCCTTTTTCCCATGGACGTTTTCAATGCGCGGTCCCAAGCACCAACACTTTTTTTTTTCCAAAGGCTATTTCTAAAATTTTATCTCGATTCCTTCCTTGCATTAGTTGTTTCACCACAAATATTTTCGACGGAAGTTCACTCACTCAATGTTACATAATGGACGTAAAGTAAAAAGTCACGCAATGTGATGATAATGACTAAGATTTGCGCGCCTCTTTTACGCCCATTATATTACACTTAGTGAACACCGGTTGAAAATATTCGTGGCAGAAAAACAAATGCAATGGAGGTACCGAGTTAAATTTAAATAAAATAAAATAAAACTTAAAACACGCTGTTTTTTGTTGTATGAGCTGAAAAGTAAAAAAAAATATATATTTATGTTTTTTATTTAAAAAAATAGATTGACTACAACTCTGTATGACGTATATTTTTAACTAGCTTAAGATAAGTATCAAGTAATAAACAAAACAATTAATTTTAATGAAAAAAATAGCGTGGTGGTGTCTTTCATTTTCTTACTGACTCTGTCCTAAAGAATGGCCGTTAACGGTAGTAAATTTAAGACCGCTGATATCAAGCGGTGCGTTCCTCTCTTCTTTCATTTTAATACTGATAGTGTCCTAAAGAATAGCCATTAGCAGTATAAAATACAAGACAACTGATATAAGGCACCGAGTTATTAATTCCAGTTTTGAACAGACTAATTCTGAGTCCGTCGCCTGGCAAGCAACGCACATCGTTCCCGAAATAGTGGTACTTTTTTTTTGTAACAGGACATTATTATTATTTTTTTCGCGCGGCTGTTTTGTAGAATGTTCTCTGACTTGAATCAAAATGAAGGATAACTCTGCAGGCTAACGTAACGGCATGCTCATTACCGTGCTCGTTTGAGGGAAAAGGGGGGGGGGGTTGTTGGTGAAGGGGGAAGGGGGAGAGAGACTCACTGCGGGTTAGTGGTGGATGCGATGGCGAAAAAAAAGAGGGGGGGGGGGTTAAGAACCGCATAAACTCCGCGTATGAAGAATTCGTGGACAAAAAGGTACGGTACATATGAAAAAAAAAAAGAGAGAAAAAAAGATGTGACTTCTGGAGCAAGAAAGACGGATTGTTTTGAATGCGTGAGGTTTTCCCCCCTCCCCCCGCACCTTTTGTTCCCCTCCACGCAGGACAGAGCTTCAAACACAGGATTAGGTATTTTCCTCCCTTGCCCCTGGCCATCCCACCCCCCTCCGCCACCAACCCCGCGGGGTGTGCATTGTTTCGTTCTCGTTAGACCGCGGCCGGCACAAAGCGATCATACATTCCCTCCGAAGCGCCCGCACGAATGATCATCATCCCTCAAGCGCCTTCACTCAGCTGTCGAGTGCAAATCCTGACCGGTCCTATCTTAAGGGCGCATGTCCCGTATCACGTCATTAGTTCATCTTTAACGTCCAGCGCGGTTAAAATAACAAACGTTTTGAGTTGGCTGAACGTCAACAAAATTATATATATATATATATATATATATATACATACATACATACATACATATATACATGTATATACCTTTTGCATAATTAGCTGGCAAATTTTTGAATTTTTAACATTTTTGTACACTTTGTATAATGAGAACCAAATAGAATAAATAACTGAAAACTTTGTGTGTTTAAAGGCAATGCTTGTGGCTACTGAATTAATTTTATTTTATTTATCCTTTTAAATTATTAAAATCCTGAGGATTTTAAAACACAAAGTAGTTTTTTTTCTAAAAGAAAAAGTAAATCACACCACATAGCAGCCAGTAAAATTAATTTTAAACCTTAAAAAGTTTAAATATTTTATTACATTTCGTTCTCCTCATCCATACTGTACAAAAACGTTAAATATGCAACTTTGCCAGCTAACCACGCAAAAATAAAGTATGAGATATATAAATATATAAATATATATATTCATTTTGTGAAAATTCAGCCTTTCAAAAATTTGGCAAGTTTTAATCGCGTGAACGTGAATATGAAATAAGGACCTGGAAAAGGACATGCAAGAACTACAAAAAAAATGGCTTGGGATACGGTGCACGGCGTAAAATGTTGCACGTTGCGCATGCGCTAGAATTCTTTTCTTAAATTAATGTGGACGTGATGACGCACGCAAGAATTTATCCCACGTTCTATCCACACGGTCCGGGGTGGGTCAGTTTTCTGACGAACATTAAAAGTTTTACGCCGCATCGAGTTCTCTATGTGTACATTTTTTATGTGTAACGTATTATCTTTCAGTACACGGCCTCAGCGGCAACAAGAAACAACAGAACACGTGGTTCACCGAAGGGGAGGGGGGAAAAACAAAACAAAAAAGAAAACCCCGGATTCTAAAAAAAAAAAAATCGTGAGCGAGACTTTCAGTACTCGGCATTGATGTGTAACATTTAAACCATGCGTTTTAATGTTGCTTATACAGTTATAATACGAAACTCGGTCACAGAACTTAAATTAGAATACAATGAAATAATGCCGAGCGTGATAAATACACGCAAATTGTGTTTTAACTTCATTTCTGGACGCGAAACACACGTAGTTTACGCATCCGCCGCTAGAATTCGCTACCGGAGCAGCTATGACGTCTATCGAATCATTACATTTGCAGACCGATATTTAAAACTATATAATGAAACGGCTCCAACAAAAGCGAAAATGACTTGCAAAAAATCTAAACCCCGGTTTAGGACCTATCTTTGCCAAGGAATCTTATTAAAATACTAGCTGACCCGGCAGACTTCGTACTGCCTAATTAAATTGCAATAAAGTCCTGTCAAAATGATTTGTAATGTGACATTTTTTTGTTCCTACATATTTTATAGTCGGGGCAAAACATTCTCCTGAACAGAACCGTCACCCTGGTGATAGGGTGTTGTGAATAAGAAATATAATTAAATAAAACATATAAATAAAAAGATTAAAAAAATAAGTAATCTCTTTATTGTTAATCATGTGAAACATAATATTTTTTATTTTCATTGTAGTGCATGATTAGATCGGTAATTAGCTTGGTTTTTAGCATTTCGGGTTCTTCTACCTAAATTGATTCGTCTAATAGGAGGCATATCTATATTATAGATTATTTTGTCACATACAATAATTAGCGATCATAGGTAAATAAACACTGCACAAAACACTATATAGGTAAGAATTTGTTTCGTGTATAAGTTGACAAAAGCAAACTCATTAGGGTAGGTAACCTAAAATACAAGAAAAAAAAAACACTGACATTGACAGTTTGTTGTTGTTTCTACTTTTTTAAAATTTGATATGACTTGGAGTCAAATCCTTCAAGCCGTATTTAAAATTGGGAAAAGAAATAATAAAAACTTAAACTTATGAAATACTTTTGGTAACGCTGGTTTTGTTTCACTGATGTAATGACTAGAAAACTGATGCATTTTAAAGTAAAACTAATGAAATAATATCGCGAAGCCGACCAAATTGAACTATTCGATTTCGGTTTATTTTTTTTTGTTTATCTGTGCTCCAACGCACGCTGTTTTGATAGATATGATTGAACTTTGTACAGAGGTAATAAAGTGCAAATTGATTCTTTGACGTTAGGAACATACCTATATTGTTTAAACAACAATGAGTGCTCGTTTTAGTTAGAAAACGTTTGTATGGGAAAAATAAAAGGGCTGGTTTTAGGGTTTTTCCGGAAATTATTCGAATTTTTCTTGCCGTAAAAACCATCTTTGAACTTCAACGAACATTTAAAAAAAAAAATTGGCCAAGTTGGTCCAGGCGTTGTTGAGTTATGCGCTTACCAACACATTTTGCGATTCATTTTTATATTATAGACTAGCTGCCCGACCCGGCTCCGCACGGTTGTATTAATGAGGGGAAAAATGAGACCAAATCTCTTATTTACATTTATAATAAATGAAATAAAATTAAAATTAACTAATTTTGACAAAAACTTAATGCAACAATACACGCAACGTTGTCATGGAGACGAAGTACCCACTGTTTCCCAGGCTTAAACACCAATCAACATTGATAATCAGTCTATTATTAATTATGAATTATTAAGACCATTAATCGAAATAAAAACAATCCTGTCTCTCAAGTTGGAAAAAATTACACATAAATGCCAATTTTCATCGAAATCGGTTGACTTGGTGAAGAGTTCACTGGAAAAAAACATCAGGACACTGGATTTATATATATTAAGACTAGTCATATTGTTAAAATTCATTGAGAAGTTAACAATTACAAAGATTTTTTTTTTTTTTTTTTTTTTGGCTTTGTGAACTTTGGTCCAAGCCATCCGCCACAGTTGGCAACACTGTGGTTTCACGACTCCGTCCCATGCAACTTCCGTTCGATTCGCGAAACTACTCCTGCCACCAATTGCTAAGACGTCACGCTTAAAAAAAGAAATAAAAAAAGCCAGGGTTCTGTGACGTATTCTTTCGCACGCGTAATGTCGTGCTTTCATATTAGTCTTGGGTTCATCATTCTCGCGTCCGCTCGCTATCAAACCGCGGGCCTATTTCACGCCCGCACGTAAAATTGATACTGCTTCGTAGGTTGGTACCACCGGGGCAAGTCGCGCGCGTGTAGGATGAAAGGAATGGCTTCACATCGAAAAAAAAAAAAAAAAAGACAGACTGAAACAGCGTTTTCTTTCGGTTGTAAATAAAACACACATGAAAGGCATTTGTTTATACAACATTTTTGCTTTCATGTTACACGAAGTGATTAAGTCAAAAATATTTCAGCAGGTCAAAGCTAAATAATTTTTACCTGGTTTAAAAATTTTTATTAGCTTGTTCTGTTTTTGTATTCCTATATATATATATATATATATATATATATATATATATATATATATATATATATATTTCAAACGTCAAATTTATTTACGTACATTATTACTTTAGATTTTTCGAAAGAGAAGATAATTATTGTTTGACTGTAACATTATTCTAGAATGTTTGTATTCACATGGGGGCAATTATTAACGAAGCATACCTCTGATGTGAAATAAACAATATATTAATATGTAAAAAGCAAACTGAATGTTCATTTTTTACGGTTTTGAAGTATGGTGATATGTATTTCAAAATATTTACTTTATAACTGATTTAAAACCCTGCAATTGTTATTTTTTGTTGGTTATACAAAATTTTAAATTTTATGTCTTAGTATGGGTTAGCTTAAGGTTGAGAAAAACCTATTAAATAATTGTGGTTCAGCTAAGGTAATTATTTACGTTAAAGTAACTAAAATATTGTAATTATTCGATTAGTTCATATCAAAATAAGTTATATGAAATAAAAGTAATCGGATAAATCATATTTCCCAATAACAATAAAACAATTAAGCTGTTATTATTGTATGTTGTTAGTTATTTTAGTGTGTTTTCTTAAAGGCCAGACTTGCGTGGAATAAAAAAAAAGTTTTTAATATAATTAGTAAACCACCTCGGAACTTTGCCTGCAATTTCACGTACTTGTTTAAGATATATTGTACGGACACAAACAATTTGAAAATTTCCCCATTTAAAAAAATATATAACGCGTGTTTGCGTTACTGTTGTGTGTGTGTGGTAGCTCTGCACACGTGGATTTTATTTATTTTACCAGAATAAAAAAGAATGTGTTTTATAGCTAAAACATAAATTTTATATCACTGGTCTTAGAATTGTGTGCTATGTATTTTTTATCCATTAACAATGTTAATATGCATTTAGTGGGCTTAAGTAGCAAGCAATAGTGTTTATGTTCGTACCTTGCACACAAAGGAGCAAATAGCGCATTATGGTAATCATCCACGGAAACATAATTTCACGAGCAGCGAAACAAACATATCTCCTGCGCAAAAGGGAACAATGACTCCTAACAGCCCACTACTGCGTTCGCATCTTAATGAGCGCTGGTTGGTCGGCACTGGGCGTTAACAACTTGTTTATGTCGCTCAGCTGCTATGAATAAAATATCATCAAGCTGTCTAAATAATCCCATCTCCGGCAACGCGACGTTTCGGCCTATGAAATTAATTAAGCTCTCAAAACCATTTTCAAGCTGGTAATCGTATTAACGTCCGCGGGGGGGGGGGGGGGGGGGGGGACGGCTCTGGGCGTGTGGTAATTTGATCTGCTGTTCCTCTTCATAACCCTCTTTCTCCGCCGTCTATTTCCTTCTCGGGCTCCCAGAAAGTAACAGGCCTGATGTGATTTAGCCTCCAGCCGGCACTAAAGTCTTTTGTCAAAACTTTCCAACATTGTGCATTAGTGTTCCCGCGAAAACCCCGTTAACAAGCTGCAGCTATAGACTGTCCCACGCTTAGAGTGCAGCACACGGCTTATGGCGCGCGCGCGCTGTTGCCAGATCTCTTGCACGCCGCGAAGAAGTTCAGGAGGGAGATTTTACTCTTTTGGAATTATGAGTGCACGAGAAAACATTTCAAGAATCAATTTTATTATAATAGAATGGTTTTGGGCCTATATCTATCATCACGCTCATAAATCGGAACTAATTAGTGTCTTTTTTTTTTAACTTGAAAGAAGAAACAATTCACACCCATTCATTGATACGAATTCATACGAAAATTTAATTGTCACTTTGGTAAATAAATAATATCCAATAGCCTACCATCAATTCCAAATACTTATTATATTTGGTAACAGCGCGCGCAGAAATAGGGACAGCACTTACGGCAGTCTGCTTGTGTTAGAAAGGGAGAGAAAGTTCCCATTTACTTCCACACTGCAATCTAAGAGTGAGAAACTCTATAGGGGAATAAATATTGTATCTTCTCTACGGACAAAGCAGCTTCGTGCTGTAAATTGTCATATTTCCGCACTTATTTGTCATTTGTATAATAAGTAATAATGTTTTGATATTAAAAAATCATTAACTTCATTAATAAGCACATAAAAACATTATCCAGATTAAAGTGAAAAATTAATATGAAACAAATCAGGTGGATGTTATTTTAAAAACTTAAAAATAAATGAAATAAAATACATCATTTATTTGAGTATTTGATTTATACTAGTGATTGGTTGGTAACGGAAAATTTTACTAAGAAGTTTTTTTTAATGGTAAATCCGTGATTTCACCACGAATCTGTGTTTAATGACAAATAATTAAAAAAATAACTGATAAATCAGTGAAACTCCCTTTTAAAAAAAAACTTCAGTAATCTTCAACCTCAAATGAAGCAGTTTTGAGGTAATGTTCAGTGAAAAATATTGAAGCCAATTTTTGAAGACTTTTAATTGACATTTAAAATATTTTGTGATCAGAGCGTTGTTATTTACTCTGAGTCAGAATTTGTCGGTCAAACGTCGGCTGCAGGTTAATCACAACAAAGTCAAAAACTAATTACGACTAATGGCCAAAAATGCTTCCTAAAGTTGGTATTATCCTTTGAATTTGGATCTTAAAACACTTTTTTTTAAGACTAGTTGGTTTTAACGCGCCTAAGGTGACCGTTGAAAAATGATGAATTTAACCAACACTTTAATTTACTATGCACGAAATTTTTATTAAAAATTCAATTTCATTTATTATTGTGTATATGAATCTTATTTCTAATATATAAAATGAATAGATATATTTGACGAATAATTGTTTGTATATATATATATATATATATATATATATATATATATATATATATATATATATACACATATATATATTGCATTTATGTTATTTACCTACAATTTTAGCAGCAAGAAATTAAATGACCCCAAAAGGAGAATATAATATAAAAATTCAAAAGGTCGTAACTACAAAAAAAATGAGTGCGTGGAGTCCACGAACGACTAAAGTGAAACTTTTTGCCTTTTATATTCGATTAAATATAGGAAACATAATTATCTTTGACTAAGGTAACATTTTAAATCCTTATCGTAAAAATAATAAATATGAACAGTTCGTAACAGAAAACATTCTCGTAAACACCATTAATAAAAATTCACGTGGAGTAATTTTATACCAATAATTCACGTTCTAATTTAAATTTTGGTACCTATTTCAGATTTATCCTGCCGCATCCGAAGTTAAAAATATTTACAAAAGTTAGCTTTATAAAAATGTGAAAACTGCATACGTTTCATATTAAACACCAAACCATAATTTTTTTGTTTAGAATTTGTAGTTCTGAGATGTTTACAAGCAATAAAAATAAATATATATTTATAATTTTACTTGCCTCGCTAATATTTAATTATGTTAGTGCACACCAACGAGTAACTTAATAACAAAATTAAACTTTTTAATACTGTAGTTATGTATCCACTCTACAAAATCATATGATCAAAACTGCATCTTTATATTTACTTTTTTTATTGAACCTACACGAAAAAAAAAATATGTTCTGTAATATTGGTTCATACGTCACTCCCAAACGTTATGTTCTCATAACACTCGACAATTTTTGAATTATTTTTTGGTAATTTAGGAGAAAAAAAATGTTTTTATTTGCTTCGTAAATCAGTGACTTTTATAAAGTTCACTTTAAAAAGTTATTAATAATGAATCATTATATCTCTGGTTATAATACCTCGGACACGATTCCACTGCTCGTTACTCTTGATTAACCCTCTTTATTCCAAACTTCGTTTTTTTTTATTATTTCGTTTTGAAACACTCCTGTTGCTCATTAGCCGGATTCACGAAATGTTTCAATACAGTTAGCAAATATCGGATTACGAAGGCTTGTATTATTACCAAGACATTTCTAGAGTTTTTTTTGTTCGCAATGCGTAGAAAGGTAAAAATAACGAGTCTCACGTAATATTTTCGTCTAAATGTACAATATATATATATACATATATATCTGGACTGGAACGTTGCAGAGAAAAATGCGGACAAAGAAAAAAAAATACAATAAACCGAGAGCTTTTTTTAATATCCGAACTCGTAGTTTACGAGAGCGATCCAATTACAATTCACAGGTCGGTATATGAATCCTTAAGAAAATATCAAGCACGTTTAAGTGTTGAAACATCATACACGTAATTCATTAAAATAATTCCCAACACCATTCTACCAAAAATAATATAAAATATAACTTTTTCTCGTGAAAATTAATTTTATTCTAGAAACTATTAACAAGGTGTATCTTAAAAAAATGCTATGCCTCAAAATAATTTGCTTTCCTGTATGTAATTTACAGTGATATTTGGAGTAATGTAATTTATATACTTGAAATTTAAATTATTTTAAATATGAAAAATTCGACGCATGCATCACTGTAGTAACGAAATAATTTTTAAATAACACTCGCAGCAAGACAAATTAATTCTAGAATCAGTTTTTTAAACAAAACTCACCACGTAAAGTCGGCATGTGCGATACAATATTCATCTGCGAGAATAATATAAAATGTCACAACATAGAACGTTTTATGAAAATGCTGTATAATTTAAAATGCTTGTTTTGCATTTCTTTAGGTTTCTTGCTGTTCAGCCGTTATCATTTAGGGTATCAGGTGCCATGGTTTTTTTTCTTGTTATTGCATTTACTAAAGGTTTCCCGTATATTTATACCAGGATTACTCCCTTATATTTTATGTTTCTTCACAAATTTTGTAATAGTCTATTTACTAAAAGCTATCTAAGTTCATAATTACGATCACTTACGCGACATTTTGCACCTTAAAAAACAGTTTAGCAAATATCTGGTGACCAAATTTGCGGCAGAGAACAAATACGAAAGAGTTATCATGATAAATTTATAAGCATAGCCCTTGAATCGAAGAATATATCTTAAATCAAAATAGCGCTATAGACCTAGCCGTAAGTAATCTTCATCACCATCATGATTATCAACTGCTTCCAGTCTGTGGCTGGGTAAGAATAGTAAATGCTTCCATCTTTCTCTGTACTTCCACCATTACTCCTCCTTCACCCTGTACCATTCTTCTCCTCTCTCCTTTAACTATCTGCTCTTCCCATCTCCTCCTTGGTTTTTCTTGGGGCCTTCATTCTGTGTTCTTCAAATCCATGGCTTTCCTAGGCAGCCTCTCTGTACCAGTTCTCTGAACATGGCCAAACTATCTCATTATTGCTCTTTTTCAATGACCTCATTAAAGTCCTGTACTCCTGGTTTTGCTTGCGCCATCTCATGCCTGATCCTGTCTCGCTATAAATATAAGGTTCGCCAAAACCTTGCTACAAAGGCACCTATGAAGACTCGAAGCTTTCTGGAAAAAAAAAGTGCTATAAAAATAAATCCATCAAAGTGTGCACTCATGATATGCACTAGGAAAATAAAACAAGACAACAAGAAAATACTCCTATACAGACAACAGGTACTCCAAGCGGAAACAACGAAATACTCAGGAATTCATATGGACAAGAAACTAACTTGGAATGAACACCTCAAGAAGACAGAACAAGCTGCAAAAGGAAAAAAATGCTTCGCCTCTATCCTCTTTAAAAATCAGATCACACCAAAAAGGAAACAAAACTATTCCTCTACAAGTGTGTTATAAGGCCAGCAATGTTGTATGGTACGGAGTTGTGGGGGAAAAGCAGCCAAGAGGACTCATCAAACCTCTGCAAGTGACGCAAAACAGTACAATAAGAACCATACTAAACTGCATCAGAGACACCGAAATAACAGCCCTACATGAAAGGTCCAGGGGCGACGGAAGACTACCATACTGGAAGACTACCATAATTGTAGTATTCCGTATTGCCTCTTCGAAAAAGGCGGAAAAGTACCATAATGGAAGACTGCCATAAGTTCAAAGGACGAGGCGGGATTCTACCATATTTTCTTATACACTCCATGGAATGAGTACAGCTGCTTTGCTCTCAAAGTAGTGTATAGAATACGTCGCCAGGTAGTGCTGTTAACCTCCTAGCTGTTTCTTAGGTTAACTTAAAAGGCTACAGATAGCGCTTCTGACGGTTAATTTCTGTAGTTCCAATTATAAATCAACTCAACAGATCGAACACTAATAGAAACAAATGTTTCCAAAAATGGGTTCTAGGAAGCAGCACTGTATACTTATAACCGCGATCTGTAAAATTAAAAATATGGTAGTTTGCCATTATGGTACTTTTCCTCCTGTTTTGACGGGGGGCGACAGAAGACTGCCATACTGGAAGACTACCATATTCGAGGAATTCCGCCTGGGGGCGGCGGAAAACTACCATAAGTTAAAACGCGACCATACAGTCCTAATACTTAAACGCCATGTGTAAATTATGTCTATTATCTTAGAAAGAATTTGTATAGATAAGCAGCATACAAAGTCTTGTGATTCTAATTAATGTTTTAACTCCAGGTCACTATTTGAAATGAAATACAATCTAGAGACCGAAAATCACAATTCCTTGACAACCGATAGTTAAGTAATTAAAATATTGCATTATTTATATACCTAATATGTTTAAAATGCTACAACAGATTATCACCATCAGTTGTATAGTCATCTATAGTACTGAGGTGGCAATTCAATTGAGTTTATGTATGTAATGTCTATCAAAAGAACAATAAAATAAACTTAAGCATTAATGATTTCACAAAAATTATATTTTTACGTTACTACATCATTAATAATACCCACATTATGTTTCTGATGGGCTTATGGGGTTCACTTTTCGTGGGCTGACTTCACTACTACCTTACTTCTTAATGGCGGTGGTGTTGTTTTTGTCATGATTCCAGCATTATGTTTTAGCATGTGCTGCGAAAACCATTAGAAGAGATTTTAACATATAGATGTACAGAGAAAAACTATTGCCACTGTGTACTGTGAATACGGAATATTTGTTATACGTTACTTGAGAACGTTTTACGTTTGCTGTTAAAGTTTTTTTGATTAAGTAGTTGTGAAATCATACCTTTATTTTAACTTCCTCAATGACTAAGAAATCATTTAGAAATACTGTAATGAGCTGGTTAAGTGAAAACATTTCAGACTATTAATTTATGAAATCTTTGAAATCAATTTTATATTTGTTTACCAGGAGTATAGCATATTTCCGATATTATTTTTCTTCTTATTCGGAAATGCTTGTTTGCCCTTAAACAAATTAATATCGAGGTCAATGCAGACGCAAAACACAACGCCACAGTATAGCGACAATATTGTTACGAACGTGAGCAAGGCCGTGACACGTGCAGGTGCAGAGCTGGTTGGCGGCTGCCGCAACATGATATGCGCCGCGCGCGCCTGGAAGATTACAAGGATTGTCGCTTTCCCCCTTCCTCCCCACCACACCCCACGCGGCGCCCTGCTTTTAACACATAACTGACACCTGACAGCTGCGGAGTTACGCGAGCCGCCGACACGTGTTTCGAGAGATTTCTGCCGTCGGGATGGCGCGGAATGACGCGACTGGCCCCAGCCGCGCTCGGGAGTTCTGGAAAATGCGGCTGATATATAAAACGAGGACGGCGGCCTAGGAGTGGAGTCAGTCGGAGTTCAGCTGGGAGCTGGAAGTGTTTCCCGCGGCGGAGTTTCCGGGCGATAGAGCGGCGAAGTCCCTGGACGAAGGTTCCAGGACGGAGAGTTCAGTTCCGGGCGATAGGGTGGAGTTCCGATAGAAGTTCCGAGCGAGGCGTCGAGTGGGATCTCGGCGAAGGGGAAGTGCGACGGCGGCGGCGGAGTCCTGCCACGGAGGACCACGAGGGGTGCTGCGGCGAGAGTTGCGCCAGAGGTGCGGCCCAGGGTGATGTGCAGTGTGAAAAAACGAGTGACTGAGGAAGTATCATTTTTGAATACAATTGATTAATTGGCATTTTTAGATTATTTTCTATTAATGTAAATAGTGGCAATAAATAAAACTGTGTGTGTAATAAAATATTAAATTGGGCTATCCTTTATGAACCCGGTAAATCGTAACAATATGAAAGTAATTAGCCATGACCTACAGTAAGGAACCATCCTACAATTTTCTAAAACAAATCGGCGGGGCTGTATGGAGAGTCACGGTCGTTGGTTTCACGTGAAACTTCTAAGTCAGCGAGTCGCTTTTAGTGTAATAGTTTAAGATAAAAATAATAAAAATGAGACATTGTCTACGTACTAAATATTTTAATTCAAAACAGACACTAAATGGTAGCTTACAATTCATTTCAATTAATATTCGACGAAAATGTTTAACATTGGCCTGTTATATGATAAATGAGATACAGAAGGCATAATATCAAAATAAATATTTTTTGGTGAACGTACAATCTGTATTGCCCAGTGTTGTCGGTTCTCTATACACAAACACACGAATCACCGCACCATCACGTTATATTCGTGATCTACACTGAACATAATTTTTTCCCTAACCTAAATTAAAACTAAGTGTACCTATTGGGGAGGTATAGGTAGGAAAGACTCTTAAATGTCGAATGTACACATCAATTGAAGTATAAAATTATTAGCCAATTTTTGTAAGAAAAACTCAGTTATAGGTACCTCGATAAACCGTATTTCAGATGTGCAAAAATAACAAAAGCTATGTGGTGTAGAAAGTTATAATATCTTTCTTTTAGTATTGCAAACTATTCCTTGTCAACTGTTTACCAATATAATCTTTTGTAAAAGTACTGAAAAATCAATTCTGTGAGTTGTCTAAAGTAATTTTCGCCTTTATTTACTGTTCTTGTTACTAATGTCTCATCTTTATTAGCCCACTGTGTCAGTCTATGCTGAAATAATTTTTTTACCAATTCTTTCTACGTAATTTTCTGTCTGTTTTAAATGTTCTGATGTTCCCTGGTTTTGCTTATTTTCTGTATGTCTGCACATTTATCTTTCTTGTCTATTTTTGAGGTTTCTTATGTCATACATTATAATCAGCAATGGTGTATGTCCTAAATTATATATAATAAATCTCCCCAATTGCAAGAACCATTAAAAAAAGAAAAAGTAAGTATTTATTTGGTATTTGAAACCCGTACGTTTGCAAAGAAAAAGTATTTAAAATAAGATTATTTCGTAATAATCTCAAAATATCAAGTGTAGTTTGTATGGAGAATTTAATTTCATAACAAAATTATTATATCTACTTAAGTTGTTGACCTGAAGTAAAGGTTCTAATAATAATAATTTAAAACAAAATTATAAGAAAAATGAAATCTCTTGTTGTAGGATTTTTTTTGGACAAAATATTTTTTGGACGAAAATAAACATACCCAACATTTAATGAACTTTTGATACTGTAACAGTTAAAACATAATACATGTTTTATACTATTACACGTATAATTATTACACATCCAAAATAAAAACACCGAATTCCAATTTTTCTTACGATTAAAATTACAAATAATTAAATACCGATGTCACTGTGATGTGCACAAATATTAAATAAAAACTTTCTGTAGTTGTGTATTCAAAGAAGTTCATGTTTAATAATCCCGATTATTTAATTAAGTTTCTGAGGGTTTCATTGTATGAAATAAAACATTTATGCTCATGCTTAAACCTGATGTTAGCTATTACCAAGAATTCTTTACTCAGGAGTACTGTAAGTTACAATAGAATATAGTTGTATTCAAATAATGTAAGTATTTCTCAATAAGTAAGAAAATCTCACAAAACTGGTGCCATCTAAATTCTTAGTCTTCAGAAACTGATCGATTTAAGGTCAGTATTATCATTACCTAAAATTCCGGTGATTTCAGTATGAAATATATATTTTAATTTGATATCTTCAACACTATCAATGATTTAGTAGTTAATTTAAGATTTTGAAAATGCCCATTTGCAAACAGTTGTTTGAATAGCTTCCAGTATTAGCTGCACATATTAAGCACGGTATAAAAAAGCCAAAAGTTAAATAACAAGGTTAACTTTTCTATTGCTTTAAAACCAAATAAATAAAAAGTTATACAATAACTTCATGCTTGTAAGCACACATAGTATATTTTAACTAAACACACTCTTTTAATATCTAACATTTATTTCAAAATATTTTACCATCGACAGTGCAAGCTCTTACATGTGTTTAAACTAGTCTATATTTCTATATAATTGTTGTACAGCGGGATTGTAAGTTTGTTTGCAGGAAAAAAAACTAAAAAATTTCCAGACTAGTTATACAAATTATATTTCACTGTTATGAAATTGCATAATTCATGCTTAACGAACAACATAAGAACACATAAATTTGTTTGTTACCGAGGTTAGATGTTACTCCACGTTTTAATGACACACGAAACTACAGTAAACTCGTGGAATAACATCATGTCAGTGTTAAGAAGACTTCAAGTATCCGCTCTACCACTCTGGTTCTGGGGTAGAGCGCCTGCCTTGTGACTTGTAGGACCCGGGTTCGCGCCCCGGCTCCTCCAAGGCGGATTGCCCAGACAAAATGGTGGCATTTTATCTGGTAGGAATACAATCCCTTGTAACAAGTCAGGCTACCAAAGAAACGGTGGGTGGAACAGAAAAAAACCTTCCAGGTGGCTTCCAAATGGGGAGCCCGTTTATTTTCTTGGGCTCCCCATGCGGTGGCCATTCCGGGGGTTTCTCCGGGGGAACGGAGTTTTGCAAAAATATTTTTTGTAGCGTTTTAGTTTTTAGTAACTGTAGCATTATCATTCCAACATTAAAAAATATTTATTTTGTACATGCGTTGTTGTATCCCGATGTTGTGTGTTCAACAATTTATCGGTATATATTTTCTTAAAGTATTATTGACAGTTAAATTTTAGTCACAAACTATTGACCAATACCTCAGTTATGTAGTATTTTAGACGTTTTGGACGTAAAAAATATTTATAGGAACATGAATTTTATTCCTAAAAACCACGTAGTTTTCAATCAGGAAGATCGTCTTCAACACACACAGTATTGTGTGTATATATATATATATATATGTTTTAATTATCTTACAAATAGACGCAAAAGAAATTTCATGGTATATGATGTTCCGCAAAGAAGTAGGTAGTTTATCTCAACTACTCTTTAATATTTAATAAATGATATTCGAACTGTAATCGGAATTGATCAAGAAAAGATGCTGAAGAGAAAAAAAGGAAATATGTTTGTGAAACTATTCAGCATGATATTTCAGCTGTCCATATCTGGTTTTCAAGTTAACAAACGTCTCTGAATTACGATAGAATTTATTGTATAACATTTAGTAAAAAAAACTAATTCAATTAATTAGATTTATCACATAGTAAGACATGACATTAAACGTGGTGTTCTCTTTTAATACCTTTGAGTTATAATGGATTTCAAGTTTTTATTTTTCACCAACATGTAGATAATACTATTAGTTGCACTTGAAGATCTAAGGTCTTATTAAATTTATAACTTACTCTGCATCAATACCTGATTGTATACTTTGTTCTTCAAATTGATTAGCTATGAAGTAGAATATTGTGTCGTAATATGGAATTAAATAACTTGAATTGAAAGTGTGTAGAAAAAAATTCTTAAATTCTTATTATAGGTTTTTAAATTTCTTTTAAATATGCTACGTGTTATATTTACTAGACGTTCAATCAATGATACACATATTATATACGTTTTATTACCATTTTTGATGCTTCAGACATAATATCTTGGTTTTGATTAAGAATTTTAACTTGCAATTATAGAATTAGTGACACTTTTAAAACCATTAGTAACTATAAAATTTGTAAAAAATTATAAATCTTTTTGAATAATCTATAAACATTAATTGGTAAAAAACTTAAGCAAAAAGTTATTTAAAACTTTTATAATCAACATATTTATTTTGTATACTCCATTTTAGTTTCTGTTTAAGATTTTTTGAAAACCAAAGTAACAAATTATAACTAATTAGTTAATATGAACTATATCAATCTTTATTTATGTGTGTGCTGTGTTGTTTCGTGTTTTTTCGTAAAGTTATTGATATGTAACAGTGTTTGTCTTGTGTTGATGTGTTTTTGATTTATTCTATTTTTTTATGTATGTGTCATAATTCGTTTATAAGTGTTGAAGGCACGAAAAACTGAATTTCAATTTGATCTTTCAGTTTTAAAGAAGCAGAATAATATGTTACTTACAGTAACTTTTTTATTTCCTAATAGAAAAAATACTTAAATTTCAGTTTATTTTTGAAAGACTGCAAGCCTGTGCAAAGCCCAACATTCCATGCACGAGCCTGTCTCTCCTACAGGGCCTGTGCTGCTTGCCCTGTGACAACAAACTACACTACACAAAAATATTTCCCTCGTATTTCAGCATCTTAAAAACACATTTTGTAGAATTTAAATAATTTAATATGGACATTAAGATTTTTAATATCTGAGTTTTTTTGTGTTCGGTCACCCTAAAAATTAAAACATTACATAAGAAAACCCTTGAATATTTGCGTTGGATTTGCACTCATTAAATACTGATCTAAAATTACTTCAAGTATTCCAGGGAGCCAAAATGTAAATTCTATGAAGCTAGTTACATTAAGATTTGACGACTAAGGCCGTTTTCCTCATTCCGTAGAATCGTGCATGAAAAACTACTCCCTATAACACTTTTTTGGAAATGATTTGTTATTGCAACTATCACCGTCAGAAGCGCTATCAGTAAGCTTTAAAGTTAACTTGAGAAACAGATAGAGGGTTGGCAGCGCTATCTACCGAGTATTCTGTACACTACTTCGAGAGCAATGCCGCTGTACTCTTTCCATAGAGTGAATACGAAAATATGGCAGAATTTCGTCTCGTCCTTTGAAATTGTGGTAGTCTTCCGTTATGGTACTTTTCCGCCTTTTTCGAAGAGGCCAGGCGGAATACCGCCATTATGGTATTCTTCCAGTATGGTAGTCTTCCGCGCCCTCAAGGGCCAAGCTGGAAACCATTGAACAACTGATTGGTAAGCAAAACAAGGCTTTCTACAACATACTACCAGGACACAGAAACCCTGCTGTAAGGAAACTAGGGGTATACAATAGACTGGACAAGAAAACTCTAAAAATAAATAAATAAATGACGCACACAAAAACACAACACAAGGACGACCTGGGGGAAAGAACTTAATGCAGGGGACTGCCTGGAAGGGCCAGTGTCGGTTAGGTTAGGTTATGATAGGTTAGGTTAGGTATCACCCAAGAGCGCTACGCTAGTCGGAGGGGCCTATCAGGGACCTTGAAAACAGGGGACACCCCCTGGGCCAACAGGGTACTTTGGCCAATAGGTTTAAACAATAGCTAGTAGGTTTTATCTGATACAAATGAAACACGCATGTAGTAAAATTGTCATGTGAAGCAACAGCCCCCATACTACTAGGAGTTAGCAAAATGTTTAGTAGTTTTGTATCCAAACTGTATATAATAATATGACGCTGCCAGCAGACTCCAGTAGGAAAGCCCCGTCATGTAGGCGAGTTATTACCTAGGTGGGGGTAGGTATAGAAAACACATATCTATATTTTAAGCATAGATACAGGGACAAACTCACCATAGCGGTAAAAATCAAGCAAAACAATAAAAAAAGATTAAAAAATCACAGAACTGAAAATAATAAAACTAAAAATTAATAAAGTAGTATATATTGGCTGGTCCTGAAACAGGCCTCAGGCGGTGGAGCCGAGAGCCGGCTCCGCCATATTGGATTGTGACGTCACGGCGGCCATCTTGGATGGTTGTGACCTTGACCTTTGACCTTGACCTTGAATTTGATCCTCAAAATCCGCCAAAATTGGGCAAAATTTGCCCAAAATTCCTCAAAAATCGCCAAAATTTCCATTTCTGTGGAAAAAAAGTTCCGCCAAAAAATCTCAAAAAATTCCACAAATTAAAAATTTCTCATTTCGAGGGAAAAATTTCCCGTTTCGAGGGAAAAATTCCCGTTTTTAGTCCTTAAAAATCCCAACGGCTAGAAATGTCCTGATAGAGGCTTAAGCATCCTTAACTCAAGCCTCAGTTAAGCCTCTATCAGGATGTGACCTTGACCTTTGACCTTGACCCCGACGGCCATCTTGGATCCACCATCTTGGATGACATCATTTCGTTTTCTCGAACATTCCGGCATTGTGTTATCCGCCATTTTGAATTATGACGTCACCGTTGCAATTTCCGTTACGGCCGCCATCTTTAACTTTTTTATTCATTATCCGATTTTAACGAAATTTTTTTTTAAAATTATAAAAAAATTTAAATAATATAAATTTAATAAAATATTTATAAAAAACAAACATTAACGACACTGAGCTCGGAGTCCTCGGTTAGAACCCGACAGAGGCAAAAAAATTAAAAAATGACGACCGATCCTTCCCCTACGGTGGACGCAGGCATACTGACTCCCTCCACTTTTTTTTCAAAGCATAAATATATCGTCAGGTAGTATGACGTCATGTCCGCCATCTTGTCCTCGTCTGCTGGAAGCCATCATCAGTGTATCGTCGGCGAGAGTGCGCTGACGCCATGTTAGTTTAATTCTTACCCGCTAGAGTGCAGTAATCATTTATTATTGCTATGACACCCGACATCTTGTCATTTGGCTGCCATCTTGAAAATCCATAATTATTTAGCTAGAAATTCGGGAAAAATTCCAAAATTCATTAAATAAATTTGTAATCTATATACTGATCGATTAGGTCGACTAACGTCCTTGGTACGATCTAGGACGATGCAAAAAAATTAAATATAACATCAATTTAACATAATAGTAACAGGTTCGAGGAATTAAACACCACAAGTTCTTTTACAAACATAATATTTATTACATAATTTCTATTCTACTACAGGATCATTTGCGAAAGCCAGCAATCTTATAATCATTTAGTTCCGCAGCGGTGTGAAATGACTAATTCTTAGCTCCAATCGGTTTATACTAGACAGAGTCCAGCCAGAACCTTTACAGACATAGTCCACCTCTTCTTGACAGAGTTTCTGGATACCGTTTTTAACAGTTTGCTTCACATCGTTAGAACTGTAAATTACTGCAGCCGATGTCTTGAATGCACACTTCTTCACTTTGTCATCGAACGGATATGGCTTTCCATATATACAGTCCAACCACAAGTTATATTTCAAAGGTCCGTTTGTTGCTACATCATCAGTAAGCTGATTGATTATCTTCTGTCTGATATCGTCAAGAAAATTACAAATGTCTTTCGACTCACCTAACGTATTTAAATAATAGTAGTCCTTCAATGTTCCACGAAATGCAGACTGCGCCAAGTAGAAACCATTATCGTTCACTTGTAATGCGCCGAACACAGTCTTAAGTTTATTTTCCTGTTCAGACGTCATACCAATCGGTTGCTGCACATCGGTTTTCTTGCTTGTACGCTCACGAGCCTTCAACCTAAACCGAGGAGTCGAAATTTCTGCAGGTAGTTCAGCAGTAGGCACACGGACTTCACCTTTACAGTTTTTCGCATGTCGACGCAAATTATCAATTCTAGTAAACCATTCATGACACTCATCACATCGAAACTTCATGCGAGATGGATTCTTCGTGCATTTGCTCCGCTCATGTCTTCGTGCATCATGAGCAAATGCGAACGACGTATCACAGTAGCTGCAAGGATACCGTGGTGATGAAGACGAACCTTTCAGACCCGATCCAGATACTGACGTTGCCGCAGTAGTACCATTTCCAGGCATTCTCTTATGCACATCGATGCATCGTTGTTGCGACGAAACCTTTACTTTCTGCCGCACAGCAGGACCTTTGCATGCCTTCATGTGCGTTTTCATATTATCTTTTCTGGCAAACTGCTTATGACATTTCTTACAAACAAACATTTTACGATATAGGTTCTTGACACATTCGCTCCTCTCGTGTCGCCGAGCATTGCTATTGTTTGAGAAAATCTTGTCGCAGTAACAGCACCGATGTTCGTTAGTTGTTGTCGATTCGGCATCCATTGAAGTCTCCATTGATGGCGAACCAGCGTTCGCCGAGTTTCCCTGTGCAGCCAGCACTAGCGGCATTAAAGTCTCTTCTGCTGGCGGTACCACGTCTGTTGAAGTCTCCTCCAGTGTTGACATCGACGTTGCCAACGGGATCTGCTCCACCATCGTCGACGCTGACGTCAAGGTTCCCGCAGTCGATGGTACAATCTCCATCGAGTTCGTCGTTAAAGTCGGTAAAGATGCCATCGAGTTCGCAAGAACAGGTAATTACGTGATTAATGCACCAGAAGAAACAAACTAGGTGATCCTTACACCAACGACGTCAGTAACAAACTGAGCGACCTGCTGTCTAGGACTCGCTTATATACATGCACCGTATGGAATAATACGCTAGTCAAATCAAGAACCATTTACAATAATACTAGAGTCAAAACAACATTAAAAATAGAAGGACCATAAACGAAAAGGCAGCACATTTGGAAGCACCGACAACGAAACGGCAGCACATTTGGAAGCACCGACAACGAAAAGGCAGCACATTTGGAAGCACCGAAAACGAAACGACAGCACATTTGGAAGCACCGACAACGAAAAGGCAGCACATTTGGAAGCACCGACAACGAAACGGCAGCACATTTGGAAGCACCGACAACGAAAAGGCAGCACATTTGGAAGCACCGACAACGAAATGGCAGCACATTTGGAAGCACCGACAACGAAAAGGCAGCACATTCGGAAGCACCGACAACGAAACGGCAGCACATTTGGAAGCACCGACAACGAAAAGGCAGCACATTTGGAAGCACCGACAACGAAACGGCAGCACATTTGGAAGCACCGACAACGAAACGGCAGCACATTTGGAAGCACCGACAACGAAACGGCAGCACATTTGGAAGCACCGACAACGAAACGGCAGCACATTTGGAAGCACCGACAACGAAAAGGCAGCACATTTGGAAGCACCGACAACGAAACGGCAGCACATTTGGAAGCACCGACAACGAAAAGGCAGCACATTTGGAAGCACCGACAACGAAAAGGCAGCACATTTGGAAGCACCGACAACGAAAAGGCAGCACATTTGGAAGCACCGACAACGAAAAGGCAGCACATTTGGAAGCACCGACAACGAAACGGCAGCACATTTGGAAGCACCGGCAACGAAAAGGCAGCACATTTGGAAGCACCGACAACGAAAAGGCAGCGTATTTGGAAGCACCGACAACGAAAAGGCAGCACCATCATCAAAAAGGCCGCACATTTGTCATTGGCTCCAATATTCATTGGCTCCAATATTCATTGGCTCCATTATTCATTGATTCCATCAGTCTATTGATTCCATCAGTCTAGTGACTCCATCTGTCATTGGCTCCTACAGTCATTGGCTCCTACAGTCATTGGCTCCAACAACTGTCTTTTGTCTCACCAACTCCAAATATATATATTTGGCTAGAATTCTACGAGTCTAAGAGACTATGAGACCACATGGCTACGAGTCTAAAATGATCTAGCTGGTTACGAGTTATACATGGCTTGCGAGGCTACAGAGCTACGAAGTTTCTAGTACACAGGTTTACATGACTGCGAGGATACAGGACTACAAGTCTGCAAGAGTACTTGACTACGAAGGTACTCGTCTACATGACTCCAGTTACCGCATCTGTCTTCGACGGAATTTTCTCTTTTGCTCCAACTGCTCCATCAGCATTATGTTATAAGATTACAAGGCCTCTTGCTTACGTAGCTTCAAGTCTACAAGCCTCCAATGCATCATGACTGCGAGACTACGATCAATGAGGTTACGAGTCTACGCGATTGCGAGTCTTCTAGGTTACGTGATCGCGAGGCTATAGGACTACGAAGCTTCTAGAACGCATGGTTACGAGACTGCGAGGCTACAATTCTACGAGGTCCCAAGACATCCAGGCTACGCGACTACGAGCCATGAGGTTACGAGACTACGTGACTACGAATCTTCAAGTTTACGAGACTGCGAGGCTACAGAGCTACGAAGCCTCTAGTACACAGGTTTACGTGACTGCGAGGATACAGGACTACCAGTCTGCATGAGTACTTGACTACGAAGCTACTCGTCTACAAGGCTACAATTACAGCATCTGTTTTCGTCAGAATTTTCTCTTTTGCTCCAACTGCACCACCAGCATTATGTTATAAGATTACAAGGCCGCTTGCTTACGTAGCTTCAAGTCTACGAGGATACTTGGATACGTAGCTTCAATTCTACGAGGTCCTAAGACTTCATGACTACGCGACTTCGAGCCATAAGGTTACGAGATTACGTGACTACGAATCTTCATGTTTACGAGACTGCGAGGCTACAGAGCTACGAAGCCTCTAGAAAACGAGTTTACGTGACTGCGTGGATACAGGAATACAAGTCTGCATGAGTTCTTGACTACGAAGCTACTCGTCTACAAGGCTCCAATTGACACATCTGTCTTCGATGGAATTTTCTCTTTTGCTACATCTACACCATCAGCATTATGTTATAAGATTACAAAGCTACTTGCTTACGTAGCTTCAAGTCTACGAGGCTCCAATACATCATGACTACGAGACTACGAGCCATGAGGTTACGAGACTATGCGATTGCAAGTTTTCAAGGTTACGTCATCGCGAGGCTATAGGACTACGAAGCTTCCAGAACGCATGGTTACGAGAATGCATGACTAATTGGCCGCATGGCTACGAAACTTTATGTCTCTAACTGACTACAATAGCACTATTCAGTGGTGAGAGTTAATTTATTTCATGCAAAGGTACTTGCTGCAAGCAGTTCCACTTTTCAACATCAGATGACGTCACGTTTTGCTTGCAGGTAAAATAATATTTATTTTATGCGGGATGCGGGTTGTTCACTATCGATCGCATAAGAAGAATGGCATCGATAGTCTTCAAGGAGAAGGAAGTTCGTCCTTCCTGCTAGTGCTTCTCAGATTTCTCACGGTCCGCCATCTTGGATTGCGACGTCACGGCTGCCATCTTAGATGGGTGTGACTTTGACCTTTGACCGAAACCGCAGGAATGATCGCAAGCACACGGATTAACCATCAAAATATATATAAGAATTATCAGGAGCACACGGAGAAAACCATCATAATATTGGCAAGAATAATCAGGAGCACACGGAGAAAAACGACACATGTTTTCTTTGATATCATAAAATTACAGAAAAAAAAAATTAAAAATAAAAAAAATTAATAAAAAAATTAAAAATAAAAACAAAAAATACATAAAATTCTGGCTTGTACTAGAACTCTATCTTTGCTCAGCAATGATAAGTTTACAAGCTAGCTTTGTAATCTTATAACATAATGCTGATGGTGTAGATGTAGCAAAAGAGAAAATTCCATCGAAGACAGATGTGTCAATTGGAGCCTTGTAGACGAGTAGCTTCGTAGTCAAGAACTCATGCAGACTTGTATTCCTGTATCCACGCAGTCACGTAAACTCGTTTTCTAGAGGCTTCGTAGCTCTGTAGCCTCGCAGTCTCGTAAACATGAAGATTCGTAGTCACGTAATCTCGTAACCTTATGGCTCGAAGTCGCGTAGTCATGAAGTCTTAGGACCTCGTAGAATTGAAGCTACGTATCCAAGTATCCTCGTAGACTTGAAGCTACGTAAGCAAGCGGCCTTGTAATCTTATAACATAATGCTGGTGGTGCAGTTGGAGCAAAAGAGAAAATTCTGACGAAAACAGATGCTGTAATTGTAGCCTTGTAGACGAGTAGCTTCGTAGTCAAGTACTCATGTAGACTGGTAGTCCTGTATCCTCGCAGTCACGTAAACCTGTGTACTAGAGGCTTCGTAGCTCTGTAGCCTCGCAGTCTCGTAAACTTGAAGATTCGTAGTCACGTAGTCTCGTAACCTCATGGCTCGTAGTCGCGTAGCCTGGATGTCTTGGGACCTCGTAGAATTGTAGCCTCGCAGTCTCGTAACCATGCGTTCTAGAAGCTTCGTAGTCCTATAGCCTCGCGATCACGTAACCTAGAAGACTCGCAATCGCGTAGACTCGTAACCTCATTGATCGTAGTCTCGCAGTCATGATGCATTGGAGGCTTGTAGACTTGAAGCTACGTAAGCAAGAGGCCTTGTAATCTTATAACATAATGCTGATGGAGCAGTTGGAGCAAAAGAGAAAATTCCGTCGAAGACAGATGCGGTAACTGGAGTCATGTAGACGAGTACCTTCGTAGTCAAGTACTCTTGCAGACTTGTAGTCCTGTATCCTCGCAGTCATGTAAACCTGTGTACTAGAAACTTCGTAGCTCTGTAGCCTCGCAAGCCATGTATAACTCGTAACCAGCTAGATCATTTTAGACTCGTAGCCATGTGGTCTCATAGTCTCTTAGACTCGTAGAATTCTAGCCAAATATATATATTTGGAGTTGGTGAGACAAAAGACAGTTGTTGGAGCCAATGACTGTAGGAGCCAATGACTGTAGGAGCCAATGACAGATGGAGTCACTAGACTGATGGAATCAATAGACTGATGGAATCAATGAATAATGGAGCCAATGAATATTGGAGCCAATGAATATTGGAGCCAATGACAAATGTGCGGCCTTTTTGATGATGGTGCTGCCTTTTCGTTGTCGGTGCTTCCAAATGCGCTGCCTTTTCGTTGTCGGTGCTTCCAAATGTGCTGCCTTTTCGTTGCCGGTGCTTCCAAATGTGCTGCCGTTTCGTTGTCGGTGCTTCCAAATGTGCTGCCTTTTCGTTGTCGGTGCTTCCAAATGTGCTGCCTTTTCGTTGTCGGTGCTTCCAAATGTGCTGCCTTTTCGTTGTCGGTGCTTCCAAATGTGCTGCCTTTTCGTTGTCGGTGCTTCCAAATGTGCTGCCGTTTCGTTGTCGGTGCTTCCAAATGTGCTGCCTTTTCGTTGTCGGTGCTTCCAAATGTGCTGCCGTTTCGTTGTCGGTGCTTCCAAATGTGCTGCCGTTTCGTTGTCGGTGCTTCCAAATGTGCTGCCGTTTCGTTGTCGGTGCTTCCAAATGTGCTGCCGTTTCGTTGTCGGTGCTTCCAAATGTGCTGCCTTTTCGTTGTCGGTGCTTCCAAATGTGCTGCCGTTTCGTTGTCGGTGCTTCCAAATGTGCTGCCTTTTCGTTGATGGTCCTTCTATTTTTAATGTTGTTTTGACTCTAGTATTATTGTAAATGGTTCTTGATTTGACTAGCGTATTATTCCATACGGTGCATGTATATAAGCGAGTCCTAGACAGCAGGTCGCTCAGTTTGTTACTGACGTCGTCGGTGTAAGGATCACCTAGTTTGTTTCTTCTGGTGCATTAATCACGTAATTACCTGTTCTTGCGAACTCGATGGCATCTTTACCGACTTTAACGACGAACTCGATGGAGATTGTACCATCGACTGCGGGAACCTTGACGTCAGCGTCGACGATGGTGGAGCAGATCCCGTTGGCAACGTCAATGTCAACACTGGAGGAGACTTCAACAGACGTGGTACCGCCAGCAGAAGAGACTTTAATGCCGCTAGTGCTGGCTGCACAGGGAAACTCGGCGAACGCTGGTTCGCCATCAATGGAGACTTCAATGGATGCCGAATCGACAACAACTAACGAACATCGGTGCTGTTACTGCGACAAGATTTTCTCAAACAATAGCAATGCTCGGCGACACGAGAGGAGCGAATGTGTCAAGAACCTATATCGTAAAATGTTTGTTTGTAAGAAATGTCATAAGCAGTTTGCCAGAAAAGATAATATGAAAACGCACATGAAGGCATGCAAAGGTCCTGCTGTGCGGCAGAAAGTAAAGGTTTCGTCGCAACAACGATGCATCGATGTGCATAAGAGAATGCCTGGAAATGGTACTACTGCGGCAACGTCAGTATCTGGATCGGGTCTGAAAGGTTCGTCTTCATCACCACGGTATCCTTGCAGCTACTGTGATACGTCGTTCGCATTTGCTCATGATGCACGAAGACATGAGCGGAGCAAATGCACGAAGAATCCATCTCGCATGAAGTTTCGATGTGATGAGTGTCATGAATGGTTTACTAGAATTGATAATTTGCGTCGACATGCTAAAACTGTAAAGGTGAAGTCCGTGTGCCTACTGCTGAACTACCTGCAGAAATTTCGACTCCTCGGTTTAGGTTGAAGGCTCATGAGCGTACAAGCAAGAAAACCGATGTGCAGCAACCGATTGGTATGACCTCTGAACAGGAACATAAACTTAAGACTGTGTTCGGCGCATTACAAGTGAACGATAATGGTTTCTACTTGGCGCAGTCTGCATTTCGTGGAACATTGAAGGACTACTATTATTTAAATACGTTAGGTGAGTCGAAAGACATTTGTAATTTTCTTGACGATATCAGACAGAAGATAATCAATCAGCTTACTGATGATGTAGCAACAAACGGACCTTTGAAATATAACTTGTGGTTGGACTGTATATATGGAAAGCCATATCCGTTCGATGACAAAGTGAAGAAGTGTGCATTCAAGACATCGGCTGCAGTAATTTACAGTTCTAACGATGTGAAGCAAACTGTTAAAAACGGTATCCAGAAACTCTGTCAAGAAGAGGTGGACTATGTCTGTAAAGGTTCTGGCTGGACTCTGTCTAGTATAAACCGATTGGAGCTAAGAATTAGTCATTTCACACCGCTGCGGAACTAAATGATTATAAGATTGCTGGCTTTCGCAAATGATCCTGTAGTAGAATAGAAATTATGTAATAAATATTATGTTTGTAAAAGAACTTGTGGTGTTTAATTCCTCGAACCTGTTACTATTATGTTAAATTGATGTTATATTTAATTTTTTTGCATCGTCCTAGATCGTACCAAGGACGTTAGTCGACCTAATCGATCAGTATATAGATTACAAATTTATTTAATGAATTTTGGAATTTTTCCCGAATTTCTAGCTAAATAATTATGGATTTTCAAGATGGCAGCCAAATGACAAGATGTCGGGTGTCATAGCAATAATAAATGATTACTGCACTCTAGCGGGTAAGAATTAAACTAACATGGCGTCAGCGCACTCTCGCCGACGATACACTGATGATGGCTTCCAGCAGACGAGGACAAGATGGCGGACATGACGTCATACTACCTGACGATATATTTATGCTTTGAAAAAAAAGTGGAGGGAGTCAGTATGCCTGCGTCCACCGTAGGGGAAGGATCGGTCGTCATTTTTTAATTTTTTTGCCTCTGTCGGGTTCTAACCGAGGACTCCGAGCTCAGTGTCGTTAATGTTTGTTTTTTATAAATATTTTATTAAATTTATATTATTTAAATTTTTTTATAATTTTAAAAAAAAATTTCGTTAAAATCGGATAATGAATAAAAAAGTTAAAGATGGCGGCCGTAACGGAAATTGCAACGGTGACGTCATAATTCAAAATGGCGGATAACACAATGCCGGAATGTTCGAGAAAACGAAATGATGTCATCCAAGATGGTGGATCCAAGATGGCCGTCGGGGTCAAGGTCAAAGGTCAAGGTCACATCCTGATAGAGGCTTAACTGAGGCTTGAGTTAAGGATGCTTAAGCCTCTATCAGGACATTTCTAGCCGTTGGGATTTTTAAGGACTAAAAACGGGAATTTTTCCCTCGAAACGGGAAATTTTTCCCTCGAAATGAGAAATTTTTAATTTGTGGAATTTTTTGAGATTTTTTGGCGGAACTTTTTTCCACAGAAATGGAAATTTTGGCGATTTTTGAGGAATTTTGGGCAAATTTTGCCCAATTTTGGCGGATTTTGAGGATCAAATTCAAGGTCAAGGTCAAAGGTCAAGGTCACAACCATCCAAGATGGCCGCCGTGACGTCACAATCCAATATGGCGGAGCCGGCTCTCGGCTCCACCGCCTGAGGCCTGTTTCAGGACCGGCCAATATATACTACTTAATAACAAGGGTATATATAGGCTATATAACTAAGCTATGGTTTACGACTGCCACACTGGCTAGCCCTCTAAAATGGAGAGTAATCGGTGGGGCAGTCCAATATACACCAATAGCAAGCAGGGCTTATTCATCAAAGGTATCGAATCTATGCCCTAGGCAGGAGGTAAAGGTACCAGTGGACCAGGTAATCCAAAGCAAACTCCAAAGGTACTCTGGGAGGCACTCAGAAGAGTGTCTTCTCAGAGGCCCAAGCAAACAAGTTAAAAAATAAACTCAGTAGGTAACTCTACCCTGATGACGTCGACTTAAAACGTCAGTGATGTGTATTCGCCTCGAACGCGGCTGCAGACCAGAAGCCGGGCCACTTCTGACGATGGCCGAGAAGGCATTGCGGTCTTAAATTGAAAGTCAGACCTTGTTTTCGTCACAGTTTCCCCCGCGCCCCTAGCTGGTACTTGGCAGAGCGCGCCGCCATGTTTCACGGGTCGCGAGGCGCCCACAGAACACGCCTTCTCTCCCGCAAGCGCCGCTGGAAACACGCCCGCTGGCGTGGCTGGCTCGTCACCTCTGAAAGCCCTGCGACCAATAACACGCCCGCACCTCGGGCGCGGACCCCCAATGGGTTGTCGAAATTGTAATCGAAAAAAATATGATAAAAGGTGCGAGAAGAGCAAAATATGAATTTTTATTATTATTCCCCCCCCCCCCCCCCCCCCACGTCTAAAAAAAAATTCTTGATTAAAAACGTTTGAGCTAGGTTTAGACGTGATGGTCAACTTTACTGTGAAATGCTTACGGAACATTATTTTTTTTTTAATTTCGGAGCGGTGAACGTGTCCTCGCCTTTAGGGTTACGTTGTGATTTAATATTCTATACTATATAGAGCTGTATTAATAAATATTCATTCATAATTTACATGTAAAAAAGCACATTATAAATAGTATAACTTTATATTAAAAGTATGTAAAATATAGTTTAAAAATTATATATTTAAAATATTTTTATATTATATTGTATTTAATGTAAAAAAATATTCATTTCTTTAATTATCTAAAATTAAAATTTACTATTTATTTTTTTGTATCTAAAATTGTATATATTTTTGTTTGTTCCAATAAAAAAAATTATTCAGTTTTTACCTATTTTATCGCACATTACAATATTTCATGTTGTAAATGACAAAAGAAAATAAGTTTCTAATTTAAGAATATTTACTTAACGCGGCGTTTTAAAAACACTGAAATGGGTGATTATTATTTGGTTATGATTCAAGTAAAACGTAATAAAAAAAATTTCAAAAAACATTTTAGTTATTGATATAGTAGCTTGGCTTCTGGGTTGTAGCCGCGTCCTTGGCGAATTATTCACCAACGTTTCGGACGACATTGCAGTCGCCATCATCAGGGAGCAGTTACCTACTCACTGATGACGGCGACTGCAATGTCGACCGAAACGTCGGTGAATTATTCGCCGAGGACGCGGCTTCAACGCCAGAAGCCAAGCTACTTCAGACAATGGCCGTGAAAGCATGCGAACATTAGTTATTGATATAGTTGCGAAAGTGGTATTTCCAGACACACCATGATTATTATTAGGTCTTCGCTAAGGGATTTGGTTTCTTTTATCGCGCGGCTGTGTTTGAAATACTTCGCTCGCTGGCGTTGGCTCTTGCCCCAGCATCCCAGCTCCAGTTAGTCATCAGTAGAGACCTGTAAAATTCGCGATTTCAAATCCCTAAAGGATAGACTCCATGATCCTCTATCCACTCGTGCAAATTACATCTGCTGATTGGTTACCGACTCGTAACACCTGTTGACTGGAATGGTCGTCATTCGCTAATTATTCTGTTAAAGATTTTTCATTGGCCCAGAGTCCTTCAGATAAACTGTGGCCCAATCACTGAAGCAAAAGTAATGTCAAAAGTAGTTGGACTCTATCCTATCACGAAATGGATCCGCGAATTTTACAGGTCTCTAGTCATCAGATGCATGTCGCCGTGTACCGCCCTCGTGTCTTCGCTGTCCTTGGACGCTGGACGCGTTCTCTGGCATGTCTCTGGGCCGCAGACAGAGGAAGTCTGTTCACAGCACAGACGGAAAGCTACCAGATCTTCCCGTCGTCGGCCACTCCTCAAGCCTTGTATAGGTGCACCAGCCGAACAATTGAGGCCGTCTTTCGGTTTAGAGAGACACTTGCGATAGTGTGTGGGGCGTCAACTTCGTTTGGTCTCGAGGTGCTCAGAAAATAAATTCATGTACTTTTACAAATAATGATTCCTTTGGAAACCTGTTGCCAAGAAATAGCTTGTAATAATACAAGGAAAATATTGTAACTCTGTGCAACACATTTCAAGACAATACTAAGTATTTCTTACGAAAAATGGTGTATAATTTTATATTTTAATTAATATTTTATTCAACATTTTTTTTAACCTAAGGGAAATAAAATTGAACATTCAATAATTTTTCTTTAAATATGTTATTTGTTTATGGCAATTCGACCAAAGTTTCAAAACCTGAAAAGTTTAATTTAAATTCAAAATTTCAAGTATTGGTCGAAAAAATTGAGAAATGTTTATTTTAAGGAATTTTGCACCTGTAATACTTATTCATATCCTAACTACCCATCGAACGTTCGAGAGTGACCCTTCAACCGGCAGCGCTGTCGCGAACCCGGGAAAGTAATTATCGCACCTGAACAGAAACGTTTGGAAGGTTCGTTTCCCATTCCTCCTCCTCCTCCTCTCTCCCTCTCTCCCCCTCTCTCACCTTCCTTTCCTGTAAAAAAAAAAAATTGTGATACGAGAGAACGCTAGGCGTACAGGAATGTGCTCCGGCGCTCCAACACTTTTTATCGGGGGCCAGAAGAGACTGCGCCACGACAGGTGATTAATATACTTCCCCACTCTCTCTAAGCTCTTTCCAAAATAGGACTATTTTTATTTGTACGATGAAAAAAAAAAAATTCCCACCGCACGTATGTGCGGGAGTAATTTCACGTCGAGCGGCGCCGGATCGTGTGTGTGTGTGTGCGTGTGTGCCGGTGTTCTGGCCGTGCATATGTGTTATGTTGACGAAGAAGTGCATGGGGAGTCGAAAAAAAAAAGAGGGGTGAACGTATTTTGAAGCAGCAGGGGCATTGAGGGACGGCGGAAGGATATATATTTCCCCGCCTCTCTTCTTACTCCGAGAGTGACAAGTCCATTCGGTAGAAGGCCAGCAGCCCTGCAGTGATTGGGCCTCGGCAAGTCGATTGACGTGGCTAATTAAAAATCGAGATTGGGCTGGTGATAGATTTCCCGTGCAGAGTGGCGCACTTCCAAACCCCCCTTTTTGGCGCTTCGCTGAGTATCACGCGGTGCTCGTCCCGGGTGAAAGAGAGAGAGAGAGAGAGAGAGAGAGAGAGAGAGAGAAATAATTAAAGGCGTGGTGAGGGAGGAAAAGGGATGAAGTAGGTTCTGCAAAAAAAAAAAAAGGCGATGCATCTCGCTCCACCATCGACCAAATTTTCTCCTTCCTCCTCAAAACGGTGGCTTGTTGGCTCGTGTGCGAATGACACTCCCGCGTCAAGACTTGACTTTCGATTACGATCTTCAGTGTTCGCGTTGGGAGAAGGTGGGGGGGGGGGAGATGTTTGAACATAGCTGTTGGGTGGCGACCTCCTTACCTTCATTCCCCCCTTCTTCCCTTCTCACACACTCCCCCCTGTCCTATTCACTCCGAATTCATTACAACTGCGATCCGGGGAAATTTCCTGTTATCTGTCGCCGCTGCCAGCAACTGAATGCTGAGAATAAGTGGAGCAGAGAAAAAGAAAACAGAAACAGTTCTGCAAGAGGTTTACAAGATAGCAGTGTCCAAAATTCATTGTCAGCAACATTATGATCTGTCGTTCCATGTGTAACAGGGATAAATCATATAGTCTGCCTCATGTAACTTGTCTCAAATTTTGAAAGTTATAAAAAAAAGTAGTATAAGTGTAACCCATTCCAAAAAAAGTCACTTGCAAATAAAACAAATTAGGTACATTTACGAGCACTGAAAAATACATGAAATTGTTCACAGAAACAGGATCATAAATGTACACAGACCATTGGTACAACTATTGAGACAAGTTACACGACAAATACTATACCTACAGCTCAGATTATTAGTGTCAATATATTAATAAACTGTAAAGGATGTGGGAGCAGAATTTGGTTCCTACCGCCATACAATTTTTCTTAGTGAACAATCGTCCTACAGAAATTAATTATGAAAACAAAAACTGCTTTTAGTTTACCTTGATCACAAAATTATTTGAAGATTCTGTCGGTACTTATCGATTATTTTCTCTTCCTATTCTGTTAATAGTGTTGCCTTTTGGTCCAGTGGTCAGAATTCCGGGTTCGTTCCAATATCTTTACTAATATTTACTATTTACTATTAAAAATACCGCAGTGTTTTTTTTCTTTCTATAGGTGGGAATGTAGAACACAAGGTTCTCTATTTTGTCTTCACATTCGTATCGATGGTTGCGAAACGGGACCAGGCTCTAGCCTCGCGCCAGGGCACCGTTTATTAAAAATAGTTTGATCCCTTTAATTGGGACTAGGCTTGGACACGTTCCAGAATACGGCCCGCGAGTTTAGGTCACGGTCGTATCCCGAAAGGGGCAAGTGCTTATTCGCTTCCGTCATCCGAACGTCTTGGAACACCGTGTCCTAAGTGCTGTTGACGCGCGCCTCTGAGCTGACATCCCCCCCCCTCCTTTTCACTCGTTTTCCGTTCCTCCTCACCCACGCGAAAAAGTGATTTGCAAATGGCCGCCGCGCCGTCGGCAGCCACGGGAAGACGCGCTAGTTGAGCGACGCGGGAGCCGAGCACAACAGAAACCCCCCCCCCCCCCCAAGTAAACTCCTCGGCCTGGGAAAATTGGATTATCCCGGTATATATATTTTTTTTAAATTCCCCCGCCGCCGTGTTGGCGCTCGACAGCTTTCCTCTCCCTGGAGATGCAATTTTCCTGCTCGCGACGAGTCTAGGGTCGGAAAACCCGCGCGGTCTGTGGGGCGGAGTGATCGCGGAAACCCTGCCGACATGATGTAAGCTTTTGGACATACGCCATTGCTAAGCACATGTATGTCTGTAGAAGAAAACTACAAAAAAACACAAAAGACAAAAACACAAATTAAGCAAAAAATTGCTGTTGTCAGGATATAAACACCACACAATACTCCACAACAGGAATATGGTCAACAAACAAAGAAAAACAAAGAAAAATGGACTAACAAAACGAAAAAAAAACACAAATGGTGACAGCACAAAAATACCTAACCCAAAAAATTCAGCACAACAGTTGAAACGAGACAAAAAACACAGCAAAACGAAAAGACGAAACAAACACAATAGTTTTCCAAAAACAGAAGAGAACGGGAAAAAAATCCTCAAATGATGACAGCACAAAAATATTGAACCCAAAAAAATTCTGCACAACAGTCAAAACGAGACAAAAAAAAAACACGACAAAACGAAAAGACGAAACAAACACAACAGTTTTCTAAAACAGAAACAAGCGACGTTTCGAGCCACCGACAGTTGAAGGCGAACAACAACAACACAAAAACTGTGCTTTGTTCCGTTCGACGACTCGCCGACAGCGGAGGTGTTGAAGCGGCCCAAACACTAGCGGATATGCTCGCCGCATGGCCGCTACCACACACTACACGGGCATGCTCGTCTCTTTCTCCATAAAGACAGTCCGTGTTGTACTTTCATAACAGCTGCAACTATCAGATCATTTCACTTTTTGGCGGTTAATTTTGTTTGGATGTTTTAATTTTTCGCAGTTCAAGACGAAAGCTTGCAAATAAATAGTCAATTTGTTTCTTCACAAAATCGACGTCGGCGTCTGGAAACATTTCTCTGGCTTTTTTCACTAGCTGTTTATATGCCTATTGACATATTTCTTACTCCTTATATCCCACACTGGTCGAAGAGTGCTATATAAATTTATGAACTCCTCCCAAAAAACTTCATTGTAATTAAAATACATGATGATGCGACAACAGACAGCACACTCACTGTAGGCTCGGGGCGAGCATGCCGGGACCTGCCACACGGGAAGCACACATAACTTAGAAAGTCACAACTTAGAACTGTCATAACTTAGAAAACTTGGAAAAATCCACGTAACTTAGAAACACACAACTTAGAAAGATCATAACTTAGAAACACACAACGCAGAAACACACAACGCAGAACCACACAGCTTAGAAACGTCATAACGTAGAAAGTTACAACTTAGAACTATCATAACTTAGAAACACACAACTTAGAACTGTCATAACTTAGAAACACGCAACGCAGAACCACACAACTTAGAAACGTCATAATGTAAAAAGTCACAACTTAGAACTTAGAAACACACAACTTAGAACTGCCATAACTTAGAAACACGTAACTTAGAAACACGCAACGCAGAACCACACAACTAAGAAACGTCGTAACGTAGAAAGTCACAACTTATAACTATCACAAGTTAGAAACACACAACTTATAACGATCATAACTTATAAACACATAACTTAGAAACACGCAACGCAGAACCACACAACTTAGAAACGTCATAACGTAGAAATTCATAACTTAGAACCGTCATAACTTAGAAAATTCTAAGTTATGTGTTTCTAAGTTGTGTGTTTCTAAGTTATGACAGCACCCCCTGCCACACACTGGCGGATATGCTCGGTCCGGAGCTCGGCTCGGAGGGAATTGCCATCCGACGGCGAGCCGAGCATGCTCGGTCTGACAGAGGCCGGACCAGCCCATAACACTAACCGACATGCTCGGCAAGCATATCCGCCAGTGTATGGGGCCCTTAGGGGGCTTCAACAAGAGCCTGTTTGCAAACATATTATCTTTGAAAGATTTGTGCAATGGGAGTGCATGACTTGATGTAAGCTTTTGGACATACGCCATTGCTAAGCACATGTATGTCTGTAGAAGAAAACTACAAAAAAAACCTGCGACTCACCTGTGTTTTCGTACCATGTGCGTCTCTGCCTGAGGACAGGAGAAGATAGCAGTTCCCGAAACGTCGCTTGTTTCTGTTTTGGAAAACTATTGTGTTTGTTTCGTCTTTTAGTTTTGTCGTATTTTTGTCTCGTTTCAACTGTGGTGCTGAATTTTTTTGTGTTCAATATTTTTGTGCTGTCATCATTTGTGGGTTTTTTTTCTTTCTGTTAGTCCTTTTTTTTTTGTTTTTCTTTGTTTGTTGACCATATTCCTGTTATGTAATATTATGTGGTGTTTATATCCTGTTGACCACAGCAATTTTTGCTTGATGTGTGTTTTTGAATTTATTGTTTTTTTTGTATTTTTCTTCTACAGATATGCATGTGCTTAGCAATGGCGTATGTCCAAAAGCTTACATCAAGTCACTGTTTGCAAACAGCTCGAGATTTCCTCAGCTGGAGTCACAGTGCCGCGCCAGGCCTGACACGCCCTGTGCAAGGACTCTGTGACGTCAACACGACAAAACACACGGCCCCCCCCCCCTCCCCATCGACGGCCCGCAAGAAGTATGTACATCCTGTTTCTAATTTCGTCGTGTCGTGCCGCGCGACGGGAAGCAAAAAAACGGAAAACTTCAAAAAAATTTACCTACTTGGTAGATCTTCATGTTGAGAAACGAAAATTCGTTTTACGTTTGGGCATCCTTTACCATTGCAGTGTGACTTCAATTGATCATTACGTTTATTTTTAATTTTTAGCATAGCCAACAGCGGAATTATTCTCGGTCATTTGATCGACATGTATCCTTGTCCATGTATCTTAAATGAACTTAAGCTCACTTTGTGCAATATATGACTAAATGTTATATTGTTATGCGCTTCAGCTATCAACAGGAAATAAATGATATCTATAGGGCCTACACTGTTTTTGGCTCGTCACATACTGCATTTTAAGGACGCATTTGGTTTGGAATGATTTTCCGACAGCCATAGGCCTATTAGAGTTCCTCGTGTTAATGTTTTCGTGGTATTAGAACCCTATGCTATTAACTCTGTCGTGCAAGAACGGTGTAAGAAGCCTAATCGGATTTGTCGCGTCGTGTTAGTAGTAGCAATGTGGAATTTTCGTAAAAATGTTTGTTTTTTTCGTTAAATTTACATGATTTCTTAATGTGCTTCTTTAAAAAAACTGTTTTTTTTTCCTTTTTTATAAATGAGTTTTCTTTTTTAAAGTGTGCTTCCTTTTTTATGATGCATGAGCATTGATAAGTCTGTACTGAGTACATGATTGGCCCCGTGGCTCGGAGATGACTAGAATATACGCCTGACATCGAACATGGCCTGTTTAAAATGTTGTTCGCATATCCGTGAATAACACCTCTTGGTTCGGAGACGCTTGGCCTATTCGCATAGTTTTGAACACGAACTGTTTAAAATGTTTGCTGAGTATCGACGAAAAAAATACCTCTTGGCTAGGGCCATGCATATTTCGCGAAACGATTCCGAGACTAGCTGAAAGTTAAAACACTGTAGCATCGTCTGTGTTTCGTGATCGGGTGAGTTTATTTCAGGTACATGACGATTGATAGAACACCAATCACAGTAATTCATTGCGGAACCAAATGCGTCCTGAGTGGCTCAGCTAAATAGGGCAACTACTTCTCTCGCAGACGGCCGCCAATCACAAGGAAGAAACCGCTGGTGCGCGTATACTTTATTGCAGTCTAGTAGGCGTTAAGATTTTTTCGCGAAAAATGCCTGCCCCTACTCTTGGCTACTGATTGGATGTGTTTGACCAACAAACTGGATGTGCCTGGACACCAACGACTGTATTGTGTCTGACCACCAACTAGTCTTGTCAGCCTGACCAACTGACTGACGTGTCTGTCCAACCTATCTGACGAGCCTGACCACAGACTGGAAGTACCTAACCACCAACTGGACGTGTCTTGCCAAACAAACTGAATGCCCCCCCCCCCCTGTTCGACGATTACTAGAGACCGAAAAAATTTCTCGATTTCAAATCCCTAAAGGATAGACTCCATGATCCTCTACGCACTCGTGCAAATTACATCTGCTGATTGGTCACCGACTAGTAACACCCTGTTGACTGGAATGATCGTGATTCGCTAATTCTTCTGTTAAAGATTTTTCATTGGCCCAGAGTCCTTCAGATAAACTGTGGCCCAATCACTGAAGCAAAATAATGTCGAAAGTATTTGGACTCTATCCTATCGCGAAATGAATCCGCGAATTTTACAGGTCTCTAACGATTACTTTTCTGGCTACTGAACAGATGTGCCTAGCTACTGATTGGGCGTACCTTGCCACCAATTTGACGTGTTAGCCTGACCAACCGACTGGTGTGTCCGTCCAACCTATCTGAGGTTTTTAGACAACTAACCGTGTGTGGATGGCCACCGAATGGATGTAGCTGGCCACTTATTGGACGTGCCTCGTCAACTGACTGTCATGTGAAGATGGCCTGGAAACACATTTCAAGGCATGTAAAGGATTTGCTTCTGAGAAGTCTGTAGAAAACGAGAAATGCTTGTAATTTGCTTGTTTTTTTTTTACTTGTAGAAATTACATAACACAATTTTTTTTCACTAACCTGTCATTTTTATTAGTAATTTTATTTGCATAATATTTTTTTAACTAAAATTAACTTTTTTGAATTAGTTAAGGATCGAACCAATAATAGGAATCGATCGAATAAATTAGTACATTAATGAGTGTTTTTTTAGGTGATTTCTTTTTAGATTTTTTTCAAATTGCTAGGTTAATAATTATGATTTTCCAAGATGGCGGCCAAGATGGCATCGGCAGCTTACTGGCGGCTGATAGATGAGGAATTAAAGCCGTTTTTAGGATTTTCTTAGTTTTTTTTATTTAAATTAGTGTTTTTGGCATAAAATAATATTTTTGTATCAAACAAGCATCGAACCAAGGACAAGAATCAAAATAATCAATTGGAAGCTGGTAGATGAAGACTTTATACTTTTTTTAGGAGTTTTTCGCGAAATAAATATAATAAAGGAAGGATATGTTTAAATGCAGGTTCAGTTGTAAATATTGATAATTTACACAAAAAAGCATCGTTGGTGTAAAATACACAAGCTAAAACACTTCAACACCTAATAATTATAAATAATAAAAAATTAATTTTGCAAGGCACGAAAACAATAACCACGCATTTTCCAATGGACTGGGTGTGTGTGTGTGTATATATATATATATATATATATATATATATATATATATTCACACACACATACATGCATACATACATCCACGTAAACGCAGCATCGTTGTTACACATTTCCATTCGTTTGACTTTAGTTTCATTCACAAATATCTCCTTCCAAATGCCGTATACCAAAAGCTAAGAGGTTTGCCTACAAATAAAAAAAAAAGTGAGCGTTTCGTTCAGTACTCACCAGTGATGGACAACATCTAAGTTTGGTAGGACACAAAATTTAACGTAGAATAATTTGAAATAATTATGAGCGGGTTATAAACACTAACGCGCGTGCGCGCGCGCGAGTTGTTTCTTCAACTAAATTTCTGGACGCGAATCACACGTAGTTTCCTCACACACCGTTAGAATTCGCTGCCGGAGCAGCTACGTCGATTATTTAACCATTTTATTAGCAGACTAAAATTTAAACTATATAATGAAATTGCTCCGAAAAACGCGAAAAAGACTTGGAAAAAAAAAAACCAAACACAGGCTTTGTACCTGATTTTTTGACAAGGCCATATAATTTAAATTCATTAAACAGTTTATAGAAGCTTCGCTTTGTATTTTTTAACTTTAGTTCGCGTCATCCGCCACGGATGGCAGCACCGTGGTTGTTACAATTTTCCGTTCCTTTACTTCTGTCGCATTCACGAAATTACTCATGCCAAATGCAGTTTACCGAGATCTAAGATGTTTACAAATTTAAAAAAAAAATGGTTGTCTGTAAAGTCGGTTTACGGACTATAGTTTAACGTGACAACATCATAACAAAACATTGATGAAATGATTGCATACTTTTATGAATAAAATTGAATCATTTTTATTGAATTATCACTTTTTTGTATGGATACAAAGAAGGAGTGAAATGAAATCTACAATTTAATTGATAAATTTACTTTTATTTGCACTCATTAATTCAAATATGTTTATTACTTTAACGAACAGATTATTTTAATTATAACTTTTATACATTATTGGTATTTAACTTATTCCAATCTGTGTTATTCTGTTAAGGATAGGACGATGATAGGAAAAGTAGGAAACGAATGGGAGTGTTTCAAGTTTATTGTGCCTCGAAAAAGTCAAATCGATGTTTGTTCCAATCGAGTGGAAGAGAGATAGATGCGGCGCAAGCGTACAATGAGCGTAACGGGACACAGCGTAACGGGACAATGTGCGTAACGGGACAATGAGTCATCATTTTTCGTGCGTGCAGCCGGCGTTCATCGATTTATTAGACGTTGTCACGTAAAAAAAAAATTCCCCATAAAATTATATTAATTGAAAGTTATGTCCATAAATATACCTACCCCTTAAGAGTCGAGGTCTGAATTGCCAAAGAAGTTTCACTTCTATTACGTGAACTGAGTTGCACGCGCTCTTGATTATTTATTATTTAATTATTTCGTAACGAACCTGCAGCCGAGGTGAGTCGGTCGAACTCGGTCTCATCCTGTATAGGTATTCACTCTTCCCTTATGGAGGGAAGGGTGGAGGGAGATCCCTTTAGAGTGCAGCCGGGTGTCAACAGATGCCAACCAACAGCGTTGCGAGGAATTATCGGAGGTGGCGGCCCGTCGCTTCGGCCTGCCGTTCGTCAAATGGGGCGGAGTGGGCCAAATGGGGCGTAGGTATATCTTTTTTTTTTTACCTAGAGCTCCGTACCCGAGGGTGGGGGGGGGGGGGGGGGCTCAGTCATGCCGGGAACATCTGCCCGTGTTTTGGCGCGCGCGAAACAGTTCGACCTCCCTTCCTCCCTTCGTCCGACCCCTTTCTTAAAGCCATCCCAACTGGGGCGGCGGAGAAGGTTAAGTATTTTCCTTTACGCTGTCAGGAACCTGCGAGCCAGCAGCAAGATTTATAGTATGCGAGGCTCCGACTACACAACAACCCATCCCCCCCTCCTTTTCTTCTCTTTTTAACAACACACCCAACCCTTTTGCACAACCCCGAGTTTTCGAAGCCAACTTATCGAGCCGGGGCGTAGCCCACTCACCATCGCCTGTCTTTATTTTTTTTTGCTTTGTTTGTTTCCTCTTCCATCTTCATAAACTCCTCCAAAACAAACGCCAAACTGTGATGCATGTATATATTCACCATCTCCTACGCTAACTCGCCGAAACTAAGGCCCCTTTTAACGCCTCTCTCTCTCTCTGCGCTGTAGGGGATGAAGGCCTAGTACACGCACGGAGCGTTGAAACGCGCGGTAGCCTGGTACACAAGGCGTTTTGAAACGCGAGTTTTAAGAACCAAGAGTCCCGATGTAGTTTTACACGCTCAAACGGCGCGTTGTCGGATTCTGGTTCGAACACGCGTTGTGCGGGCATAAAGCGCGCGCTTCGAGACGCATGCGCCGCCGACACTGACAGATCCAGAAGGAGGAGGGGGGGGGGCATAGCGGAATGGCCCCCTTATGAACCCTGAATAATTTTCATATTTTCTCCTAATTCCTAATGATAGTTTTCCAAACTTAAGAAAGTATTATTTTACTGCAGTGCTAAAGATGAAATGACGTTTTTGAACCAAAAAATAAAATGTATAAAAATATTTTAATTCTAAATGTACTAAAATGGTGTTAGAAAATTTATCTTGACCCACCCCTGACCTTCATTCTGGATCCGCCTTTGGCCGCCGTCGTGCTGTGTATTCGATCGCGCGATCTCGGGTAAAGTAGAACCACTTTGGCCGAAACACAGAACGATCGTTTCGATATTCATCTATTTATTGACGAGAGACAAAATAGACCAGCCATTTGGGACATGGAGAATCCCGATTACAGAAACAGAGTATTGTTGACACTAAATTGGGAGGAGACGGTGCGGAAGTGTTTTGTGATTGTGAAGACAATTCGGAGAAAAAACAAAGTGTTAGGTGAGTTACTGTATTATTGATTGACGTCCGTGATACTTAAATCACGTTGTCTTGCCAATGCAGCATTCTCTCATTGAAAATACATTTGGAAAAATTTTTTCTTGCAGTTATAGAACACAAGCTGCTTCGTGGTAAATCTTCTGAAGTAACAGATTGTAACTGAAAAGCATAAAGTGTGTCTTCATAGCTATAACATCACGTACTTGAGCGTAATTAAGCAATACTGTGCAAGCCTTGTTTATATTATTATTTTAAAAAACACATGGTTCCTATGCCCCACCTGTATTAATTTATTGTTAAGTGAATTTTAACATGATGGCCAGTATTTTAATAAAATTCTTTGTCTAAAATCAGTCAAAAATCAGGTTTTGGAGTAAATTTTTCAAAGTTTTTTTTTTTTTTTTTTTTTCGCTTTTATCGGAACCGTTTCATTATATAGTTTGATATTTCGGTCTACGTAGCTGCTCCGGCAGCGAATTGTAGAACCGGGTTCGGAAACTACGTGTGATATGCGTCCAGAAATGTAGTCGAAAACACAATTCGTATACATTTATGACACTCGGTCAATATTTTAATGAATTCTACGTAAGATTTCGTGTTCGAGATTCGTGTTATAAGTGTATTTGAAACACGAGAACACGTGAATTTGCTCGTTATCGAGGTTAGATTATACACATTTCTGGCGAGTACTGAAGGACTCGCTCACAATTTTTTTTTTTGACGTGAATACGTATTTAAAATTGCTTTCATAGTGGGAGGCAACTTAAAAAAAAAATAATGACAACAAAATCGGGGGATAGAGTTTGGTGTTGCAGCTACATATCTATCATCTCCATCCAACATGTAATCACACCACTGGATAGCTAAATGATCAAAGAATTCGTTACGCAAAGTGAGGACTGTGACGCATCGCGAGCGGTGGAGGGGGAAGCGCCGCCATTTTGAGGTCATTTTGCTGCGTTTAGAGATTTCCATTTAGTATAACTTTGGACTCGGAGAAGCTACGACGTTCGTTTGGGTTTCAATCGTCAGCTCTCGTCAAAATCGATCGATAGCATATATAAAAAATTAGCGTGAATGAGTTACAATAAATATATATGGTGTTTAAATAAAAAAATATCGTATTTTATATGTTGTATAGAAAATATTACCTATTACGTACACGGATTCAAGTACAATACACGACCGTGTCCATGACACAGCCACACCCCTTTTTTAATATCTTATTTTGGTTTTCAGTGTTAGCGAACGAATTTCACGTGTCGCTTCATGAGTGACAGTTGGGAAATGGGCACCGCTGGTAACTTCTTTTGCGAACAGTAAAATCTGATACAAGTTGCGTGACGCGGCGTGTATGAGCCTTGGGTTCAACAAGAGCAGGGCGGCGATGAAATTGTTAGCGGGGGGGGGGGGGGGTGGTGGTGGTTGTTGAAAAAACAAATTAAATAAAAAGACTCCGTCCTTTCGCAAAATGTTTTCAGAAACTTTCTGCCGGGGTTTAGCTCTGGATCACGACCTCTTCTCTCCCTATCCCCTCCAATCCACCCAACCACCCTAATACCAACTTAACTTTCCGAAAGATTTTTTTTTTGCGTCATTAGAACTGCTTGTCGATGCAGTTCCGTGAGAGTTTAAGTCTCGGATTCTCCCGCCATGTTAGATAATTGCATTTTCACGCCCTTTTTTTTAAAGGGGGAGGGGATGTATTCATCGCGAAACGATTTCAAGACAAGTTGCTTGACATCGACAGGGTTTTGTAATTGCGAGGAAGCCTGAACACTGTCCTGAATGGTCTGGCAAAGCAAGTCAGTGGCTTCTCTTGCAAATAAATCAAATATTATTAAAAAATGTTAAAATTAATTTAAATTCGTTTCATTATTTGTAGCACGTGTATGGATATGCGGGAGGTACACAGAATTTATTTTTGAACTTTTACATAAATTTCCTTTGTAAAACAGTTGCCAAAAAGATAGTTTGCAACAGTAGAACAAAAATATTTGAAATTTGTACAACACATACTATGGTTATTTTCGGATTTTTGAGATACGTTTCTGGAAGCAGTACTGAATACTTGTTGCCACGCTTACTAAAATTGGGTCATAATTATAAAATTTGATTTGTGTTTTATACAAGCACACATTTTGTTGTGGATTCGATGGGCGTTTAATAATGTTTCGTGCGAGGGGTACTGAAACAATCTTGGGGCACGACAATAGGACACTTTGAAACGCCTGCTAAGGCCGAACTACACACTCGAGGCTAATAATGACTACATCCTCGCAAAACCCGATATGACGGCGACGGGAAACGCCTGCGACTACGTTCCCCCCTAGTACCACGCTATGACGTCACCGCGCGGCAGCGAACGCTAAAATGCGTAGCAGGCGCCGCTAGCGTTCAGTCGGAAGCGAGCTGGCAACGAACAGTTCTTGGTCAACTTTTATTCTTTACGTTAAGATTGTAATAATGTTTTTTTTTTAAATAACCTTTCAGACTGTGTATTAGTGTGTGTAATTTTGTGTTAGTAACATTGATTAGACCTCAACGTAATCAGTGCTTCTGAGAAGTCTCTGAATACTTCAAGTTGTATTTCCCGCGCTGCTGTGTAGTGGCAACCATTATCCAGCATCCTTCTGTCAATAGTTGGCAGCCCTGAACTTCCAGCCGGAAGTCAGTCGTATTTTTCATCATGGCGGTGAGTAGTACTATGGTGTAGCCTCACGGTTAAGTTGTTGTATTATAGTGGCATCTATAATCATTATCGTATACACTCCACTCAGTCATCGCGCTATAACATAACCCTTCAATATACAGTGCACAATTCTTTTTTAACGCAAGCAACAAGGAATAATGCCCAAACCAATAGTGAAGAAATCGAAGAAGAAACGAGTGACACCCATTTCTAACCGGTCATTTCCAGCCGGCATCTTTCTGTTGCAGAGATACCTTGGCTCTATCGGCGAAGAAAGAAATGGAGTCAAGAAAGATGTAACGGAATCGCCAATACGATGCGCCGAGCACTGCAGCCGTCTGCATCGGCCCAACCCAACGATAAAGCATCCGATATCGAATCAATGGGCACGGACAACCCAAAGGAATCAGAAAAACATCTCTTCGCAATTTGGAACTTGATTCTAATTCACAAAAAAAGCGGTATTTTCTACTGACCCCAGTTATTAAAAAAAAAAAAATTAAGTAAGGACTATTCAACAATTGGACTATATATATTTTTTCTTTTACTGTGCTTATTTATTTGCGCAGTTAATACTGGATAGATATTTAGGAAACGGTTTACAAACAACTTTAACTAATGTAGGTAACTGGGACAACACAAAGCATAAATGACCGCGCGAGAATCCTAACCCAGAATTACTGCGAATTTTTTTTGAAGCGATAGAATTGCTTTCATATCTTTTATTTTACATGATTATATCAGTTCCATTAAAAAAAAATTACAGTGTAGTGCGATGTATGTGTTTATGTATATATTCGTGCTGATAACAAGATTTTTATTAAATTTTAATTAGGCCTTAAATCTCGACAAGCTGTGGCGTGTCTTTGTAAACGTAATTTTTTCCAGTGACACATAAAAACTCGTCACTTTAAAGTGACAATAAATTCCTGGAAGTCAAAAAATACCTTTCATTATATCCCCCAGACCACTGGGACGCAGCGGGGGTAAAGAAAACATTGATATTTTCTTTTGTTATTAAATATAGTTTTAACCATGTCATTGATGTAAATTTTTCGCTCTGTGTTTTTGTAAAGAGTATTCATACCATTATTCACAAAGTGCAAATTTTTATATACAAAAGCCTAAAAACTATTTCCAAACTATACTTTTTAAATCGAATACATTTAATTTTAATGTAAAAAATTTTAACTTTTGTCTAATAAAGAATTTTAAGAATAATATGTTAAGGTTTCATTAAACAATTCTTACTACTAATAAAGAAACACAAAAACAAATGGTAAACTAGCTCTCCTGAAAAGCTAAAATTTTGTGACATGGTATAATAAACCTCCAGAGGACAGATATATATGTGCAATTTTGACGTTTTTTTCTTGCACGTCCAGTGTAGGCGTCTACATGCGACCCGTTGTATAAAATTCGAAGGATTTTGAAAAAAAATTAGCATCAGTGATGCCCAATTCCCAACTGTCACTTGCAAAGCAACGCGTGATTTTTATTTACGAAAGTTGTTTACAAGCACTTTTGACACCAAAACAGTGGTCGGGGTTTGAGACAATTAGCATGATGACACAGACCAACTGGGGTGTGGAAATATTTCGAATCTAAATTATCTGATGTTCCACACATTATCTTAAAGAGAGAGGAAAGAGTTACGAAGCCTACACAGAAAAAATTCTTTACTTTTACAAGAACTTTTACCAAGAAACATTTTGTAATACTACACGACAGGGCTATGGTTATTTTTGCAAACATGAACTACTAAGAATTTCTTACGAAAATCGGCGCATAATTTTATAATTTAACTAACGTCTCATTTAGCATTTTTTTTAAATAATCAAATATTCAATAATTGGAATTTATTTTGTTTTATTGTGATTATTAATGTGCGCAGTTAATACTGGAAAACTTTTCAGAGCATGTTTAACAAATAACTTTATCTATCGGAGGTAGGTTTTGAGACAACACTAAGAATAAATTCCCGGATAAGAACCCGAAACCATTATTACTGTGAGCACAATTTTGTAATGACACAGTTGCTTCCATGAAAAGGTACAAATTTATAAATATCTGTAATTTTGCAAGAAAATATTTGTTCCATTTGCAGAAACTTTATTATAGTTTATCAATGATATAAAAAATCGAACAAAGCAACAAGTTTCGTTGGTAGAGGCTGCTAGCAATATTAATAATCCTGGAAGTCTTCAAAAACTCATTAAAACTTTGCACAATGTGGAAGCGAAAACTGTTTGAGTACTTCTTACGAACAGTTTCCATACGAAACATCGTACGTCGTCGGGCGACGGAAAAAAAAAAACTTTTCTCTTTTTCATTCGCGATGTTGAAATTCTCATTATTTATGTCAACTCGTGTTCATTAATCACTCTTTCCTTCGCAAGTTTCTCCTGGAAGTAACTAATATATATATTCCGCTTTTTTTTTCCTCGCGGGATAAACTACGGTACAAATGTTGCTAGGCAACCAAGGGAAAGTTTTTTTTTAAAAAAATGGAAGTGACGATGTATTGAAAAAGAGAAGCCTAAGGTTCATAGATCCCCGCTCAGTACCCAGTCGACCGCGGAACTACGTGGTCATAATAATAATAAAAAAAGATACCGTGTTGCGAGACATCATTATTTTTTTTATTTTGGAGTATTTTATTTATTTCCTTATTTTAAGTGACTAAGTTAAGGGGTACCACCTTGTCTTCCACTTAACCACATACATCTTTACTAACTAGGTACATGCAAAATAAACCTGATAAATATTATAGCCTAGGCATACCAAAAATTGTCACAAACACATTTTAATTAAAACTGAATTAACATATCAGTACAGATATGAAAATAACAAAACATTAGCATATAAGATACACATGAGCTACCTAAAGTATAATATATTAAAGAAATATCATTAAAAAGGCCTTTTTTAAATCTATATAATGCTAAAGTTATAAAGATTTAAAAATATTTAATAAACTAAATGTGTCTCACCTAAAATACCCAAACACATTTTTTTTAGTTGTGATTACCTAGGTCATACACGAGCAAAAAAAAAAAACTTCTAGAATTTTAATAGTCTAAAATTTATGTTTCATTTATGTAACTTACCTAACCAAAAACTCATTTTAGTTACAAATATTTGACTACAAAGACCTACCCTTCAGAAAAAAAATTAAAAGTGAATTTTGCGAGTATCTTATTTACGTAACAGACATAATCTAATCTACGTACTACTTTAATGATAGAAAGAAACCACAGAAAGGCGCAGTTCATGTTGGCGCCGTATATATTTGTTTTCGTGAAGAAAAAAGTCGGGATGAAATCGTAACAAGTGTTCCGTAACAATTGTTCACATTTTTCTGTATTGCCTTGCAGCGACGCCTGCACTTTTATCTCCTGACGTTTGGCCTGTCACTGGCCGCTGTATGCCTGATGGGTCAACTACGTAATCTCTTTGCACCGTTTTCCCCGTTTCCTTTTCGACACTGACGTGGCTCTCACGTTCGCTTGGCACTGGACATTTTTTTCTAGGCTTTTTAAAATTCCTTTCGACGCTAATTTTCCTCTGGCACGCGTTTCCCATAACTCCGAGCATATATACGAGTCGTACGAGACGACATCTTTAATTATTTTTCAATGTACAATTTCATACCTGTTTTCACTTATATTATGGTGAATATTTTCATTTGACTCACTTTGGTGCCCCGTGTGCACATATGGAAAAGGCGGAAAAAAGTACCCAGGGCGGAGCAGGGTGGTGCCATGACTAGAGACCGGAAAAATCCGCGAATTCATTTCGTGACAGGCTAAAATACAAATAGTTATACCTCAGTGCTGCCTCTGCTATTGGCTTACAACTCACCTGAATGACTCTGGGCCAATGAGAAACACCCGACCAAAGCTTTATCAAATCACAGGCTGCTACGTTGGGATGTCTCACAAGACAGCAGCCAATGAGTGGGTGGCATTTGACCGAGAGTATGTAGAACTATGGGGTTCATGATGCAGGTCATTGAACCCGCGAATTTTTCCGGTCCCTAGCCATGACCCCTCCAGAACCAAAGGGGTAAAAATAACAAGGGTTGGAAGGTAAAATATAACGTTTCAGTAGGTATACAATAAAATCCATTATAATTTAATTATGACAATTCTAAACGTTACATAAAGCCTTTGGCTGAAACAATTTTCGACAAGACGAACTATTACCGTCAAAACAAGGGTTTGAATAAAAAAAAATCAAACCGTCCTTACTATCAAATTTGTTCCAATATACTTTAAACCATCTAAATATTATCTTAAACTTTGATTCAGAGCTAATTTTTGTACAACCACGTATTAGTGCAAGAGATGAAAAAAATATTATTTGAAGCTCACTAACCTGCTTCAAATGAGTCAAGTACGGCTCAAGTTTTGGCAATTGAATATGTATGTAAAATGAGATATAGCTGTGTCAATAAACGCGTATTAGGATTTAAAAACCATAAACAGAGGTACACAGTGTAAAGATCTACCTTCAATAGGTGGAAATATTTCTCTGAGAATTTCAGGTTTTTGAAAAAGCACTGAAGAGTCATCTGACAGCAAAAATAAAAAAAAAAATCAGTTTTCGAGCATCGTCATTTGAAAATACTTCCGGGGAAGGACTCCCCGCTGAATTCCCTAGAAAATGAAAGAAAAAAAGATTTAGCAGAAATATACTTTGATAACCAACTTCGGCCTCCTCTCCCACGCCCATGAGACCAGGAATCAAACCCATATCCTCAGTTATGCAATTTCAGGGGGAGCAGGTTAGTTGATAAACACGTGCCAGACCAGTCGTGGAGTGACTAGAGGTGACTGAAGGCCATCTTGTCGTGTACCCACTGTCAGCGACAATTTTGGATGATGCCATTGTTGTTTCCGAAGCATGTGGGGTAGTTGGTAGATGTCGCCAGTAATATTTATTTAATCTGTAAAAAAAAATCCTTTCTGCAGAAACTCGGGACTTCACCCGTTGCGTTTAACATTGACACATTTCCACACTCGTAGCATCAACAAATTATTCCATGCAGCTATTAAGTTTTCTCAACTATAAATTCGCCACCACGCATCGTGTTCGAGAAGAAGATAAGGAATGTTGCATTTCACAGCAGTTTTTATTGGTGTTTTTTTTCTGGTGGGTATAGGGTTGCTGGGAAATTTTGGGTGAGTGTAAGAGGGAAGGGGGTGGGCGGAGGGATAGGGGTTTAATGTGAAGGAAGAGAGGACGTATGGTTGAATATTTGATGCCCCGCGCAGGGGGCCAGAGTCCGTACGGCTGATTGCCGCAGCGAAAACACGGGGCATATTTACGGCCCGTTGGGCGGTCTCTGGAGGAACCGCGCTCTCGCGCGCGGGCTGGTGGTTGAAAACCTGGAATGCAAGTGTTAAGGGGAGGGGGGGTTTCAAGAGTGATTCGCCCTTCGCCCACCACCCCCTCGAAGAATTTTTGATACGTCCCTCGACGCCTCGCGCCGCGCATTATTAACGAGAGAGGGATTCCACCGAGGTTCCTTCCAACCGAGCGTGGACGAGCTCTGCCCTGCTGCAGGTGAACTATAATTGCTTTGGCCGTTTTTTTTTTACCCTTCCTTCCCCCGGACACGGCGGGTTTTTGTACCAGCCATGGCCGCACGTGCTAATTTAATAACCCCGCCTTTTTTGTCTGAATTCGCGATGGTTGCGCGCGAAATTGCGTTGTTGGTGCAACGGGTTGGCATTTCGGCGCTGTTCGATGTTCTGTTGCCAGTTTGAGGCGACGCAGCTTTGCAAAAAACAATATATACATCTCAGGATTTGCGTGGATATCAAGTTAACTCCAAAGATTTTTTTTTCTGTAGCACCTAATTTAAATTTACGTTCAGTTAACAGTCAAAATGCGGCTAAAGGTTGAGTTTTAATTTTATCATGACATTATCAGGCGTCCGTACTTTTTTTTTGCTTTCAGATTACTTTTTAGAAGTCATAAAAATTATCTAATTAACTAAAAACGAGTGATAATTATATGATATTTGAATAACCGTATTAAAAAAACAACTAATCGTAACTATTTAAAAAAGAAACCGACGGCAGGTATCGCCAATGTGTGGCCTCCATTCTGAGAATAAAAACGGCCGTAAGATTGTGTGGTAGTCATTTAGTTACGATTCGGAGATAAAATGCGCAGAGTTATGTAAAGACAAATAGGCGTTACGCACTTAACGTGATTTGTGTTGCCCCTCTGATGGAGAATGCACAAGGAAGAAAGCGCTTGTTTTCTTCCTGCTCGACCAATAATCACTCTCTTCTCCCACGAAACCACAGGAATAACAAACCTTCTGTCGCACGCAGACTAACGTCGGATGAGCAAGGCCATGAACGTCTCGCGAAAAGATTTCCAGACCAGCTTCATGTTGAAGCCTTGTAGCATCGCCTGGGTTTCGCTGTTGGCCGGGTTTATTTCAGTCGCGTGTATACTGTCGGCACACAGATCATAGCTAGAGACCTGCAAAATTCGTGGATTCATTTCGCGATAGGATAGAGTCCAAATACTTTTGACATTATTTTGCTTCAGTGATTGGGCCACATTTTATCTGAAGGACTCTGGGCCAATGAAAAATCTTTAACAGAAGAATTAGCGAATCACGATAATTCCAGTCAACAGGTGTTACGAGTCGGTAACCAATCAGCAGATGTAATTTGCACGAGTGCATAGAGGATTATGGAGTCTATCCTTTAGGGATTTTAAATCGCGAATTTTACAGGTCTCTAGCGATCAGATTATTTCGCAAAAAAAAATACATGCCCCTACTAAGGATAATATTTGTAGCCAACGACATTGAACACATTTTCCAGTATAACTGTAGTAAACGTGGTGCAGCGTGGCCACATCGGTGAGGTTATAAAAGCGCTCACCACATTTCCCGTTTGAGTTGTTTGATAGTATTTCGTGGTTAGCTGACTAAAATCATGACATGTCGAAAATACAACGTTACATTTTATGATTTCAACAAACTTGAATGTCTCTAGCACCACGGTGATTTAATAAATTCACTTCATTCTGGGTGGGACTGATCATGATTGTGTAAATTCAAATCATTTTCACAGTGCTAATTGATAGAGACCTGTAAAATTCGCGATAGGATAGAGTCCAAATACTTTTGACATTATTTTGCTTCAGTGATTGGGCCACAGTTTATCTGAAGGACTCTGGGCCAATGAAAAATCTTTAACATAAGAATTAGCGAATCACGATCATTCCAGTCAAAAGGTTTTACGAGTCGGTAACCAATCAGCAGATGTAATTTTCACGAGTGCATAGAGGATCATGGAGTCTATCCTTTAGGGATTTGAAATCGCGAAGTTTACAAGTCTCTACTAATTGATATATCAGGCCACGTTCTTTTGGGGAGCTACACGTGATTGGCTGACCACTCCTCCATCCTTGTTTATAGCTGGCTCGAGTCTCCAAGGCGTGTCAAGAGCATTGTGGTTCAATCAGAGACGTGGTGCCGTTATATACGAGCTTCAAGTCTACTGTGCTGCTCTACAAATTCGGTAATACTCATGGATAGAGACCTGCAAAATTCATCGATTCATTTCGTGGTATGCTACAATTCAAATAATTATACCTTAGCGCTGCTTCTACCACTGGTTCACTGTTAATCTGGAGTAATGAGGGCCAATTAGAGACCCTCACTCACAGAAGTGTCGAATCACAGACACTCAGTCGAGACGACTCACAAGTCAGCAGCCAATGAACAGTTGGCATTTGCCCGAGTGTGTAGAGTGCAGTAGAGTCTATCCTGTAGGCCATAGAACCCGCGAATTTTTCCGGTCCCTACATCATGGATCTAACAAATGTAGGAGCATGTATTTTTTCGTAGAAAAATAGACTGTAGTGAGGTATGCCTGCGCTAGCGATTGCTCCCTTGTGATTGGCGACCGTCTGCAAGAGAAGCCATTGCCCCTATTGGCCGGGCCGTTCAGGACGCGTTTGCTTACGCGCTGGATCGCTGGCTAACCATGAAACACATAAATGCTCCGAAGTTCGAAGACACGCCTGGTCTGAAAATCGTTTCGCCAAGGATGCACGGCCCTCCAGGGATATCGAGAAAAACTAAATGCTCGGGGGTCAAATTACCCTTTTTCCATTACCCAATGTACAACTTTTGAAAACCCACGATTAAAAACAACTTAACTGTTAACGCAATCTGCGCATACTGGAGAACTTGCAAGGTTTCCAAAGAATTATATTAGCAATAGAATTGTAATTTTCGTTCCACTAGTGAGATCTCACTAACTTAAAAAAAAATTCTCAAACTAACCAGGCTCCGGGTATATTTCTCACTTGCCTTTTTTTTTTTTTTTCATTTCCTTCTCCACAGTCTTGGCCCTAACCAGGGGCGCAAAACTGTATGAATCGCAAGGGATAGGGTGTGGCGTCCCTATAATATTGTAAACAGCAAACTTTTAACTATAAGTACAGAAAGTTTTCCATAAAACATAGTGTTGATGTTTACGTTTATCAACCTCGTTTCACACTCACGGGACTTCTGAATTCCCAGAACCCCCTCAACCCCCCACCCCACAGGATATATGCCCATGGCCCTAACTAATGGCAAACAAACTCAGTTCGGTAGCTCTAGTGGCAAATCGCAAGCCAACGTTGAATCCACGCGTTGGACACCTGGGTCGGCATTTCAAGAGAAAAAAATAAGTGTTTAAGTGTTGAACATGCTACACTTGTACCTTAACCGTATTCCTCGTGCACTGTAGGACACGGTCAGTCCCTTATCTTTAGGGAACGAAATTTTGTGTCCTATCCGTTTCCGTTCTTTTGCCCAAATTCCGCGCCTGCGCAGAGCTCACTTTTCCGTTGATTTTTTTTCCAGATGGCGGAGCCGCGTCTGCCGCCATTAACCTCGTATATGGTCACTTTTGTGATCATCGGGGAACGTAACAAGCGCTTTGGTGTGACAAATTAAAATTTATGATAGCGAAACTATCCTGGAATGCATTCTGTACGCTTTAATGGTCACCATAACATGAAATAACGGCCACTTCAAAAATTACTTCAGAAAGTTAGAGGGCGCCGTATATTTGCCGTAAAAATTGTATCGACGGTTGCGAAACGTCCGCTAGAGTACGATGCAACCATTTTCTAGCCTCGCGCAGGGCACCGTTGATTAAAACGATTGCCGAATTTTTCCTTTGGTGGGGTTCGAGTTGGAATACCTTCTGGAATACGGGCCCGCGAGATAGATCACGGTTGTATCCCAAGACTGCATTTTCACTACCTCACCTGAACGTTCAGGAACACCTCCTTAAGGGGGTGCCTCCCATTTCAGGTAAAGATTTTATATTTACAGTAATTACAGATAAACTTGTAGTACTTTTCAATTGCTTAACTTTCACGAAATGAAAAATATATTCAGCGCATACTTTTTGCATAATTAGCTGGTCAAAGTTACATTTTTAACGTTTTTGGGTTGCACAAATAAGGAGAATTTAATTTATTGAAAAAATGAAACTTTTTATGTTTAACTGCAATGCCACTGGCTACTTCAAGAAATGGTTTAAATTTCTTTCAGAAAATATTAATTATTTTATCTGGCATTACAAAATTCTCAAATTTGTTACGATTTTGACATCCAAGAAACATGAAGTGAGTTTTTTTTTTATAGTAATGCAAACCAAATCATGAAGTAGCCAGTGGAATTGCAGTTAAAGCTTAAAAGTTTCAGTTCTGCAATAAATTAAATTCTCCTTATTTGTACAACCCAAAAACGTTAAAAATGTAACTTTGACCAGCTAATTATGCAAAAAGTATGCGTTGCATAACTTTTTCATTTCGTGGAAGTTAAACAATTCAAAATGTCTAAAAATCGATCAGTGATTAATATAAATATAAAATCGTGACCTGAAATGGGAGGCACGCCCTTAAAATGTTGCTCTATACGCCCAGCGTTGCTGTCGCAGGCTGTCGAGACTCGCGTTGCATTCCGGGAACCCCGCTGCAACCCCGGTCCACGCGACGACGCCAATTCACCCTGGCCCTTTCCCCGTCTGCACCGACCGCGCCCAAACACTTCGCGTTATTTATTTCCGCCGTTTTCATGCCGCTGCTCATGAAAACGGTACGCGGTGTGTTCGGGGAGAAAAAAAAATAGAGGGAGATCCCACGTGCGATATACAGACTGAGTCTGAATTCGGCCGAAAAAAAACTTCCACTGCAAGGTTCATCACGACAAACTTAATTGAAAACTTATATACATGAAGTTCTTCCAAAGTCTAGTTAGTATACGTATTTGAAGTTGGAGCTAAAACCACAATTTTTGTTACTGTAAATAATTTAGAAAGTATTTAATATAGAACATTTTGCGTCTGGATTGTTTAATTGAATGGAGTTCTACAACCACCACGAATTTTGATGCTATCGAAAAATTATCTCATTAAAATAATTGGGGGTAACGCCTTTATATTTTTTTTACATACGAGGAACGTTCCAAATGTAAGTTTCAAAAAATTTTTTCACACTGAAACTTTATTGCCAAGAGAAAAAAAAAACATCACAGCATCATGAAGCGTACACCTTTAAATTTTTTTTTTTGGACGTAGTCGCCACCGACGTTGAGAGATTTGTCGTGGTGTACAGTCAGTTCGAAGAAACCTCTCTGGTGGAACTCGGTGCCCTGCGATGCAAGGAACTGTCGCACAGCCTGCTCCACCTCAGCATTGGTTTGGAAGTGACGTACTGAGACTGTGCAGGCTTTCAGTGCAGGGATAAGAGCTCGCACTCCCAATGGCGACCAGGTCGTCAGTGCACGTCTGTCTGCCATCGTGATCTGTGCCCGAGTAGCCTCGGGCACGCCCGTCTCATGCTGATACTCTCACTTCTTCGGCGCTCTGCGCATGCGTCATTCCTCCTCCGCTGACGCTACTTCAGGCGCGTTTTCCTAGCTGCGGGGTATATCCCGCAGCGGAGAACGGAATCCGCTGTGCGGAGTCCGCTGAGCACATTGTTACGACTCGCTCTGAGCACTCTGGCAAGCGGCTTCGAGGCTCGCCCTGAGTCAAACACGAGGTGTCAGCAATTTCAACACCGCCAGCGAAACAGCGACGCGGGTCGCCGCTGCGAGAGAAAAGGGGACAACACGGAACATCAACACGGACGCGGACAGAAGGATAAAAACGACAGCCACCGTCGAGAAGGGGCTTCTTCTGGTCACCGGCGACTGGACGGCTGGAGTCGTGACATCTGAACCACGGAGCGTCGTGGTCCTCGGCCGCCGCAGTCCGTCGTCGAGAACCTGCCGCGAGCGCGACCCAGCACAGCGTGGGTCAGGAACCTGCCGAGGTGTGGTAGCGAGGCTCCCTGATTATTGTCGGAATTAGGGGACAGCTAACACTGTAATAGTACGTGTCAGTAAATCAAGTCTCTATATTGAATTGTCTTTCATTGTTAGTCTTGAGCCCCCTATCACCCTGTCTTGGAATAGTCAAGAATTGAGATCCATCTTAAAGTTGAATCATGACAACATGTACAGTACGACATTGGCGCGTTTTCCAACAGATCGCACCACGCATTCCGCCGACGAAGTACCTGCAGCGGAACGCACCGACTCCTTCTGGAGCAGTCTAGTCCGTCGTCCGCTGCGACATAGTGAATACGTTTCGTACAGCATCCTGTTAAAGTTGTGTCGTTGTGACGTTGTTTTCTGTTTTAATAATGGCGGTGCGTTTTACTGCTGCTGACGATGAGCAGCTCATAGAGTTGGCAGCTGGACACGCGATGTTGTGGGATATGTCTTCTGAAGAATTTAAAAACACGATGAAAAAAGAACTAGTCTGGAAAGAAATTGGCGCCATGTTGAAGAAAACCGGTAAAGATTCTTATGGCGATTGTTTTGTTTCACCTGGAGTACCATCTGCTCTTTAAAAAAAAATATGAAACTTACTTTCGGAACGTTCATCGTACATTATTGACGTGCTACGAACTCTAATTATTACAACAAAATTATTAGAGGCCGGAAAAATTCGAAATTTTATTTTAGCAAACACTTAAATCTTTATCCTGCTTCTGCTACTGGCTCGCAGGTACGTCCACAGGACTCTGGGCCAATGAAAAAACAAATTAACAAAAAAAAAACAGAGCGAATCACTGGCGAACCAAACGAAACTCCTTACAGTAGGCGGCCAATGAACTGGTGGTATTTTCCATGTATTTTGGAGGAGTTTTCAGCATATCACGGTGGTCATTGAACCAGCGAATGTTTACAGTATCTATAAATAATTTTGAGACAGCGACAAAAATTTGCTGTGATTGCAGAACTTCATTCATTTAAACATAACCATACGGTCTGTGTAGAATCTTAAATACTTTCTTTATTATTCACATTTAGAAATCTTGTTCAGCTTTGTTTTCACCCTTGGGATGCACTGCAAACGATAAGCCTTACACTATATATATATATATAAAAGTAACAGAAATATTCACGTAAAATTACAGATGATTGTAAATCTGTACATCTAAATAAAAACAACTGTATCACTACCAAATAGTGTTCGCATTGACAATAGGTTCGGATTCTTACCCGGGCATTTGTGCTTTGTGTTATCCCAGTACTTCCGATAGTTATAAAGTTATTCTAGTTTCCCAGTTTTGACTGAGCACATTAACGAGCGTAACGAAACAAAATGAAGTCCATTTACTGAATACTCGCTAATCTTTTCCGTGGTTTAAAAAAAATATGTATATGTCATTATGCTTGGATGAAAAATAAATTCAAAATATAAAATTGTGCGTCAATTTTTCGTAAGAAATACTCGGCAGTGTCTCGAAAAAAAAAAAAAACCTACGTATTTCATGAATGCGAAAATAACCCTAGCCATGTGTTGTGCAAAGTTACTCACTATTTCTTGGCAACTGGTTCCCAGAGGAATTTTTTGACGTGACAACGTCTAATAAATAGATGAACGCCGGCTGCACGCACGAAAAAGTGTCCCTTTACGCACATTGTTCCGTTACGCTGTGTCCCGTTAAGCTCATTGTTCCGTTACGATGTGTTCCGTTACGATGTCGGCGAGTGCAGTAATAATAGGTTATGTTACAATTGACTAAAAAATTATGGTAATTCATATAATTGATGATAGATATTTTATAACAGTTTATTTATATGAAAACTTGTTCATAATTATATTTAAACTTTATAGCTAAACACCAGTTTTTAAAATTAATTGCAAGTAATATACACGTGAACTGTTTCGTCGACTGTTTATAAAGTAAAGTGAAAAGTTAATGTGGTTTTCATTGCTTGTTACAACAATTTTGGAAATAAAGGTTAATTATTCTTGCATTTTAAAAATATGATTACTAGTATAATTTCAAGTATTTATTCTTTTCTTATTTAAATAAAAATGATTCAATTTTATTCATAAAAATATGCAATCATTTCATCAATGTTTTGTTATGACGTAGTCACGTTAAACTATCGTCCGTAAACCGACTTTACAGACAACCAATTTTTTTTTGTCTTCACGAACCCGGAGCATAAGTTTATCGGTAGAATTCAGACTCACTCTGTATATATATGTATATATATATATATATCACGCACTACTTTTACCGCGCGAAAACAGTTCCGCGCACGCGAGCTTTATTCGAACGGGCTCACAGCCGCACGAGACCATCTCGCCGGTTGCAATGGGTCGCGATATTGCGGCCGTTTGAGATACACGCGTCGTTGGGTTTGATCGCGTCCTAAAGAGCGACGGGAAAGTGTCGTTAGGCCCGCAGAAATATAATAGCCGTTTTCATCGCACATAATCTCCTGATTCGGGAGCGAGCGTGTGCCGGGAGGACTTTTTTCCCCCCCTCCACCGAAGCCAAGGAAGAAACGTAACGTTTTGTCGCAATGGTGACTCTGGAGCGACGAAAAGACTTCGCACAGAGGTAGAATACAAAAATACTTCCATCGCGGACGAAAAAAAAAAAAAAAAAAAAAAAGAGCTTAATAAAATGTTCGCTGTTAAAGTAAATTAACGAACTCGGTTTTATTTTGTATGATATTCTCGAACCTTTCACATTTTGTTCATTACGCAAAACAGGTAAAAAATAAATTAAATTCGAGACAAAAAATAAATAATAATGAAATGAGGTTGTAGACAATATTTTCACAGAGAAGCCACTCAAAATAATAAAACGCTGAAAGAAAAAAAAATATTATACGGCATTCGAGTGAAATAGTAACAGAAATAAAGCTTGATATTTAATTGGTTTTTTATATCGAACTTTAATTACCGCATCACAGTGAAAAAAAAAATTGCAAAATTTGTATACATTAAAGTGAAGAGACACATTTGCTTTGATGGTATCTAGAAAAATCTTTCAATATTTCAGTTAATAAATATCAACATGAGAGGCACTGTGTTCTCATTAGACCACGGAAAGTTTTGACGTCTGCCGAAGGACAAAATCCTAACAACAAATTGAAAAATTAAAATTTGACCCAATCTCATGCGATCCAGCCTGAAGGATAAAAATGAGGTAGCAATCAATGGCCAATAGATAGACACACGGAAATTTCGCTTTTTGATTTAGTTGCAAGTTAGAATGCAAGCCATCACACTTTCGCACTGAGTCCATGATTGGACCGCAGTTATTTGGACACGCCCCTCTTCGACTGTGAGCCAACGATGCCCAGCTAGGATAGAAGCAAGCGAACCAGGTAGTGCCAATATTGACAAGGATGAAAAAGTTCTCGCTAAGAAATCAACCAATGGGAAAGCAAACCGTCTGCTTACTATAAAATTACAGGAGAGGCAAAAAATATATTTTTTGGGATACAACGGAAAATACAGATGTGCTGTAATACATAAATAAAACGTCAAAATGAAATCATATTTAATTATAAAGAAAGAAAATACATTGTTAAGACATAGACAGTATTTAACAACGGCATTGAACAATATATACGAGAGTTCATAGACACAGGAGTTTTCATTTAAGTCCGATATATGTCCTTGCATTCATGATTCGACTTTGGAGGTATTTCAGGCCTGCGTGTAAGTAATGCACGAACCAAAAATCATCCAGAAACACCAAAGTCTCAAAACTCAGACTCGAGGAGGTTTTGATGGCGAGCCGACGCAAAATGGGTCGACCACACCTATTGATAGAGACCAGAAAAATTCGCAGATTCATTTCGCGATAGTCTGAAATTCATATACACATATACATTTAAGCTGTTTTTGCTATTGGATCACTGTTCGCCTGGACGACTCTGGGCCAATGAGAAACCCTCAACCAAAGAAGTAACGAATCACGGGCAAACCAGTTGAGAAGACTCACAAGTCAGCAGCCAACTAACTGTGCGTTATTTGCCCAAGTATACAGAGGACTGTGTAGACTATGTCCCTACCTATTGATAGGGACCGGAAAAATTCGCGGGTTCAATGACCTCCAGGATGAACTCCATAGTTCTACGCACACTCGGTCAAATGCCACCCACTCATTGGCTGCTGTCTTGCAAGACGTCCCAACGTAGCAGCCTGCGATTCGATAAAGCTTTGGTTGGGTGTTTCTCATTGGCCCAGATTCATCCAGGTGTGTTGTGAACCAATAACAAGAGGCAGCACTGAGGTATAACTATTTGTATTTTAGCCTATCGCGAAATGAATTCGCGAATTTTTCCGGTCTCTACCTATCGACTTCGAAATACGCCCTGAGGCCAGACGAATCGGCGAACGTCGTCTCCGGGATACCATCACCAATGGACACCGAATATATTCGCGCGCAACTGCGTGGAAGCTTACGGCGCCGGGTATTCGCCAGGCCCCGCGCGCGCGTGTGTGTATACACCGGGCAAACGATCGCTAATTCGTTAATTATCAGTCAGCGCACGCGGTGGCGTGTGAAAAGGGTATGATGGTGGAGGGGGTGAGATGGGTGTGGAGGGGGTGAGATGGGTGTGGAGGGGGGGGGATCACGTGATTAGTGCAGCGGCACGAAAGCCGACCCATAATGCATCCTGAGTGACAGTCTGATGAGAAGGGAGGGGGGGAGGGAGTTTACTGTCGCCCGCTCGGGCACATTCGTCACTCGCACGGCGGGGCAAATTGCTTTCCAGTGTCGTCGCTATGGCCAGGGGGCGAGGGGGGGGGGGGGAGCGGGGCCAGCTGATTGGTCGGTTGGCGCGGGAGATGCGTCACGCGGTGCGGCGGCGAACAGACCGCGGTCGGAACCGCGACACCGCACCATCTCCTTGAAAGGGCGCCTTGCGCTGAAACCCGTCCGCTGAATCATAGACTGCAATGAGGCTTGACCGCGCTACGCAGGAAAAAAAAAATAGTTGTCTGTAAAGTCGTTTTACGGACGATAGTTTAACGTGAAAACGTCGTAACAAAACATTGATGAAATGATTGCATACTTTTATGAATAAAATTGAATCATTTTTATTGAATTATCACTATTTTGTATGGATACAAAGAAGGAGTGAAATGAAATCTACAATTTAATTGATAAATTTACTTTTATTTGCACTCATTAATTCAAATATGTTTATTACTTTAACGAACAGATTATTTTAACTATAACTTTTATACATGTTTGCTATTTAACTTCTTCCAATCTATGTTATTCTGTTAAGGATAGGGCGATGATAGGAAAAGTAGGAAACGAATGGGAGTGTTTCAAGTTTAATGTGCCTCGAAAAAGTCAAATCGATGGTTGTTCCAATCGAGTGGAAGAAAGATAGAAGCGGCGCAAGCGTACAAAAAGCGTAACGGGACACAGCGTAAAGGGACAATGTGCGTAACGGGACACTCTAGTGCGTGCAGCCGGCGTTCATCTATTTATTAGACGTTGTCGCGTTAAAATATTAACTTTACAAGTACAAATCTTTCCTTCCGGAGACCAATTGCCAAGAAATAGTACGTGATGCTACAAGAAAGATGTTGCAACTTTACACAACACGTGGCTATGGTTATTTTTTTTACAAATATGGAATAGTTTATTCGAGATAATGCTGAGTACTTGTTACGAAAATTGGCGAGTAATTGTATTTTTAATTGATGTTTCATTCAAACATATTTTTTTTTAACCATGGGTAATTTTTTGGAAAGCTGTTCAGGGAACGGTTTACAAATACATTTAACTATTGGAGGTACTAGGGACACACAAAACATAAATGCCCGAACCCAGTATTACTCCGAACACATTGCACATTATTGTTTTCATTTAAATGTTCAAATGTAAAAAAGGTTTTTGTGATTTTACGTGAATATTTCTGTTAATTTTACATTTTAAAAAAATTACAGTGTAGCGATTGTTGCCTTGTGACTGGCGGCCGTTTGCAAGAGAAGCCAATTGACCTGTTTGTCCGGGCCAATCAGAACACGTCTGCTCCCGCACTGCATAGCAGTGATTGGTGCGCTGATATGAGACATTTACCTGCAATAAAACCACCTAATGACGAAACACAGACAATGCTACATAGTTTTAACACACAGCTGTTCTGAAGATCTTTCCGCGAAAAATACATGGCCCTAAATTAAGATAAGTCGATATGCATATATTGAATTAAAATATATGTAAATATAAATTCAAAAAATAGGTTATATTGGTAAATTTTTGACAGTAGCGTACCACATCTGCAGCTCCAAAGATTCTTTCTTGCCTAATTTCTTGTTATGTAACGGATATGAATTTGATTGCGATACCACTAGATTTAATTTTAGTTAAAGTTATAAAGTGTATGTATGATAAGGCTACTAGTGACTTGATGTAAGCTTTTGGATATACGCCATTGCTAAAGTACATGTATGTCTGTAGAAGAAAACTACAAAAAACATAAAAGACAAAAACACAAATTAAGCAAAAAATTGCTGTTGTCAATGAGATATGAACACATAATATTCCATAACAGGAATATGGTCAACAAAAAAAAAAAAAAAAAGAAAAATGGACTAACAGAACGAAAAAAAAACAACATAAGTGATGACAGCAAAAAAATTTTGAACCCAAAAAAAAAATCAGCACAACAGTTGAAACAAGACAAAAACACAGCAAAACGAAAAGACGAAACAAACACAATAGTTTTCCAAAAAAAGGTTTCTGAACTTCATCATGTGAAGGGGAAAAAAAAGACGCGTGAATAAATAAAATCCGCTCAACACCATCAATAAGCACCGCAGTCTTTGCGCAAAATTCGTCTGAAGTTTCTCGGGTCTTGGGTTTCTGCCACGAAAAATAAACTCACAAGTAGCCCTAACATCATCAAGTTGAGTTCTGCGCAGAAGTCGAATGCCAAAGATTTGCCAGAGTTTAGCTTAGGTGCACTTGCATCGAACGAAACACTTCTCGACCGAACACGACGTTGTAGAAGAGCCACGAACCCTTTCCAAAATCCTTCGCGTTGCGTGTGAAGTGAGGAATGAAAATATGACTGTGGCCGTTGAAATGAAGGAGGTGTGTGTGTGTTGGTGTGTGTTGCTGTGTGTGTGTGTGTGTGGAGGGAAGGTAGCTGTGATATAGCAAGCGAGCTATAGTCATTTTCTAGTTTATTTTATTATATTTTTTTTTACTTGACCAGTTTTCACAGCAAGAGGTGTTAGCGATGTTACGGCAAGGAAAGGTGAAAAAAAAAACACATGCAAAAAGGGGTGGGCTTCAAAAAAAAGCGGGAACAGCGTGCTAGATATACGGTTTTACCGGGATTTTTTTCTCTCTCTCCCCGACTTCCCCCCCAAAAAAACCTTTTGTAATGAATCCGGAGGAGGGTGAGGGGGGAACACACGGGCGAGAGAAAGAGAGAGAGAGAGAGCCACCTACGGTTTTGCGAAGTCACACTGGCACGCACATTTATCTGTCCCGTCGGACGTGTTCAGTTCACCATCTGCAAACAACGGCCGGCAAGCGAATATTTGCCAATATTTTACCCGCTGTCTTGTGCCGCCCATTCCTGTGCCCTCCCTATCATCCAAAAAATACCTCCCCTCTCCGCACTACCCCCCCCCCCTCCCACACACACATACACACATGGATTTTTTTTTATCGGTCCTCTCGACACTACATGGAGAATAAATATATGTATGTATATATATATATATCCCCCCTCCCTTCACCCAACATGAGCGAACTAGGGCTGCAGTGTCCTGCGTGTGAACAGAGGAATGCGTGCTCACAGCACCAGATACATACGTACACACACACACACACGTAAACACTGGCGAGCGTGGCTTCGCGTGTGTATCGTAGTTTTGGCTGAATCACGCGCGAATCGTGTAAACCCCTGTGTTTTATTATTATTATTTTTCTCCCCGCCCACGCTGTCAGTTAGCTGCGGGGAGTCCGTCAGGAGCAGGAGGCAGTTCTCGTCCCCGGCACTAGTTGATTTACTACGTTTTGTGGGGATCGGACGCGAAATGAACACGTTATTGCTCTCCTTTTTATTTTTTGGCAACTTTTGGGGTACGGTGTGTATATATATTTAATTTTTTTTGATCGCAGATTTCTCGCCGAAACGTCATCCCTCACGGGAAGCCAAAAACTCCTGAACGGGTCGAAGCTGGACTCAACAATGGCTACGAACGTGAAGAGAAAAAAAACAATTCGCTATAGGATAGAATTAAAATTCGTATACATATGTGCTGTTGGCACGCAATCGATCAGGGGAAGACTCTCGGTCAATGATAAATAGGGACCGGAAAAATTCGCGGGTTCAATTACCTCTAGGATGAACTTTATAGTTCTACGTACACTCGGTCAAATGTCACCCTCTCATTGTTTGCTGTCTTGTGGAGGTGTCCCAACGTAGCAGCCTGTGATTCGATACAGCTTCCGTTGAGTGTTTCTCACTGGCCCAGAGTCGTCCAGGTGAGTTGTGAGCCAATAGCAGAGGCAGCACTGAGGTATAACTAATTGAATTTCAGGCTGTCGTGAAATGAATCCGCGAATTTTTCCTGTCTCTAAATTGATAAACACTCAACCCGACCCGAGAATCGCCGAATCGCACCGCCAGCTTTTGCCGGGACATCTCACCAGTCAGCAGGCGATAACAAGTCGGGTGGTCGCCCGGGTATTCGAAGAGGTTGGGAAACGGCGCGAAAGGCTCTCCGCGGACTGACATAATTTCCCTGGGCCATCACGTAAGTCAACGGCGGTGAAATTCGCCGGCGCGTAAGGTTTTCCGGTCAGAAAATTTTCTGTTTGCAACAGCTTCGTGGGCGCCACGTTACTGAATATTTAGTAAGAATTTTTTTCCCTCTGAGTGATGGCTAGACAGGTGCGTTGGTAATGTCTAAGGCCATGCATATTTCGCGAAAAATATTCCGAGACTTGTTGAAAGTGAAAACACTGTAGCATCGTCTGTGTTTCGTGATTGGATGAGTTTCTTTCAGGTACCTACATTACGATTGTTAAAACACCAATCGCAGTAATTCATTGCGGAACCGAATGCGTCCTGAGTGGCTCAGCCTAATAAGGCAACGGCTTCTCTCGCAGACGGCCGCCAATCACAAGGGAGAAACCACTGGTGCGCGTATACCTTGTTGCAGTCTAGTAGGCGCTCAGATTTATTCGCGAAAAATGCGTGCCCCTAGAAATGTCATAATTCGGTATATTATTAACGTTAATTTATTCTAAGTTTATACGTTGGATATCTTAAATTTGTCTACACACAGTGCAATTATTTTTGTTTCCAATGAACTTTAAATTCTATCCAAACAAATTTTTTCTCAAACACATTGATTAAATTTTTTTTAAAACATTATTTAAATAATGTGATACCACGTGTTCACAATAAAGCGATTTTGTTTTCTGCCAGTCGCGTCTTTCACTTTACGTTCTAGATTTCATGAGTAGATATACATTTTGTGATTGGTAGAGACCTGCAAAATTCGCGTATTCAATGACCTCAAGGGTAGACTCTACTACACTCTACACACTCGGGCAAATGCCACCTGTTCATTGGCTGCTGACTTGTGAGTCGTCTCGACCGAGTGTCTGTGATTCGACACTTCTATGAGTGAGGGTCTCTAATTGGCCCTCAGTCCTCCAGATTAACAGTGAACCAGTGGTAGAAGCAGCGCTAAGGTATAATTATTTGAATTGTAGCATATCACGAAATGAATCCGCGAATTTTGCAGGTCTCTAGTGATTGGTCGAGTTTCATTCCGGAGTATGCCTCTAAGCGCAAGGCTCTGAACTGACATGCAGACTTCTCGTCGCCATAGAATAACTGTGAAATTTTAGCAAAGACCGTAACATATATGGCGGAGAAATAAAGATAAAGGTGTAATGCAAGGCTCTTAAGTGTTTTCAAGAATCTGTACCGGTTGTTTTACGCCTGAAAATTACTCTGAAAACACGCGTTTTAGCCATTTTAACTCTTATAAAAATACATTTCAAAACTTAATATGATCTCAAAATTACTTTACGGGGCTAAGCGAATTCTTAAGAGGCCACTCCAGTGTTTCAGGGCCACTACGCAACCCGCGTTAACCTCATAAGATTCAATGCTATTTTCATTTTGCTTATAACTTATTAACTAATATAGATTTCGAAATGATGCTTGCTTGATATGTAAGACAACGATGCTCTTATCAAAGCCCCTTTATTCAAAAACGTGCATAAATTATGGTTCAAACCAAGACAATACACTTATATTATTAGTAATGATTAGTATAAAACCATAATTTATGCACGTTTTTGAAGAAATTGGCTTTGATAAGAGCATCGTTGTCTTACATATAAAGCAAGCATCATTTCAAAATCTATATTAGTTAATTAGTTATAAGCAAAATGAAAATAACTTTGAATCTTATGAGGTTAACGCGGGTTGCGTAGTGCCCCTGAAACACTGGAGTGGCCTCTTAAATACTTTTCGTTAGCAGATTCCACTCGGATATCTTGAGTAGTTTTGAAGTCACGTTGTTTTTCCTGAAGCTCTGTGCACTGAATTTGTGCCCGGGCAGACGGCGCCCTTAATACTATAGTTGAAATAATTATATACCTTGGAATTTTTTTTTAACATTTTCTTAAATTAACACCTATTTTATTGATAAATATAAATTATTTTGGGCATAAGCAGAAATATTTAGCAGACATACCGAGTTTGTTTTTTTATTTCTTTGACATTACTATTATTAAAGGAGTTTCCTTTAAATTGTAATTGCATTAGTTGATGTATCACAAATTTTGTAACCAAATGTTCATTAAATATTATTTCCTAGCTATAACAAGTGATCATAATTATGAAGAATTGCGACCACTTTTACCGCTATTAGGTATTGTTAAGTGAAAGTCTGTTGAGAAAATCTGAGACGAAACGTAATTTGCAAGATGGCCATCGAGACAGATTTACAAGTGTAGCCCTCAGTTAAATAACCAACATGGCCGAGCCTTAAAGTTGCAAGCACGGGTAGCAGTCACTAGACCGAAAGCCATTCGAACTTAATGTCAGGTAAACGACTGTTGGTTCAAACTGTTGTCAGCCAAATGACTTTTCGGTTGGATAACTTTCAGTCTAGTGACTGCCTCTTCCCAGAGTTAAGACGTATCCCCAGGAAGGAAAATTTCGGGTTAACGGTTGAGTGATTGACTGTAAAAGGAATGTCGGTCAAGATACTTTCGGCCTACTTCCATGCCCCAATAACGGTAGGACAAACAACTGTCGGTAGAATGACTTTTGGTCTACTTCAACTGCCCCAATAACGGTCGGACAAACAACTATCGGTAAAATGACTTTCGGTCTACTTCCACTGCCCCAATAACGGTCGGACAGACAACTTTTGGTCGAATGACTTTTGGTCTACTTCAACTGCCCCAATAACGGTCGGACAAACAACTGTCGGTCGACTGGGTGTCGGTCTGCGGCCGCGGCCACGCGAGCACGAAATGAACCCCGCACACACATGCACACGATGCAATTACGGAGCCGGTGGTTCGAGAGAGAGAGAGAGAGAGACGGGTCGACCGTCATCGGGGGGGGGGGGGGGGTGGTAGGGGTTGATCGTCCTCGCCATGGGGGAGGAGGAAGGGGGGTGGAGAAGGGTCGGCGGTCACCCTCGTCCGTCAGGGTGGTGTCGGCGCCAGCGGGTGACGATGCCTCAACGTGACGGCGCCAGACGAGCTGACAGCTGCACGCGCTCCCCCGCCTGACCCCTGACCCCCTGGGGGGTGACGCGCGCCGACCACCGGGTGCCGATGCGCCCCACAGCGGCTGCGGCCCGCCGCTGATCGACGGGACGTCCTTCGGGCGTCGCGACTCGTGACGGAACCACACGGCGCACGGACCACTTTTACCACACACGCTTCGCTGTGTTGCTCTTCACTAGTATTAGAGACCGGAAAAATTCGCTTATTCATTTCGCGATAGGCTAAAATACAAATCGTTATACCTCAGTGCTGCCTCTGTTATTGGTTCATAACTCACCTGGATGACTCTGGGCTAGAGACCTGAATAATTCGCGGGTTCATTTCATGTTATGCTAAAATTAAAATAATTATACCTTATTACTGCTTCTGTCATTGGTTCACTGTTAATCTAGATGACGGAGGGCCAATTAGAGACCCTCACTCATAGAAGTGTCGAATCACAGGCCACCCAGTCGAGACGACTCACAAGTAAGAAGCCAATGAACAGTTGGCATTTTCCCGAGTGTGTAGAGAAAAAATTGAAGTCCATCCTGGAGGTCATTGAACCCGCGAATTTTCCCGGTCTCTACTCTGGGCCAATGAGAAACACACAACCAAAGCTTTATAGAATCAATAGAATAACAGGATGCTACGCTGGAACGTCTCACATGACAGCAGCCAATGGGTGGGTGGCATTTGACCGAGTGTACGTAGAACTATGGAGTTCATACTACAAGTCATTGAACCCGCGGATTTTTCAGGTCCCTAACTATTATATATTTTCGAACTTTATCTGTTGGAAAAGGAAAATAAATTATCGAGGAAACTGAAAAAAAAAAGTGAAGTTGCTTGGCTTCTGGGTTATAGCTGCGTCCTTGGCGAATAATTCACCGACGTTTCGGTCGACATTGCAGTCGCCATCATTAGGGAGCAGTTACCTACTCCCTGATGATGGCGACTGTAATGTCGACCGAAACGTCGTTGAATTATTTTCCAAGGACGCGGCTACAACACAGAAGCCAAGCTACCTCAGACAATGGCCGTGAAAGCCTGCGAACATGAAGAAAAAAAGTGGTTTTTAGCCACGCCTGCATGATTACATGGTAACTGGTTGAAGCCGTTTACTTTCCAGCGCATGGCTAGACATGTGTAGAGTTTTGAATTTGGAAACAGTTTTAAATGACTGCAATTTATGGAAGCGGCTATGTTCAACGACGGAGATTCTAATTCGTACTTACTTGCTATCATCAGGCGGGGTCAAGCACGAATTCTGCAATGTTTTTGGGCGTGATAATATTGCAAAAAAAAAATATACACTTCCGCTACGCCACGGTGCGCCACCGCCTGACAATAGTCCTATTGCTATATTTGCTTGAAACCGCAAGTTAGCAAATGTCAGGAGAATGAAAGGAAATGTGGATGTTAAAAAAATTTAAATTAGAGAAGTTTAAAAATTGGCTGTTAGTTAATAATTTTTTTTAAAATCACGAATACCAGAGTTAACGAGCAACAACGTGAATTTTGCGTTTCCACAAGATTAAAAATAAAAAAATTCTATAAACAGAACGGGAGAAGCTAACATAATTTCACGACTACCTCTCGCTTCGAGCGGTTTCTCCCCCCCCCCCCCCCTTGATTACGGCATCGGGTTCCACACGTCACGTCAATCTCTCCGCAGACCGCAAAGCCCCTTCAACCCAGCGAGCAGCGGGAAAACATAATACCCACGACCCACATGTGTTGTACGCCATGTTGAATTTTTAGATAAAAAAAAAAATACAGTCTTTTTTTTTTTAGAAAGAAAAAAATATATGCGAGCGAGTCTTTCAGAATTCGTCAGAAATATGTGCGAAAATCTAACTTCTGTAACGAGCAAATTAATGTGTCCTCATGGTTTCAATCACACTTATGATACGAAACTTGCAAACGAAATTTAACGTAGAAATTCTTTTAAAATAACGCTCAGCGTGATAAATGTACTCAAATTGTGTGTGTTTTTTTTTTTTAACTAAATTTCTGGACTCGAATCGCACGCAGTTTCCGCACCTGCCGCTAGCAGCTACTTCGACTTTGCAGAAAGAAATTTTGAAGTGTACAAATAAACGGCTCCGATAAAAACGAAAAAGACTTGAAAAAAAATTCTAAACGCCGGCTTTGGGCCTGAATCTCAACTAGGAATTGTTATTAAAATACTGCCTATTTTGTTAAAAAAAATTCACTATACAGGTAATACTATAAAGCTTCCCTTTGGCTTTGGGAACTTTGGTTAGCGACATCCGCCACAGATGGCAGCTCCATGGTTACACATTTCCGTTTTACATGCAACTTCCGTTCCATTCGTGCAATTACTCCTATCGAATTCCATATATCGCGAGCTAAGATTTTACACATTAAAAAAAAAAATAATTTAAATGGAAAATAAACAATTTCTTTTGTTTCTCTTACCCATAGCTGTGAAAACCCAGAAAAAAATGAACTTGTGAGTGGCCAAAAATGTTTTAAGAATATTTACTTGACTTTCTATAAATAGACAATAGCAAAACGCATAGATCTGGAAACAAAAGTTACTATAGAAGTCAACATGACATTGATAGTAGAATATATTAAGAACCTCTACAAACTAACAAATAACGGCATGATAACACAATCATGCAACATTTTCTCGTATTTGTTGTTATGAGGTCGTGTATTTTTCGCGGAATGAATTCGAGACTTACGGTATGTTAAAACATTTCAGCATCGTCTGTGTTTCGTCATGGGATTAGATGCTACCAGGTACATGTCTACTGTCGGCAAAAAAAAAATCGCTGCAATATTGTGCGGAAGAAAATTCCTATTTGATTATATTTTCCATGGTTTAATAAATTTATGATTTTATAAAATACTAAATAAAATTTAAATTCATGCGCCAATTTTGGTAAGCGTGACAAGAGGTATTTATTCATCATTGTTTCCAAAATTTATTTCATGCATGCAAAAATAAACAATAGCAATTGTGTTGTCGAAGTTTACAATATTTTTCTTGTAGTACTATCAACTATGTTTTAGCTACTGGTTTCCAAAGGAATCCATTGTAAGAAAAAAAAAATTGGTTGTCTGTAAAGTCGGTTTACGGACGATAGTTTAACGAGACAACGTCATAACAAAACATTGATGAAATGATTGCATACTTTTATGAATAAAATTGAATGATATTTATTGAATTATCACTATTTTGTATGGATACAAAGAAGGAGTGAAATGAAATCTACAATTTAATTGATAAATTTACTTTTATTTGCACTCATTAATTCAAATATGATAATTACTTTAACGAAGAGATTATTTAAACTATAACTTTTATACATGTTTGCTATTTAACTTCTCCCAATCTGTGTTATTCTGTTAAGGATAGGACGATGATAGGAAAAGTAGGAAACGAATGGGAGTGTTTCAAGTTTAATGTGCCTCGAAAAAGTCAAATCGATGGTTGTTCCAATCGAGTGGAAGAGAGATAGATGCGGCGCAAGCGTACAATGAGCGTAACGGGACACAGCGTAACGGGACAGTGTGCGTAACGGGACACTTTTCCGTGCGTGCAGCCGGCGTTCATAGATATATTAGACGTTGTCACGTTAAAAAGTTCTGTGTAATCATATATTTCTTAAGGAGCCCGTATACCTATACACGCATACAGTATGCAGAGTTTCAGCATAAACCACGCGTTTTGAAAAACCGCTCAGGATATCCGAGTGGTGTCAGTTCACGAAAAGCATTTTAGAATGCGCTTGAGGGTGTATGAGTGGTTCTGTTTCTGTATTTAGTTTTTATAAAGTGTGTTTTTTTTTTTGGAGAGTGAATAGGACTAAAATGCGTATTTCTCAGAGTGATTTTTTGACACACTTTAGCTTCATTTCTCCGCCTAATAACGTTACGGTCGCCGCTCAATTCTCGTAGGCTGCCCCACGCACGACGAGAAGACTGCTCGCCAGTTCAGAACCCAGCGCTTAGAGGCGACACCGCGCTAGAAGCACCAGCGAGCGTCGCGCTTAACGTCCCGCCCCACTGACACAGGTACACCCCTGACCAAGCAGGCCCCTTAAAACACCCCCCCTCCCCATTTTTTAAAAAAATTATTTTCTCGCTTTTATCCCGGCCTTTTCTGCATCGCCTGGGCGACGTGACTTAACCCTCCCGGCAGCGGACAGTCACTTCCAACGGGCGGTCGTCCCTGATATTCAAACAGCAGTCTCTTCCAACGGGCGGTCGTCCCTGATATTCAAACAGCAGTCTCTTCCAACGGGCGGTCGTCCCTGATATTCAAACAGCAGTCGCTTCCAACGGGCGGTCGTCCCTGATATTCAAACAGCAGTCGCTTCCAACGGGCGGTCGTCCCTGATATTCAAACAGCAGTCTCTTCCAACGGGCGGTCGTCCCTGATATTCAAACAGCAGCCGCTTCCAGCGGGCGGTCGTCCCTGATATTCAAACAGCAGTCTCTTCCAACGGGCGGTCGTCCCTGATATTCAAACAGCAGTCGCTTCCAGCGGGCGGTCGTCCCTGATATTCAAACAGCAGTCTCTTCCAACGGGCGGTCGTCCCTGATATTCAAACAGCAGTCTCTTCCAACGGGCGGTCGTCCCTGATATTCAAACAGCAGTCTCTTCCAACGGGCGGTCGTCCCTGATATTCAAACAGCAGTCTCTTCCAACGGGCGGTCGTCCCTGATATTCAAACAGCAGTCTCTTCCAACGGGCGGTCGTCCCTGATATTCAAACAGCAGTCTCTTCCAACGGGCGGTCGTCCCTGATATTCAAACAGCAGCCTCTTCCAACGGGCGGTCGTCCCTGATATTCAAACAGCAGTCTCTTCCAACGGGCGGTCGTCCCTGATATTCAAACAGCAGTCTCTTCCAACGGGCGGTCGTCCCTGATATTCAAACAGCAGTCTCTTCCAACGGGCGGTCGTCCCTGATATTCAAACAGCAGTCTCTTCCAACGGGCGGTCGTCCCTGATATTCAAACAGCAGTCTCTTCCAACGGGCGGTCGTCCCTGATATTCAAACAGCAGTCTCTTCCAACGGGCGGTCGTCCCTGATATTCAAACAGCAGTCTCTTCCAACGGGCGGTCGTCCCTGATATTCAAACAGCAGTCTCTTCCAACGGGCGGTCGTCCCTGATATTCAAACAGCAGTCGCTTCCAACGGGCGGTCGTCCCTGATATTCAAACAGCAGTCGCTTCCAACGGGCGGTCGTCCCTGATATTCAAACAGCAGTCTCTTCCAGCGGGCGGTCGTCCCTGATATTCAAACAGCAGTCTCTTCCAACGGGCGGTCGTCCCTGATATTCAAACAGCAGTCTCTTCCAACGGGCGGTCGTCCCTGATATTCAAACAGCAGTCGCTTCCAACGGGCGGTCGTCCCTGATATTCAAACAGCAGTCGCTTCCAACGGGCGGTCGTCCCTGATATTCAAACAGCAGTCGCTTCCAACGGGCGGTCGTCCCTGATATTCAAACAGCAGTCGCTTCCAGCGGGCGGTCGTTCCTGATATTCAAACAGCAGTCGCTTCCAACGGGCGGTCGTCCCTGATATTCAAACAGCAGTCGCTTCCAGCGGGCGGTCGTCCCTGATATTCAAACAGCAGTCGCTTCCAGCGGGCGGTCGTCCCTGATATTCAACCAGCAGTTCGCGCCGCCTGCGAAGAAAGCAGTTCACGTGGAACGCTCTGTTTAATTCGGCGGAAATAGACAAGGCACCCTCGCGCCTTCGTCCGACCGTTTGCAAACAAAAGAGGGAAGTGGACGATTAACTCGAAAGGCAAACCAAATATTAATATGAAATCTTTTTAGGTGTTTTTTTTGTTATCTCAAAACACAATATAACTCACAAATATTCAAACATCAAATGAAAGAATTAATATGAGAAAATTGCAGTTTTTTTAATTGGGATACAGATTATAAAAAATGTATACATTTACACATTTCATGTAGTTACTAATATTATTACATAGGCTAACTGTGTTGACAAAATTAATTTTAATTGTATTCACGAATTGTGTAGGCATTACCGAAAAAAAATTATGATACATGAAAAACGGAGTTGCTATTAAAATGATAAGATAATAAAATATATTTTAAATATTTTTAAACTTATTTGGTACATGTGAAAAGATAAATGTTGTACCTTCTAGCATAAATTACGTACAAAACTCTGTTACATGAAATCAGCAAATCCTCTTAAAACCTCTGGCTACAGGAATGTATTTTTCGTTTAATTCACCTTTACCAACCAAATGAATGGATATCTTCTGTACTTATTGCAAATACCTATTGTCTCTTATTTATAAAATAATAGAGTACTCAGTGTACACTTACAACGTGTTGAGACCTATTTAAAAATGTATAATTTGTCATTATTCTTGCTCCATATCTTCAAAAGAACATCTTAAAAATATATATAATTTTGATAAAATGAAAATTTGGTTGCAAAATATCTACACTGTTAAAAATGTTCACCATAATTTTACGAAGAACGATGGTTACAAATCATCCGTGGATCTTCGTTAATCTACTGTTACCATCGTTAATTTACGGGTAATGATTTCATTTTCATTGAGCACAGATCCACAGTAATAATCATGGTAGGATACCACAAAATCATTCAAAAACTTGTTAAGTCAAACAGCAAGAACACCCTTTCTCCTTACAACTGCCTGTTCGCGTCTCGTCAACAGCGGAGCACGGAACTCAGACGTTGGAAAACGGAGTAGTTTTCACGAAGATCCAGCTAATTGAAATTAAGAAGAACTATAATCCGTTTTATTTCACTTAATTTCTTCGTTAAAAAAATCCTAAATTTTAAGATTTTAAAGATGGTGGCAGTAACAGAAATTACAACGGTGACGTCATAATCCAATATGACGTCAGAGGCTTATCGAAGGCTGTAGACATGGATGCTTAGGCCTCTATATGGACATTGTGTTCTTTTTAAGGCAAAATGACTTTTAAGGTTTTTCTAAATCCTAATTTTTGAATTTTTGTGGAAAATTCGAGAAATTTTTCCTCAAAACAGGAATTTTTGAGTCATTTTGAGTCATTTTTGTGGAATTTTGAGGAATGTTTGAGTCCAAGATGGCCGCCGTGACGTCACAATCCAAGATGGCGATCGGCTCCTCTGGCTCCTACTGCGAGCGCCTGTCCCCGGACATACTTTCCTATACTACTTACACATTTAATTTCCAGTGCAGTTTAAATATATAAATATTTGATTTTGATTTTTCCTTCTGAGAGGACCTAGTAGAGATATTTCTACACCGGGCAAGAAAAGTTTTGTTGCGGAGCTATTTGGAGCTTCTCGGCTCGGCTCGGCGTATCGGGGCCGGAGGTTTATTTCCGGTGTCGCGAGGGAGGCAGCAGGCCCGACTCATTGAGGATCAATACACGCCCACCCACCCGCTCCTGAGGCTCTTCCAACCCTCCCCCTCATCACCCCCCCCCCCACCCTGGAGACAAGAGAGGACGACGTCTCCATTTGGCGCGCTCGCGAACAACTGGAAGAACTTCAGGATCGCAGGCTCTCGCGGCCATTGTCTGAAGTAGCTCGGCTTCTGGGTTAAAGCCGCGTCCGAGGCGAATGTATCACCGACGTTTCGGTCGACATTCCAGTCGCCATCATCAGGGTAGAGTCACCTACTGCCGCGTCCAAGGCGAATGTATCTCCGACGTTTCAGTCACCGTTGCGGTCGCAATCATCAGGATAGTGTTACCTACTGCCACGTCCAAGGCGAATATATCACCGACGTTTCGGTCGGCATCGCAGTCGCCATCATCAGGGTAGAGTTACGTACTGCCGCGTCCAAGGCGTATGTATCACAGACGTTTCGGTTGACATTGCAGTCGCCATCCTCAGGGTAGAGTCACCTACTGCTACGTACAAGGCGAATGTATCACCGACGTTTCGGTCAACATTTAAGTCGCCATCATCAGGGTAGAGTTACGTACTGCCGCGTCTAATAATTTCGGTCGAAATTGTAGTTACCTACTGATAACAGTAGGTAACTCTTTCCTGATGATGGCGACTGCGATGCCGACCGAAATATCGGTGATATAGTAGCCTTGGACGCGGCTAAAACCCAGAAGCCGAGCTAATGGAAGAATTTATTCTCGGACCCTGCTGTAACGGCACAGACTCACAAAACTACGAATATAAACAGCAGTATAATGCAACATCACTTCCAAGTTTATAAAAAATTTTGTTCTATTTAGAGTTAAAAAAAAAAAACATGAGCGTGACTTGAGCACTTGCCAGTGATGTGTAAACATAAAACTTTGGTAACGAGCTAATTTATGTGGTCTCATGACACACATACACTTATAATGCGAGACATGGATACGAAATTTAACTAATAATTCCTTAAAATAATACTGGCCATGATAAATATAATAGCGAATTGTGTTTTAAACGCGAATCACGCGTAGTTTCAGGCACCCGCCACTAGAATTCGCTGCCGGAGCAGCTACGTCGACTATTAAATTTTAAACTATATAATGAAATGGCTCCAATATAAGAATAAAACCTGAAACACAAATACTAAATCACTGCTTTGGGTCTGATTTTCAACAAGGAATTTTATTTAAATACTGTCCATAATGTTAATTTTCATTTGACATTTAATAATGTAAAGTTTCCCTTTGGCTTTGTGAACTTTGGTTCTCGCCATACTGCACAGGTGGTAGCGCCGTGGTTACGCATTTCCGTTCCATGCGACTTCCTTTCCAATCACGAAATCAAATCCCACCAAATACCGTAAACAGAGAGCTAAGATGTTACACAAATAATTCTCCTGCCACATACATTTTGTGTCAAATTACACAGTTTGTTTTTACAGTGTAGCATGCTGCGTCCAACGACGAAACAACTCGGAATAATTTTTTAACATAGACATGGGGGTATTTGAATATCAAACGTAAACCAACGCGTGTGCCAATGATTTACATGAGCTGATTTTGACAGTTCTATTGGAAAACCGTGAGTCGATGATGAGGGCTTCTGCAGTCCATGGAACATCCGCATTTATTCGTAAAACCATAAATTAATGGAAAAACGCGGGATATTTATCTCACTTATAAATTGAAGGCCTCACATAAAAAACAATCAATAACAAAAAATTGATATTTCAGGAAACAAAAAAATACCATCCATTAAATTAATTAATTTTGGGTTCATATTTCGCAAACATAATATGTTCTTATATTCATTACTATTATCACATCCCATTAAGTTTCAAAAATCCTTGGTCATCACAGTACTTTTTAAAAAAGAAATTGGTAAATGTTTCGGACAATAATTTTTTTTTTCTGGAAACCAAATTGCCTGGAAACAATGAAAGAAAAAAAAGAAAGAACGAAGCTACTGATACAAGGTTATCCTTCGAATTTTGTTTTAATACAATATAGAAACTTGATATAGGTCAAAAAATCGTAAAATGCTAATCTGGAAGCAGGTAGTGTATAAGAACAAGTAGTACAGAATAAATTGTATTTATTTTATCAATTACAAAAGAGAATCTAGTAGCTTATTATTAATATAAGCACCAGGAGTGTGATGCCAAAGTAGGCTGTCATGTAAGAATATTTTAGTTCATTCAACACAGTACTATTTTGATGGCAGTTATCAGTGAAGTAGTGTATTCTTACACGAGTATGTCAAGTTTTTCCGAGGTCACTTCCTGTTTGAAGTTTTTAAAAAAGTTAAGATCCCGGGTGGCTAAAAAAAAATACTTCGAGTTTTTTTCTAATGGAGATTACGAAACACGTTTCGATATTGTCCTGCGGAATTAAGATGGCTATGAGAGCCTGAAATATGTATTTAGTGCAATCCGAGAAGCACTGAAATTACATATATTCATTGGAAAATTGAGAAAATAAGCTGCTCTACTAACTACTATTCAGATAAGTTTTCTTCGCATTGAATAGTATGAATTCTTCGTTTGTTAGATTAACAGACATTTTCAGAACAAATACAAACAAAAATGAAATTAGCTGATATTTTATCATTGTAAAAAAAGTATGTGATTGATTCGAATCTTTTTTTACTAAAGAAAAAGACAAAATAGTTTGTCAGGCGTATAAAAAAATTTAATTCACAACAAAACCGTCTAAGAATGATATTTTATAAAAGTTTTATGCGTAAGTTCTTTTTTAATTTTAGTATAGATCAAGGATCTGATTTTGTAACTCCAGTTTCAGCGTGTTCGAAGATTTATTTTCCCTTGATGAAATAACAGTTCTTGTTCATTTTATGAAGTAGCCAATTCAAAACAATGTAAAAGCGTGCCTATTTCATTTTAATTAAAGTTATGCCATATTTTATATTTTCATTTATTTTGGCTATAGCTATCCTTGAAACTGTTAAATAATGTCATCTTATTACAGTTACCTACAATTTTTTTTAAAGATTTTTAAAACAATCGCACCAATCTTTCTCATGCCGATTAAAGGTATAATTTTTTGGAACGTTTTTGTTTATTATTAAGTATACTTAGTATTACTTAAACAAAAAGTACCAAAATTTCACCCCTTGTCACTTTACCCGCAGGAATGCCTATGTGAAATTTAAGAACTACGTAAATAATATTTTTCAAAAAGATATACCAAGTGTCGATGAAGAATGCCTCATGGTTCGGATACACTTGGTCTATATGTTGAATTTTTTAAAGGAAAAACAAAGAAAAAATTGGTTGTCTGTAAAGTCGATTTACGGACGATAGTTGAACGTGACAACGTCATAACAAAACATTGATGAAATGATTGCATACTTTTATGAATAAAATTGAATCATTTTTATTTTAATAATAAAATTATAAACACTTGAAATTGTACTAGTAATGAGATTTTTTAAAATGCAAGAATAATTAATTAACTTTTATTGCCGAAATTGTTGTTGTAATAAGCAATGAAAACCACATTAACTTTTCACTTCACTTTGTAAACAGTCGACGAAACAGTTCACGTGTAGATGACTTGTATTTAATTTGAAAAAATGGCGTTTAGCTATAAAGTTTAAATGTAATTATGAACAAGTTTTCATATAAATAAACTGTAATCAAATATATATCATCAATTATATGAATCACCATAATTTTTAGTCAATTGTAACATAACCTATTATTACTGCACTCGCCGACAGTGTAACGGAACAATGTGCGTAACGGGACACTTTTTCGTGCGTGCAGCCGGCGTTCATAGATTTATTAGACGTTGTCACGTCAAAAAAAAATTGTTTGCCGTTTCCAGCGTAGTGGCAAGTGCAGCACTCGCAGGGTCGTTCCGGCCAACGCTCGCCCGAGAGCGAGGAGTGGGGCGCTAGATAACCCGACAGCTGGCGCTCCCCGCGCATGTGACTGCGGTGCGTGGTGATTGTAAGCTCCCGGAGTGCGTATCCGCGTAGCTTCTGCTACAAAATTTACATAAATAAATTTATTCTTCATAATTTAAGTGGGCTGGCTGGCAGCCCGGCGGCAAACGACTAAAGTCGCCCCCGAAACAACCAGTGCCACCCAAAACAATGCGGACAGCAATGTCCAAGCCCCTAACCCCCCCGCATGGTAGACTATTTTCTACTCTGTCCAATTCTTCTTCCAGATCCATCCTTCTGTTTTCCCGTAAGCCTCCTGCTTGATATTAATGCATGAAATTTTGCATCCCGCATGTCAGAGCCCAGAGTTATCCTTGTGTGTATGCAGGTTTTACCTGGGCTCAACTTATCTAGTTTTAGTCTAGTATAGTCAGTGAGGGGAGTTAGTCATGGCGCCAATTGCTGCCATGGCTGGCCAATCCCCCTCCTAGCACACGATGCATGCTACCCCTCCTGCATGGCTAACACCCTGCATGATTAGAGCGTATAGGCTTCGGCCTGAGACGCACTTAGTCTCCCTCCCTAACCCGGAACCCTCCCCAACACACTTAGTTTTAATTAAGGTTAGGAAAAAATAATTCGTAAGCTCCCGCCAAGTCTGCTGGTGGACGGGCAACTTAGGTCGAGTTTCCGAAAAGGAACGGGTCGGACAGGTATTCGGAGAGAGTGGACAGGTTGTTTCGTGGTAAGAAGCGTGGCTTGCTGGAACAGAACAGGATGAAATGAAATAAAAAAAAAAACTCTGGCGGCTTCCTCGGAATGTAGGGAAATGTGCTGAAGGGTTTAAAGGTTTGGGAAAAGGGGGAAAGGAAGAGGACGCAAAGTGGCAGCGCAGAATGTGAGATCGAGTCCGTGAGACGGCGCTAGCAGATACCGACACTTGGAATGCTGTGGGGTAAAAAAAAAAGAAGGTACACCGCAGGAAAGAACTTTTGATCACGGTCGGCTGTTAGCGTTGAAATCTTTTTTTAAGGTTAAGGTTAAGGATTGGTTTTTACACGCCATTTTGAATTTTTTTTAATTTCATTTTTATCGTCATTATTACTATTATTTAAAAGCTATTGCATGTTTTGTTTTGTCAATATTTTCAACGGATAGCCACTTGGTGAAATATAATATATGTGAAAAGTCGCGTATAAGTGATCATAATCACAAACACTTGTGAGAATTTTCACAAAAATAAAAAAAAAATTAACTCTTTGTAAATAGCCGTTTGAAGGTGTGCTGTGACAGAACTTCAAATGTAAGAGAGGTAGTCTACAATCTTTTGGCGTTACCCGCCAACAAGTTATCTGACGTGCTGGTGTTTGCTCCCGTGAGGGAAACTGGTAGCTGCGACGAGAGGATGAGACGGCACATCCCAGCGTAATCGCTAGCCACTCCCCCTTGACCTTGTTCGGATAACCTGTGGTTGACTCAGAGGAGAAACCCCTGTAAGGGAGGTACGGTGATAAATTCAATGAAATAACTTCTAACTAATACTAATATAGAGGAAATGGGGGGGGGGGGGGGAAATCAAAAATGCGTGTAAAAACCCCGCGTTAGATGTCTCGTCGACAAACGAGCTCGTTAACAAACGATAACACACAGTTACTGGGAATTTGCATGGAACGGCAGGGGCGTAGAATGGGGGAGAAGGAGGAAATATATAAATCTCACCCCCCCCCCCCCCCCGCAATCCTAAAAAAAAGTATTATTTTTACTAACAAAAATATATGTTTTTTTAAATATACAACTTTTTTTAATGCACTGAAAAGTATAAAATAATTAACTCATAGTCCCAAACAGATTTTATTTATAGCCCCATACATATTGTCCTGAAAATTTGTGACTGTGAATTTTTAATTTCACTGAAAATACTTGTACAATTTTTTAACAAAAAAAACGTGGGCTCAAATAATAAATAATTGATGCAAGAATTGTTCACCTACGTCACGAACAATTTTATTGCACTACAAATGATATTGTGAGGTTTCTGAACGACCACTATTCCATACACTCATACATTATTATTTTTAATGGAAATAATTGTTTTTATGCTCTTTAGCTTTGCGTGTGCTATCTAGTTCCGAGCTATTTTTAAAATTTCAAGTCTCTAGCTCATCGGGAAATCAGTTAGAAATCGACTGAAAAAATTTGTACCGAACCGACAGACGAACAGCCAAACAAGAAATCGATTTAGTAAATGAGTGGTAATTTAAAAGCGAACAGCGGGGCGGGCAAATATGTTCAGTACGCCACCCCTTCCTAAGTGAGATTCTGGCTGCGCTCCTGTGGGGCGGAGGCAAGTGTAGAGAGTAGTCGGCCTCGGCATATCCGAAAGAAACTGCCCCAGCATTTTCCTGCGGTCGTTCCGAGAGTGCCATCGGGGAGCCGGAGATCAAGATCACCCGAACAGCTTCCGCTGCGCCACCTTGATCCGCGTGATCGTCGTTGGCTTTAGTTCGCTACACAGAGAAAAAAAGGTTTGTTTGAATCAAACAAATTTTGTTTATATATGGCGAAACAAATATTTACTCGGTGGAACAAAATATTTTGTTAGTTCAACCAAACTCGGTAAGTAACAAAGATAATTTGTTACACCTAACCATCAAATATACAGTTGAGTTGACAAAATAATTTTGTTGGGTCAGCAGAATATTTCCTACGACAAAATATTGGTTTGAATTAATAAAATATATTTATCTCGCCATATATAAACAAATATTTTGTTGAGGCAAACAAACCTTTCTCTCAGTGTAGCAGCCGCGAGCTCCACTAAGCGGATGTGTTCCGCCAAGGAGGAGGACAGGAAGTTGCCAGACCTTACTATATGACTGTGTGGCGGTCATACAGAAATGACACCACCTCACTTTTTGTGTGACCATCAACTACCTCCCTATCATTTTCTATTATAATACTCAATTTATCCCCTTTTTACTCCCTTACGGATGGAATTTCATAATTGTATGTGGTATGTCACTTTCCGGCCCATACACTGTATATATGAAAAAAATTGGTTGTCTGTAAAGTCGGTTTACGGACGATAGTTTAACGTGACAACGTCATAACAAAACATTGATGAAAAGATTGCATACTTTTATGAAGAAAATTGAATCATTTTTATTGAATTATCACTTTTTTGTATGGATACAAAGAAGGAGTGAAATGAAATCTACAATTTAATTGATAAATTTACTTTTATTTGCACTCATTAATTAAAATATGTTTATTAATTTAACGAACAGATTATTTTAACTATAACTTTTATACATGTTTGCTATTTAACTTCTTCCAATCTGTGTTATTCTGTTAAGGATAGGACGATGATAGGAAAAGTAGGAAACGAATGGGAGTGTTTCAAGTTTAATGTGCCTCTAAAAAGTCAAATCGATGGTTGTTCCAATCGAGTGGAAGAGAGATAGATGCGGCGCAAGCGTACAATGAGAGCAACGGGACACAGCGAAACGGGACAATGTGCGTTACGGGACACTTTTTATTGCGTGCAGCCGGCGTTCATCGATTTATTAGACGTTATCACGTCAATCATTATATCGATCATATGCTCCGTTGATGCGTGAAAGAAGGACAAACTGATCAGAGGGTGGCCATGTCCGCATGACAACATGGTAAGTGTGAGAGGCTTTTTTTTCCCTTCAGGTAATTGTTGCGCCATATTGGTTAGACGCCCAAAACATTGAATGAAGTGTAGTGTTTGCAGTGTAGAAACAGTTTTAAATGATTATGTTTAATGAAAGTGACTGTTTTTTAACGAAAGATATTTTTAATTAATACTTACTTGCCATCATCAGACGTGGTCAAGCACCATTTCCGCAATGTTTTTTTGGCGGAACATCGCGGCGATTTTGAGGTTAGAAAGTGACTTAATCTAAGTTCGTAACAGAGCGTCGGTCGCCTGACAACTCCCAACTCCGTTATACACACGAACACACTTTTTTCGTATTTAATAATATTAATTAGTGGGGATACTAATCATGCCGCAGAGATAATACCGCTTTTTATTTAATTGTGGGGAAAAAAAGGCCCGAGAATTACCAGCGTGGGCGCGCATCTAACGTATTCCATGCACGGACCGACCGATATGTGCCCGGAAGAAAGTAGCAGGTGCAATCTTCGGGAACCCCCCCCCCCCCCTCCCTCACTCTCATTCTCATCCAGGCTGACCGGACAGGCTCCGAGCAGCTACCCTGACGACCTCTCACGCACTGCTAACCCCCCACCCCCCCCCCCAAGGCTTCTTTGTGCCCCAGCCTGCCCTTCCTGTCTTCCGCGGGTAGAGTGGCCCCCGCCTCCCCTGAGATCCTCCCAGGATTCTGCCGTAAAATTGGTTTCCCTTCGAGAACACGGAAGGAAGTGGTGCCAGCAAGCATTTCCTCCAGTTTCTACTTCGTACCGAGAATTAGGACAAATGCAATTTTTTATTTTTTTTTATGTGTTTCAGGGATACACGGCATTTTGGTAGGGGTAATTCCGTGAAAATGGGACGGGTGTCGATGAACGGAAATGTGACACAAAAAAAAAGATGTAGGACCCACGTGTAGCAACGTAACCCGTATATAGTCACTTTCGCAAACTTTAGGGTACGTTGGTGTGCCAAATGAAACCTCACGATGGTGAAACTACCCCGGAATATATTTGGTAAACTAAAAAAGTCAGTAACAAGTTATCTCAAGTTTAAAATACCTAAGAAAACTGACATTAAATTTAATTTTTATTATAGTTCCTTACAATATGCCAACGGGCTCAGTAGCACAGAGATAGGGACATGGTTCAAATCTTGTCACTGTATTTTTTTTAACTTTTTTTAATAACGTTATGATATTATATGATAATGTTGAATAAACTCAATAAGGTGAAGGTTTTTTTGAACTAATTAGTTACAGACTGATTTCAGTCATTTATTTAAAAAAATTAAAATAAAGTTAGTGTTATAATGTGTTTTTAAATAATATTTTATAAAACTAATATTAATTTAATAATAATATTAATTAATTAACATTAATTTTATTTAATATTATTATAGGCTAATATTTTAGTAATTCCACAAAACTATAACTTCTAATGTGTGCGAAAACTTGAAAGTATAAGTTTTTTATTGTATTTTAACAAGATGGGAAGTATTTAAATAAAATTAACTTGTCGATAATCAGGTCCAAAGCCGACGTTTGGTATTTTTTCAATCGGAGCCTTGCTGCTATCTGTGCATGATGGTGGCAAGCAACGTTTACAATTCAGGCAGTGAATTCCAGCGGCGTGATCGTGTGATATTTCATTGACTATTATTATCCCTAGTTTTATTGTATCGAACTATCAGCTATGTTGGTTCATCAAAAAAATAAATTGCTTTTACCTGCGAGTGACTAGAGAGGCCCTAAGCGATGCTTTATTTTAATTAAGGTTAATGTGACAACTTGACCATTCTTGGTCAATCTAGTTGGTCCATCAAATAAACAGACATTATTCATACTCGACTGAGCAAATACGCAAGACAAAAAAAAATGTGGCACTCAGTTGCTACATTTACTTACATAAAAATCGATAAATTTATATAATTTGTATATAAATATCTAGTTATTCGTTAAGTAGAAATTTAAAATTTGCGTGAAAACAAATTATCTCTCAAAAGCTACGTGTCAGTGGAATAGATGATTTTATGTTTGTTTTCCAGAAAAGAAAACAGTTGTTATTGTTCATCATAACGTCAGAAATGTTATTTTTGTCACTGTTAGTAATAAGCAAATTTTTTTTTGCCATGAATAATATTGCTTTTGCATTGAGGTAAAGAGTTAGGGAGTGGATTTGTGCAATCTTTGCCACTTGAAATTGAAGTCAAAAATATAAATAGCTGCCACCCCCTTTTCTCATCAAGGTTTTTAAAAGGTTTTTCTTTTATTTGCAATGAAGTATAACACTTATTCATTGCGAATATGTTGTTTAAATAATATTTCAAAAATTCTAAAATCACGATGGCATTTTAAAGATTCTTACGGGGAGTTACTTTTTAAGCTGGTGAAAAATCTTTTAGCACCAGTCTTTATATAACTACGGCTTTTTTCTAACCAAGGTGACGCTAACTTTATAAAAGACTCCCACTACATAGACTAAAATATCCATGGTTCTCCGTGTAATTTCGGCAGACGTAAGTCGGTTTTATGAACTACGCAAGAAACACAAGAACTAAGGAAACGTAAGAAGTGAAATGTTCAGGAATCACATT